>NC_083315.2:132355106-132681946 GCF_963455315.2 Globicephala melas
CACATGTAGATCAAAGAAGTTATAACGTGCCCTCTCACCATACACAAAAATAAACCCAAAATGGCTTAAAGACTTAAACATAAGACATGATACCATAAAACTCCTAGAAGAGAACATAGACAAAACATTCTTTGACATAAATTGTACCAGTGTTTTCTTAGGTCAGTCTCCCAAGGCAATAGAAATAAAAGCCAAAATAAACAAATGGGACCTAATCAAACTTACAAGCTTTTGCACAGCAAAGGAAACCATAAACAAAACAAAAAGACAACCTACAGAATGGGAGAAAATGTTTGCAAATGATGCTACTGACAAGGGATTAATTTCCAAAATATACAAACAGCTCATACAACTTGACAACAAAAAAACAACCCAATCGAAAAATGGGCAGAAGACCTTAATAACATTTCTCCAAAGAAGAAATACAGATGACCCATAGGCACGTGAAAAGATGCTCAACATTGCTAGTTATTAGAGAAATGCAAATCAAAACTACAATGAGGTACCACCTCATGCCGGTCAGAATGGCCATCATTAAAAAATCTACAAATAACAAATGCTGGAGAGGGTAGGGAGAAAAGGGAAGCTTCCTACATTGTTGGTGGGAATGTAAGTTGGTGCAGCCACTATGGAAAACAATGGAAGTTCTGCAGAAAACTAAAAAAAGAATTACCATATGATCCAGCACTCCCACTCCTGGGCAGATATTCAGACAAAACTATAATTCAAAAAGATACAAGATACACGTTGCCCTATGTTCATAGCAGCACTATGCACAGTAGCCAAGACGTGGAAACAACGTGAATGTCTATTGACAGATGAATGGATAAAGAATAAGTGGTACATACATACAATGGAATACTACTCAGCCATAAAAAGAAGTAAATGATGCCATTTGCAGCGACATGGATGCAACTAGAGATTATCATACTAAGTGAAGTAAGCCAAAAAGAAAGACAAATACCATATGATATCACTTATATGTGGAATCTAAAATATGACACAAATCAACCTATCTTGGGAACAGAAACAATCAGGGGCATGGAGAATAGACTGGTGGTTGCCAAGTGGGAGGGGGTAGGAGAGGGTTTGATTGGGAGTTTGGGATTAGCAGATGCAAACTGGTATATATAGAATGGATAAACAACAAGGTCCTGTATAGCACAGGGAGCTATATTCAATATCCTGTGGTAAACCATAATGGAAAAGAATATGAAAAAGAATGTACTGAGTCACTTTGCTGTACAGCAGTAATAAACAACATTGTAATTCAACTGTGCTTCAATAAAAAATAAATTTAAAAAAGGGACAATTTGAACATCAGTAAAGAAAATAACGAATGAATTGAAACAAGTCAAGTATGTTTAATCCTTGAGTTCGTAATGATGCTAAAACTTAAAAAAATACTTTAGTTGCTCTTGGGCTAACTCATTATTTGACAGTTTTGATAGGTAAAGAAAAATAAGCATTTATCCTACTTTTCTTATATGAATTGGATCTCTGGGTGACCAAATAAGAGAAGTTTCTTTCTATAGATGTATTCTAATAAAGATTGATAAACTTTATTTATTATATATTTTTTGGCTGTGTTGGGTCTCCGTTGCTGCGCGCGGGCTTTCTCTAGTAGCTACTCTTCATTGTGCGCGGGCTTGTCATTGCGGTGGCTTTTCTTGTTGCGGAGCACAGGCTCTAGGCGTGCAGGCTTCAGTAGTTGTGGCACGTGGGCTCAGTAGTTGTGGCTCATGGGCTCTAGAGTGCAGGCTCAGTAGTTGTGGCGCATGGGCTTAGTTGCTCCACGGCATGTGGGATTTTCCTGGACTAGGGCTCGAACCTGTGTCCCTTGAATTGATAGGTGGATTCTTAACTACTGCGCCACCAGGGAAGTCTCAGTGATAGGCTTAGAATGTCACCATTTTGCATCTCCTAATGAATAATGTCTAGGCGAAGATCACCAATAGTTGGTAATATCACAAAAAGATATCCAGATACTAGATACATCGTTTTGGAAGTATGCCATGCTGTCTGTGCCTTAGTCTTGCCCTCAGGTTATAATCCTGAATCTGATCTAGCCTTTAAATTTAACTACCAATTTATAGGAAATAGAAGACAAAACAAAAACAAAACACCAAAAAAACTTGTTAATACTGTGGGGATGCCATCAACAAAATTCCTACTGAGAATCTTTACAGGACAACTGCCTGGTTTTTCCAACCCCAAATTCTAAGAATTGCAAGAAAGTGAATAATAAAAGATACAGGGATGATGAATGGAAGGAGACGAGATAAATACAGTAAGTCCTCTACATACGAACGAGTTCCATTCTGAGAGTGTGTTCACAAGTCTAATTTGTTCATAAGTCCAAGTTAGCCTAGGTACCCAATTAACACAATCAGCTATATAATACTGTACTCTAATAGGTTTATAATACTTTTCACACAAAAAATAAAACATTTTTAATCTTGTGGTACAGTACATTGAAAAGTACAGCGGTACAGTACAACAGCTGGCATAAAGGGGCTGGCATCGAGTGAACAGGCAAGAAGAGTTACTGACTGGAGGAGGGAGAGGAGGTGGGAGATGGTAGAGCTGAAGGATCGTCAGCAATAGGAGATGGAGGGCAAGCTGCAGTTTCACTCACGCCTGATGTTGATGGAACGCACGTTTGCATCTTTGAAAGCTCGCAACTCTTGAGTTTCGTATGTAGGGGACTTACTGTACATCAATCAATACAGAATAACTCAAAAAATATTTACACAGCAGTTGGGGAAATGGGAATACTGGCTTGATATTTGATATTAAGGGATTATTGTTAATTTTAAATGTGCTGTGAGCCTGGATTTTTGTCCTCTTTCCTTTCCAGGCTCAGAGCTCCTATAAAGCTATATAGCTATAGGTAATAGGTTTTCAGCCTGATTCTTTTTTTTTTTAAACTTTAAAAAAAAGTATTTATTTTTGGCTGCCTTGGGTCTTCGTTGCTGCATGCAGGCTTTCTCTAGTTGTAGTGAGCAGAGGCTTCTCTTCATTGCAGTGCGTGGGCTTCACATTGCAATGGCTTCTCTTGTTGTGGGGAATGGGCTCTGGGGTGCTCGGGCTTCCGTAGTTGTGGCTCACGGGCTCTAGAGCGCAGGCTCAGTAGCTGTGGTGCACGGGCTCAGTTGCTCTGCTGTGGCACGTGGGATCTTCCCGGACCAGGGATTGAACCTGTGTCCCTTGCATTCGCAGACATATTCTTAACCACTGTGCCACCAGGGAAGTACCCAGCCTGATTTTTTTTCATACATCTTCTTTCTCCCCCCACCCCACCACCCAAGCTGTGCAAATTCTATTCCCATACCCACCTCTTGGTGTCAAGCAGCAAACCTGGTTCTGTTCTGTTGCTGTTACCTGTGGGAGCTGAACTTCTCTGACCATTTGCCTGCTATAGTCAGTATCCAGCCATCTTTCCCATTCTTTATTCCCTGTGCTCCATTTTAGGTACTGTATGGTTTATTCTTTTGAATTTTTATTGTTTCTAGCTCAGGGATATATTTATTTTCGTTTTGGGTTCAACCATATCTTTTTGATAATCTTATTTTTCATCCATTGTTTTTTTTAATTGAAGTATAGTTGATTTATAATGTGTTAGTTTCTGGTGTACAGCAAAATGATTCAGTTATATACTTTTTTATATTTTTCAGTGTGGTTTATCACAGGATATTGAATATAGTTCCCTGTGCTATACAGTAGAACCTTGTTTTTTTTTTTATTGATGTATAGTTGATGTACAATAAGATATAATTTACAGGTATATAATATACTGATATACAGTTGTTGTTTTTTTTTCTCTCAATCCCTAACTCCCTAACTATCCCTCCCTGACACCCTTCCCCCCGGTAACCGTAAGTTTGTTCTCTGAGTCTGTGAATCTGTTTCTGTTTTGTAAATAAGTTCATTTGTATCATTTTTTTTAGATTCCACATATAAGTGATATCATATGATTTCTCTTTCTCTGTATGACTTACTTCACTCAGTATGACAATCTCTAGGTCCATCCATGTTGCTGCAAATGGCATTATTTTAGTCTTTTTAATGGCTGAGTAATAGTCCATTGTATATGTGTACCACAACTTCTTTTCATTCCTCTGTTGATGGTCGTCCATGATTTTATGTGTTTGGATAGAAGCATCCTTATTGGAAGTCTTCATCTTTTCATTTCTACCTATTATAATCTTGTTTTTGAAGCGCAACTTAGTGTATCCTGAGTGCTCTTGTTTAGTGATCTGTTCCTTTGCTCAAATCTGCTCTCTTTTAACCTTTTTTTTAAAATTATTTTTTATTTCTATTTTTTTTAATTTTGGTTATGCTGTGTGCCTTGTGGGATCTCAGTTCCCCCACCAGGGATTGAACCTGTGCCATTGTAGTGAAAGTGCTGAATCCTAACCACTAGACCACCAGGGAACTCCCTGCCCTCTTTTAATCTTGTTGGTTGTTTTTCAACTTTATAGATTAAGTTTGATTTTAGTATCACACTAATTTGTTATGACTACAGTCAATTAAAATCCTAAAGCCTTGAAGTATGATTCTTGTTGCTGCTAGTTCATCTCACTCATCCTATGTTTCTTTAGTTTGTTTTGGAGTACAGGTATCCCTTGCTAGTCCAACTCAGGCTGGGTAATTTTTTTCTTTTTTGAGGTAGCACTGGTATCCCTTGCTGTCTGAACTCTTGTTGCTTATTGTTCCAAACTTGGGAATCAAATATATGTATCCTTTGTTTAATGACTTGAATTCATTCTTGAAAATTCTGCTAAGTGAAAAGCCATTACATGAAAACATATTTCCTTTAATTTTTTCCTACATATAAACTTAATTTTTTTAATTGAAGTATAGCTGATTTACAATGTTTCAGGTATATAGCAAAGTGATTCAGTTATATATATATGTATTATATTTTTGTATATATAAATTTTAAGATTCTTTTCCATTATAGGTTATTACAAGATATTGAATATAGTTCTCTGTGTTATACAGTAGGTCTTCGTTATCTGTTTTTATTAGTAGTGTGTATCTGTCAAAGCATATTTTCATTCATTTTTAATGGGAAATTATGCTCTGTTTTATCTCAACCAATTTTTACACGTAGGAAAATATTAATCTAGAAATGAAGATGAGTTTATACAAGCATAAGCAACACTTTGAAAGTAAATAAATATACTTGATCTTAAAATGTAATGTGATAGGGACTTCCCTGGTGGCTCAGTCGTTAAGAATCTGCCTGCCAATTCAGGAGACACGGGTTTGAGCCCTGGTCCGGGAAGATCCCACATGCCGCGGAGCAACTAAGCCCATGTGCCACAACTACTGAGACTGTGCTCTAGAGCCCATGAGCCACAACTACTGAGCCTGTGTGCTGCAGCTACTGAAGCCTGCATGCCTAGAGCCTGTGCTCCACAATAAGAGAAGCTACCGCGATGAGAAGCCTGTGCACTGCAATGAAGAGTAGCCCCCGCTCGCTGCAACTAGAGAAAGCTCGCGTGTAGCAATGAAGACCCAATGCAGCCAAAAATAAATAAATTTGTTTTAAAAAAAATGTAATGTGATAAAATGAAGGGGTATTGTATTATACTTGCCAAAGGAGGAAGAGAAAACTTGGTTGTGGTGGTGGTTGATGAGGTGTAATTCTTTGGAAAGTCTATTCTTATTATACCATTTTTTTCACCAATTTCAACCTTTCTGGAGCTCAGGGTTATCTTACATTCAGTCTGCACTTAAAAGTCAAATTGTGGTACAGATAAGCACTTTTAGTGGAATAAAGGCCAAACAAGTCCTTTAAGCAATGTGGAAATAGAATACAGGCAGAAAATACTGAAGAGTTGTAGGAGATGATAGCTTTGCATCCCTCTTGCTTGGCAGTATGTGCACAAAGCACATGTTCTCAGTTCATCCAAATGTGTGCAGTACATCAATACATATGATGTGTTCCAACTGGATACCATTGTATTGATTAAATTGTTGAGTGTACCTTTAGCTGAAATTATAATGTTGAAATTTTTATTCTTCATAGAATATTTATTTTATGTGTATTTTAGGCGAATAATAACTAATGTTTATAGTAGTAGTTTGAAAAGTAGTACTTTTCAAGAGTCATTTGATGAAAACCAGTTAACTGAACGATTATATGAGGTAGGTCTGTAGATTGTAATAACATGGTATCCCTCCTTATCTGAGATAGCTATTGGAATTCCTGCTGTTCCAGCTAGGGAACTGAAAGAGTTTGGTAGCAAAGGATAAATAAAAATCTTATTTTATGAAACATTTTTAGTTGGTTTGTCCTTTGTTCTCCTATTCTGAGTTCAGCACATCTTTGTAAACTGGCAAGCTTGTCGTATTATCAGGGTAATGGATGGATTAAAATGTGACTAAGGTCAGGCAAAGAACAGAGTCTGATACATAATAATCCTCTTTCTAAACTATTAATTGGCAACTTTGGGATATGATTATTTAACCTATTAAATATTCTCTAATTTCTACTACTCTTTGGCCATGTTTTAGTACTTACCTATCTTGTTTCCAAGGATAGCTTGTATACATTATCAAGTGTTTTGTCAAAATCACACATTCTAATTTTTCCTAATTTAGTAAACCTTTTATTAAAAAAAAGACATTGAAATGACTTGTTTATAGTGAATGACTTTCGATGCTCCTAAATTTTTTAGTTAGTGACATTGTCTGAATTTACACACAGTGAGTTCACCTATTTTAATTCGATTGCTTTCTGCTATTTTTAGTATATGATAGCTTTTACTTTTACTTTTTTTTTTTTTTGCCCCTTAACCTTTTCAGGCATCTTCTAATAGTGGGGAAAGCAGAAGTCTTTCGGGGATCTTGAAATGTAGGATCCTGGCAGCTGTGTACTGTCTGTTGAAGGCAGTACTGTATCTATCTTTGCATGGCTTTTGAGGTTGTATAAATATGGTTTCTAAGCACAGTGTTCAGAGCAAGATGGCTGTAGGATAAGGACCTCTACTTGTGACTGTATTTCATTTTTTTCTAGCTTTATTGAGGTATAATTGACATAACATTGTGTAAGTTTATTAGCTTTGAAGTTTATAATACATTATTGTTGACTGTAATCACTGCTGTGCATTAGATCTCCAGGACTTTTTAATGTACTAGTTGTAAGTTTGTACCCTCAAAAAAAAACTCCCCAAAGCCCCAGGTAACCACCACTCTTCTCTGTTACTATGAATTCAAGATTCCACATGTGATATCATACAGTATTTGTCTTTCTTTGTCTTATTTAGCATAATGCTCTCAAAGTCTGTCCATGATATTGCAAATGGCAGGATTTTCTTCTTTCTCATGGCCAAATAATATTCCATCGTATATATGTATCACACTTTTAAAATCTATTTATCTGTTAGTGAACTCTTAGGTTGTTTCCATGTCTTGGCTGTTGTAAATAATGCTGCAGTGAACATGGATATCATGTTGAAGATATCTCTTTGAGATACTGATTTCATTTCCACTGCATATTTACCCAGTGGAATTGGGTTTGCTGGATTATGTGGTAGTTCTATTTTTAATTTTTTGAGGAACCTCCATACTGTTTTCCACAGTGACTGCACCAATTTACATTCCCACCAGTGGTACACAGAGGTTTTCTTTTCTCCATATCCTTGCCAGCACTTGTTATCTCTTGTCTTTTTGATGATAGCCATTCTAACAGGTGTAAGGCGATATCTTATTGTAGTTTTGACCTTTGCATTTTCCCCATGATCAGTGATATTGAGCACCTTTTCATGTACTTGTTGGCCATTTGTATACCTTCTTTGGAAAAATGTCTATTCGGGTCCTTTGCCCATTTTAAAAAAATATATATTTTTTGGCTTTTGAGTTGTATGAATTTCTTATATATTTTAGATATTAATCCTTTATCTGGCATATGGTTTGCAAATATTTTCTTCCATTCTGTAGATTGCGTTTTCATTTTGTTGATCATTTCTTTGCTGTGTAGAAGCTTTTTAGTTTGATGTAGTCCCACTCGTCTATTTTTGTTTTTGTTGCATATGCTTTTGGTGTCATACACCGAAAAATCACTGCCAAGGCCAATGTCAAGGAGCTTTTTCCCAGTGTTTTCTTCTAGGAGGTTTATGGTTTCAGGCCTTAACATTTATGTCTTTAATCCGTTGTGAGTTAATTTTTGAGTGTTGTAAGATAGGGGTCCAGTTTCATTCTTTTGTGTGTGAATATTCAGTTTTCCCAGCACCATTTATTAAAGAGACAATCTTTTCCCCATTGTGTATTCTTGGCTCCCATGTCAAATATTCGTTCACTGTATATGAGTGGATTTATTTTTGGGTTCTTGATTCTGTTCCATTGGTTTGTCTGTTTCTATGCCACTACCATACTGTTTTTTTTTTTTTTTTGCGTTATGTGGGCCTCTCACTGTCGTGGCCTCTCTCGTTGTGGAGCACAGGCTCCGGACATGCTGGCTCAGCGGCCATGGCTTATGGGCCTAGCTGCTCTGCGGCATGTGGGATCTTCCTGGACCAGGGCACGAACCCGTGTCCCCTGCATCGGCAGGTGGACTCTCAACCACTGCGCCACCAGGGAAACACTACCATACTGTTTTGATTACTGTATCTTTGTAGTATAATTTGAAATAAAGTGTGATTTATTTCAGCTTTTTTCTTTCTCCAGTTTGCTTTGGCTGTTTGGAGTCTTTTGTGGTTCCATATGAATTTTAGGATTGTTTTTCTTTTTCTGTAAAAAATGCTGTTGGAATTGTGATAGGGATTGCACTGAATCTGTAGCTGTATGACTTTGGGTAGTATGGACATTTTACAGTATTAAAATTCTTTGGTACATGAACACACTATTCTTTTGACACAATATCTTTCCATTTATTTGTATCATTTTCAGTTTCTTTCGTTATTGTCTTACAGTTTTCAGTGTGCAGATTTTTCACCTCCTTGGTTGCATTTATTCCTAAGTATTGTTTTTGGTGCTATATTTTAGGTTTCTAATAACTGATCACCTTTGAACCTCTTCAGTTATATTTCTGTTGTTTGAAAGGGAGTCTTGGCAATCACAAATTTTGAAGGCTTACTGTATTTCAATTTTGTAACTAGGTAATTTATAAACCAACTTTAAGAATGTGGGAATTCATTTGGTGAAATTCTAGAGATGAGAGTTTTTCTTGGGTATCGTTCTTAGATTAACTTCTCTCACTGTTTTTTGCTTTGGTTGCTTATTGGGAACAATATCAAGAATGGAACCAACAACCAAAAAAAATTTTTTTTTTTGGTGGGGGCTGCTGTTGTAGGTTTAAATGTTAAAATACAAAGTATGTACTTATTTCCAATTAATGGTAATTTTATCAGGACTTTTTGATTTTTATTTTTCTGTTATATACTTCTTTTGCAGCTTCAAGAATATTATAATGAAGTCCATATTATGATAAAAAGTCCCTGATTTTATGTCTCACAGTACTGGTGGACACAAATGGGATTGATGTAAACTATATTTATGAAGGTTATTTTGAAAGAAAATCCATAATCATAAGGGCTACCTGTATAAAGCTATTTATGTTAATGAAGTAAACTTTTTTTTCTTCCCAGATTCATGCTGGTTGTGTTTTAGCCAGTTAAAATCTGACAGTGCTATGTGTTGAGCACTGACTGTGTTGGGCTTGCAGGTATTTGGGAGAGAACATACAGATCGGTAGGAGAGTCATTGATTTGGCATGTTAAATTTCAGTAGTATAAAGCAAACCTTGTATAACAAGTAAGTAAAAATCTTTAGTGAATTTTTTTTAAACCATAATTTTCAAGGTACAATTTCACTAGAAGTTGTGTACATAAGATTGTGAGTATAAAAGCAAGTGCTGCTTGATTTCAGTGAATGGGGATGGGAAAATTTCTTACTATTTTAAGATTCTTTAACTTCACCATGGGTTAATAATTTATTAACAGAGGTAATGTTTCAGAAAAAAATAGGAAAATGAAAATATATAAGTAGTTTCCTACCTTATTTTACTATCCTTATTTGTATATGCTTTCATTTTGAATATGTATAAGATTTTGCTCTTGATTCACAATTTTGTTCTTTGTGTGGACTTTGTGTCTCTTTGCTTTCTTTTAAATAACAGGAGTTTGTGGAATACTGTTAAAGTAAAAACTGAAATTTAGACTGTAGAAGTGTAGAACTTGAAATGTAAACTTCAGAATAGATTGTATAGTCTTAGAAAAGATAATCAGGATTTTACTGTTATTTAATTAGTGTACTTGATTGTAAAATGCTGTGGAGTTTTGTCCTAATTTTATATGATTTTATACTTGGAAGCTCTGAACACTGTAATTGAGGGACCAGAGAGAAAATTTTTTTTTAACTTTTTTTTCTTTTTAATGAGAACACCTGACTTTGTAGGAGAGCACTATTTCTTGTCTCATTTTATTTATTTATTTATTTATTTATTTATTTATTTATTTCTGTATGCGGACCTCTCACTGTTGTGGCCTCTCCCATTGCAGAGCACAGGCTCCGGACGCCGTGGCCATGGCTCACAGACCCAGCCGCTCTGCGGCACGTGGGATCTTCCCAGACCGGGGCATGAACCCGTGTCCCCTGCATCGGCAGGCGGACTCTCAACCACTGCGCCACCAGGGAAGCCCAGAAAATTTTTTACTAGCACTTTTCCCCTTGGCTTCCTGAAAAGGTTATTAAGAAAAAGGTTAGATGTGATCCCTAATGAAAGAATTTGGTAATATTCTCAATTGTATTCTGGTAGGAAGAAGTATTGCTCATTTACAGAAACTACATGCTAGATTATTAAATTTTAGATTAAGTATTTATAATTGTTTGCTAAATTAAATTTGTTACACATAGCTGATAGACTTTATTGCTTCTGAAAAGTGAATATTCCAGTGTTTTGCTGGATCTGGAATTCTGTGTTAGTGGTCATTGTTTTTATGGAGATTTTATTCCATTATCCTTTGGCTTCTATTGCTGAGTAATATATGTCTAATTTTATTCTCTTATAGGTAATTTTTCTATGTTGCTTTTAAGACCTACTTTGCATCTTTTGAGTTATATAATTTTCCTACACATATATTTAGGTTTGTTTCTTTTTATTTATGCTGTCCAGATTTTGTTGCCTTTCTGGAATTGATTTATATCTTTTCAGCAGTTTTTGAAAATTCTTCGCCATTTTGTCATCAAATATTACCTTTCTTGATTCTTTTCTCTCCTTGAATTCCCATTTGACTTATTGGACCTTCTCATTCTTTCCTTCATGTCTGTTAGTTTTTCTTTCATGTTTTCCCTAATGTATTCCTTTGTGCTGCATTGCCAGTTTTTATAAGCTCTGTCTTTCTGTTTGATAATTCTTCAGCTGTGTATAATTATCAGTTCATTTAGTTTTTAATGTCTGCATGTCTGTGTATGCACATATGTTTGTGGATGCTTATACACAATTTACAGTTTCTTTAATTTTTACCTTCTGGTCTTTTATATGAGTGTTTTATTTTTTTTCCCATATGTATGATTTAATTTATGCTTCTAATAGCTGAAAAAATTATTTTTTATAGTCCTCCACATTATTCTATTTGGAATTCTTGGGGATATAATCCCTGTTTGTATCTTTGATTTTCTTCTCTTTTTATTGTAAGTTCACCTTCAACAGGAGGGTATCTGAAAATACTGTACTGTTCAGGCCAGACTGGGTAGAAGGATTTTTTTTCCAGAGGCTTTCATGGCCTTGGAGCCATTTTTGTGTTCATATTTTTGGTAGAAACATTGGGGGTGTTCTGGACTGGCAGAGACTGTAGATGTGAATTTAAGAATCTATGGTTATAAATTTTTTTTTTTAAGGGTCAACAATCAGTATTTATTTGGAGATGTCACTTGCAAACTGTTTTACATCGATCTCTTTTTAAAAAATTTTCTGGTTGTATTTTATTTTAATTTGTTTATTTTTAAATTTGATTTTTTAAAATTGAAGTATAGTTGATTTACAGTGATTCAGGTGTACAGCAAAGTGATCCAGTTATGCATATATATACACACATACAATTTTTCATATTCTTTTCAGTTTTACTTTATTACAAAATATCAAATATAGTTTCCTATGCTATACAGTAGCACTGTGTTGTTTATCCATTCCATATATAATAGTTTGCATCTGCTAATCTCAATCTCCCAGTCCATCCCTCCCCTGTACCCTCCTCTCCCTTGGTAACCACAAGTCTGTTCTCTGTGTCCGCGATTCTTTTTCTGTTTCGTAGATAAGTTGCTTTGTGTCATGTTTTAGATTCCACATATAAATGATATCATATGGTATTTGTCTTTCTCTGTCTGACTTAATTCACTTAGTATGAGAATCTCTGGGTCCATCCATGTTGCTGCAAATGACATTATTTCATTCTTTTTTATGGCCGAGTAGTATTCCATTGTATATATATATACCGCATCTTCTTTATCCGTTCATCTGTTGATGGACAGTTAGGTTGTTCCCATGTCTTGGCTATTGTAAATAGTGCTATTAACGTTGGGGTTCATGTATCTTTTTGAATTATAGTTTTCTCTGAATATATGCCCAAGAGTGGGACTGTAGGCTCATGTGGCAACTCTATTTTTAGTTTTTCATTTCTGATTTTATTGATTTGGGCCCTCTCCCTTTTTTTCGTGACGAGTCTGGTTAAAAGTTTAATAATTTTTTTATCTTTTCAAAGAACCAGCTTTTACTTTCATTGATCTTTTCTATTTTTTTAAGTCTATTTCATTTATTTCTGTTCTGATCTTCAGTTTCTTTCCTTCTACTAACTTTAGCTTTGTTTGTTCCTCTTTCTCTAGTTGGTTTAGGCTTAATGTTAGGTTGTTTATTTGAGAATTTTCTTCTTTCCCGAGGTAAGCTTTGTTGCTACATACTTCCTGCTTAGAACTGCCTTTGCTACATCTCATAGGTTTTGGACTGTTGTGTTTTCATTTTCATTTGTCTCCAGGTATTTTTTTAATTTCCTCTTTGATTTCTTCAGTGATCCATTGGTTGTTTAGTAGCATATTGTTGAGCCTCTGCGTGTTTGTGTTTTTTGCAGTGTTTTTCTTGTACTTGATTTCTAGTCTCATAGCATTGTGGTCAGAAAAGATGCTTGATATGGCTTCAGTTTTCTTAAATTTACCAAGACTTGTTTTGTGGGCTACCACGTGGTCTGTCCTGGAGAATGTTCCATGTGTGCTTGAAAAGGATGTGTATTCTGCTGCTTTCGGGTGGAATGCTCTATAAATATCAACTAAGTCCATTTGACCTAATGTGTTATTTAAGGCCTGTGTTTCCTTATTGATTTTCTGTCTGGATGATCTGTCCATTGATATGAGTGGGGTGTTAAAAGTCCCCTACTCTTGCTGTGTTACTGTTTATTTCTCCATTTATGTCTGTTAATATTTGCCTTATATATTGAGGTGCTCCTGTGTTGGGTGCATATATATTTACAAATGTTATATCGTCTTAGATTGATTCCTTGATCATTATGTAGTGTTCTTCTCTGTCTCTTGCAATAGTTTTTATTTTAAAGTCTGTTTTGTCTCGTGTAAGTATTGGTACTCTGGCTTTCTTTTGATTTCCATTTGTGTGTAATATCTTTTTCCATCCCCTCAGTTTTAGTCTGATTGTGTCTCTGGATCTGAAGTGAGTCTCTTGTAGGCAGCAGATATATATAGGTCTTGATTTTGTATGCATGCAGCCAGTTTGTGTCTTTTGGTTGGAGCATTTAGTCTGTTTACATTTAAGGTAGTTATTGACATGTATGTTCTTACTGCTGTTTTGTTAATTGTTTTGGATTATGTTTTTGTAGGTCTTTTTCCCCCTCCTCTTTTGTTCTCTTGTGTTGTGATTTGATAACTATCTTTCATGTTATGTTTGGATTCCTTTTCCTTTTTTGTGTGTATATCTATTGTAGATTTTTGATTTGTAGCTAACCATGAGGTTTTTGTATAACAGTGTATGTGTATATGTGTATGTGTATATATATATGTATATATATATGTGACTGTTTTATGTTGCTGATCTCTTAATTTTAAATGCATTTAAAATACCCTGCATTGTACTCTCTCCCTCCAGTGATTACTGTTTTTGATAACATAGTTTACATCTAATTGTTTTGTGTATCCATTAACTGCTTATGTGGATATAGATGATTTTACTACTTCAGTCTTTTAATTAAACCTCCTTACTGGCATTGTGTATGGATGATTTCCTACCTTTATGTTTGCCTTTACCGGTGAGCTTTTTCATTCTATAATTTTCTTGTTTCTTGTTGTGGCCTTTTCTTTTTTGCCCAGAGAAGTTCCTTTAACATTTTTTGGAAAGTGGGTTTGGTGGTGCTGACTTTTTTTAGCTTTTGCTTGTCTGGAAAGCTTCTGATTTCTCCGTCAAATCTGAACGAGAGCCTTGCTGGGCAGACTATTCTTGGTTGTAGGTTTTTCCCTTTTGTCACTTTAAGTATATCATGCCACTCTTTTCTGGACTGCAGAGCTTCTACTGAAAAATCAGCCGATAGCCTTATGGGAGTTCCCTTGTATGTTATTTGTTGCTTTTCCCGTATAGCTTTAGTGTTCTCTGTTTATCTTTGATCTTTGTCATTTTGATTACAGTCTGCCTTGGTGTGTTCCTCTTTGGGTTAATACTGTACTGTATGTGTATTTATTGGATATCTTTTCTCCCCCTAGGAATCTTCTAAACGTGTCCTTTAACCTTTCTCTCTCAGGTTCATCTTTTTTTTTTTCCCACGTTCAGTACTTTAATTTTTTAGCAGACAATTTACATACCACCCCCACCCCTTCCTTTAAGTTAGTGTGACAGTTTTCCATAATCTGCTTAAAGAGAAGCTTTGGTCAAGAATAGAATGAAAGAGCAAAACAAAAAAGAAAACCCAAATCACTGCTGCTTTTAAAAAACCAACACTTTCACCAATTATCCTCAAACAAAACACACAACAAGGTTTGCGCCATATGTGTCTTCAGTATTTCCTGGCGGCTGGCTCTTCTCCCCATCATGCGAATGGCGGAGCTGCCCAGTGCAGCCTGTCCATACTTGTGCTGGATTTGGGAGGCTCGCTCAGCTTCACATTATCTGAAGGCCCTGGACAGAAGACTCTAAGGTCTTGAAATGCCAAATGGTCATGGCTCTGTCGATGCCAGTAGTGCAAAATTTGCGACAATCTTACTTGTCCACTTCATAAATAGACACTTGAGTGATGCTGCTCTGGTGCAGCATCCCCAGGGCCTTGTTGTGGTTCTCAGTTGTGGCCCGCTTGTCCATGTTGCGGAAGTGCTCCATGGCCGACATGTTGTGCTGGATGCGCTGTTTTGGGATGTCTAGCTTGGAGACGAAGGTCAAGCAGCCGCAGTCGTTGCATCTAAAGAGCATGGGGCAGCAGTCATGGCCAGCAGCCATGATGCTGTTCTCCGAGATGAAGGACACACTCAGGAGGGGCAGGAACTCTGTCTTCAGAGTTGAGACCTGCACACTTTTTGAGGCATCGGCAACGGACACTGTGTTGTGGCTGACCCAGGCCAGGTGGCTCCTGCTGGCGGAGAAGTTGACCCCATGCACCCAGCTGCCAGTGCCACTGCCACCAAACGCTGACATCAGCTGACCAAAAGGCATCTTGCTGCCCCAGGGTGTACTGGCTGGCTTCTCATCCACTTCTTTAATGTAGGCAGAAAACACTCTGCATTTGAAATCACAGGATCCTCCTGCCAGCAAGACATTGTTGGGATGCCAGTCCAAGCTGAGAACTGTGGAGCGAATGGGTTTTTTAACGTGCTTGCTTATTCGCCAGTCATTTTTGGACTCGAAGTAACAAACAGAAATGAGTCATGCTCCACTGCCCACAACAAATTTGTTCTGTAGTGGGGACCACTTGACAGAAGTGGCTGCATTGTTAATTCTCAGGATCACCAGGGTTGGCTTCCAGATACCATCTTTCTGACTCCAGACGTAGGCGTTGCGGTCAGCCCCTCAAGTGACCATGAGGTCACTCTTGGGAGCGCAGTCGATACCTGTGATGTGTCCATTGTGCTGCTTGAGTTCATGAATTTTCACCCACTGGCTCCCAACTTCTTATAGATGTGGACTTCATGGTTATTGGGGCTAAGGGCAATCTGGGTATGATACCAGTTCCAGGCATGACGGGTAATTGGCTCTAGTAAAAATTGATGCAGGGATATTATTCTTAGTGTTTTTAAAGGACAGAAAGCTGGGGGTTGGGGCCATCTGGACGGGCTCGGAGCGTGGAATTCGTGGACTCTGGTCAGTTGATGCGAACAGGCTCTGGCCAGGTTCATCTTTTTCTCACATTTCGGGTGATGTTTGTAAGTTAAGCCTACCAGACCTTTGTCTTTTTTGAGTTAGTCACTTATTTCTTCCCATAAAGTCTTTACAATGTTTTCTAGTCAGATTTTCCAGTTTTTTCCTTTATGGCTCTGGGTTTTACATGAGACATAGAAAAAGCCTTTTACAAAACAAAATTATTTTAGATTGAAAGAAATACACTTGTTTTCTAGTTTTTTCATGGTTTAACTTTTTAACCTTTAAAACTTTGATCCATATATAATTGAGGTAGGGGCTGAATTTTCCCCTGAAATGGCTGTCATTTGTGCTGATACTATTTATTAAATAATCCATAGATTTACTTACTGATTTGAAATAGCTCTCTGATTATATACTAAATTTTTCACATGTATTTGGGGCTTTTTATGTTGCATTTATTTGACAGTTCTTGGGCAAGATGTAAAGATTCTTGTTTTATAGTGAAGCTTTTCCAATAGCTCCCTTAGAGTTTTTTTGGGTAGCATTTGACGATTTTGGCTTGTCATTTACATTTCCTGTTTAGTTTGTGAAATGATCTTAAGTATTATGTGTTTTTTAGGAATAGGCAAGAATAAATATAACATTTTATTATTTTAGTACTTTCATTGTTGAGTGACCTACGGTGATGTACTTATGAGTTATTTCATCAGTCTATTATGTTCAACTTTTAACACCCTAGCAAAACTTTCCTAAAGGATGATAGGGTTTGAAGTAGGTTTTTTGTTTGTTGATAAATTTAACTGGTACCATACATTACTAGGACTGCCTTGTTGTAGTGGGATTGGACATAGATGAGGAGGCTAGGGCACTTAGAGGGCCTCAAGGAGAAGTTACAGGAGGAAAAGATTTTGGATCACAACTATGAAGAATATTCTAATGTTTTTGTGAAAGGAGCTTATGGGAGGTGCTGATTCCTCATAAGCATAGGCTCACTGACCATTCAGCTGGGTCCAGTGTTTTAATTAGATGGCCCTTTCCAACTCAGAGGCCTTGTGAAAAAGTAAAGGTAGGTCAAGACTAGATTTTAGGGGAAGGCAGTCTTGTATATATGGTATAGCTGTTTTACAATTACATCATTGGTGTGAACTTCATGTTTTAATGTTAATTTTTGAACAGTGTTAATTTTTGAACAATTTTGACGATTTATCTTCACCTTTGGAAACTTTTACATATTGATTTGAAATACTGATTATTTAAATGTATTATTAAATTTTTGGTATTAAAGCTTTTAATTTGTCTAATTAAGTTATCATAAATTAGCTTTCTTTACAGAATAAACTTTTAACCAGGTTATCTCCTGTGGGTATGTTTTTTTAAATTTATTTATTCATTTAATTTAATTTTTTAAAAATTTACTTATTGATTTGTTTATTTTTGGCTGCATTGGGTCTTTGTTGCTGCCTGCAGGCTTTTCTCTAGTTGTGGCGAGTGGGGGCTACTCTTCGTTGTGGTGTGTGGGCTTCTCATTGCAGTGGCTTCTTGTTGCGGAGCACGGGCTCTAGGTGCACGGGCTTCAGTAGTTGTGGCTCACGGGCTCTAGAGTGCAGGCTCAGTAATTGTGGCGCACGGGTTTAGTTGCTCCATGACATGTGGAATCTTCCCGGACCAGGGCTCGAGCCCGTGTCCCCTGCATTGGCAGGCGGATTCTTAACCACTGCTCCACCAGGGAAGTCCTGTGGATATGTTTTTAAATGAGCAGTGTCTTTTCCTGGGAAAATGGACTAGTTGGGGCTTGATGGGTAAGCAAAAGTCTGAAAGATATTGGTATAACTCTCAGCAGCTACCAGCTACACAGATACTTTTCATTTTCTTGGAGAAGCTGTTCAAACTGATTTATCTAGTCTTGTATTAAAGGAAAAAAAGGAAGTTTGGTTAAAAAAAAAAAGAAATAGAAGTTTCACGTGTTGTGACATGATAACTAATGGAGAAGTGAAATTTTATTATTCATCTCTGGTATTAGTTGGATTTGTTTCAGACTGGGGTAGCAGTTCTCTAGAACGGGTATTGCTGAAATAACTTAAATGGTATGTTAATAAGGTGTGAGTCATAGAAACAAGTACGTGTTGCAGTTTACAAGGAGAAATTGCACCTCAGCTTTAAGATTTCAGTGTAATCTGTAAAGTTAATTTTAGAAAAGCTGTTATAAATGGACTTCCCATGTCAGGCGACTCAGTGTTTTGATTTGCTAGATTATCTTATCTTTTGGTTGCTTTGAATGTTTTTCTTCTTACCTTAAAAGATAATTTTATAATTGTATTGTGGGCTCTGGGGACATTATACTTTTGGTGTAGAGAATGGAAATTTAGGTAAGTTTTTATATTTTGATGGCTATTTCAGTAAATGATTAATAATTTGTTTTTCTCATTGGTGTCTTTTTCTTATTTATTTGTAGAATCAAGTATTTAAAAACTTACTGTAGACTTAATACACACGTAAACTTTTAAACATATATAGCTGTACAATATAAGGTGAATCTACTTTTTCTGTGTGTTTTCGTTCCAAGTACTTTATACATTTTCTTAAGTTTAAAATTTTAATCTGTCTGGATATCTATTTGATCTGAACGATCAGATAAATTGATTTTTAAATTTTTAAAAATCAATTTGAATCTATTTTAGGTTTTGAGTTCCATTATTTTCTGTTCTTTTATCTTTTATCACACTGCAGTATATTGCTACTTTCCTATAATTGTTACACAATTATCTCCTATCTCATAGAATGCTATGAATGTGTACATAGAGAATAAATGCTCTAGGATTTTAGGAGGAAGAGAAATATCTGTAGGCAAGGTACTTGAGCTGGAAGAGTAGACCTCATTGAGGCTCAGGTTTGGTTTTTATGCTCTGTTTTATTGATACTATGTACTTCCTCGGGTGGGTCATAAATTCATTTAAAGTCAGTGAATCTATTTGTGCAACACTGCTAAGCACCCTGTATTCTCTCCAAAGTTTTAAATTTAAGTGGAGAATCAAAATGAACAAAATTTATAAGTAAAAAATAACAATGTAATAATTATAATGTGTTTTATAGGACCACCAGCGCCACCCTTTCCACCCTTACTCAGAACTAAACTTTGTTTCCCATTTCATTAAGAAAATAGTAGCATTAGGAGGATAATTTTTACAGACTTCTACACTGTATCTACCTCCTTGCCTATGTTTCCGTCTAAGGCTAGTCTCTTCAGAATTTGTACACCAAATTCTTTTCCTCTTGCCATTTGAGAACATTGTCCCTCACCCCTCACTCTCTTGCATCATCAGTCTTTCTGCTTCTGCCAGATCATCTTTATCAGCATATTAACATGCTGTTATTTCTCCTGTCTTTAAAAACTTTAAAAACCAAAGCCCCAACCTCATATTCCCCTCCAGTTTCCATTGCATTTCTTTTATTACTTCAGAGGAAGTCTTCTCGAAAGAGTTGTTCACACCTGCTGGAGTTCTCACTTTTGACTTCACTTCAGTCAGGTTTTGATCACTACCACTCTACTGGTTTGGTCAGTCACCACTAATGTCTCTGTTGCTAAAATCCAATAGTCAATTTCTATCAATAGTTTTTACTGTACTTTATTTACTAACACCATTTGACAAAGTTGATTAATCTCTCTTTCTTAATATAATTTATTCATTTAGCAACCAGGGTGACATTTCTCCTAATTTTCTTTCTACTTCTCCTTCGCTGTTTCCTTTGCAAGTTCCTCTTCATCTTCCTGTTGTTGAATTGTCCAGGGGCTCTGTCTTGAGATCTGGGCTCTGTTTATACCCATTCCCTTGGTGATTTTATCCAAGCTTATGGCTTTAAATATAATTTATATGCTGAGTATGACTAAATTTATATTTTTAGCATGTATTCCTCACCTGCCTAAGCACTCTTTGTTTAGCTGTCTGCTGGATATCTCCACCTGTCTAAAACCTAACTCCTGGTCTTTAACCCCAACCATGTCCTTTCCACACTTCCCCCATCTCAGTAAAGGGCAAGTCTTATTTTTGGCTTAGTCTGAAAGCTTTGGAGTTGTCTTTGTCTTTGCTTGTTCTCTCACACCCCATTTTCCAGTCCTCAGCAAATCATCTTTTCACTACCCTCATAGTGTACTCAGAATTTGACTACTTTTTACTACCCCTCTTGCTACCTGCTTGCTCTGATCATCTGTTGCCTAGATTACTTCAGTTGTCTCTTAAGTTTTCCCTGCTGTCACCTTCTCCCTATACCCTTTTTCTACTCAAAACCCTCTGTTGGTTTCCCATATTACTCAGAGTACAAGCCACAGCCCTTCCATTTGCCTGTAAAAAACTACATGATTTGTTCACTGCACCCTGCCCCCTTCAAATGATCTCTTTAACCTCATCTTCTACTACTATTCCTCTTGTTCATTATACTTGAACCACATTGTCTTTATTGTTCTTGGTCAAATGTGTCAGGTTGTGTTCTGTCTCATATACTGTATATTAACTGCTGGACTGTCTTCCTTTTAGTAGAATGTTAGCCCTATAAGGGCAGGCATTGTGGCCTTTTGTACTGTTGTTTATTCAGAATGCCCTGGAAAACAAGGTTGACGTATACTAATTGGTGCTAAATAACTATACAAAGTGAATTAATAGACTGTTGTGGAAGATGGTAGTTGAAAAGATATTTTCATAGGTGTGATTTGGGCTGTGTTTTGAAGGATAAGTGAAGATTTGATACAAAGGACAAGGCAAAGGTTTCTAGATTTGATACTAGGGAGGAGGGGAAATTGGACTTTTTAGAGAGTTTTTCCTTTTTGTTCCCCAATTTAGAACCTGTAGTACCTTCTTAGTGCTGATTTTGTCTACTCAGTTGACTGCTGATATTCTGTAGCTGGTTGTAGTTTATATTTCCTCAAAATCATATCTAAAACTCCCAGACAAAAACCTATTCCTTGTCTTGAACTTGACATGTGATTTCATAATTTACAGATTTCGGCCAAGCTAGAAACATAGGAGTTAGTTGTCTTAGACTCCTTCCTCACTTTCACCATGCTCTTTTTTTTTTTTTCTTGGGTCGCGCCAAGTGGCATGTGGGATCATCTTTGTTGCCTGACCAGGGGTTGAACCTGTGCCCCCTGCATTGGAAGCACAGCGTCTTAACCACTGGACTGTTAGGGAAGTCCTTCACCATGCTCTAAATAGTTGCCTCGTCCTCTATCTGCATTGACTTAATTCACTCTCACTTTAGCCTATTGAAATAGTTATTTTAATTGGTGTCCTTGCACCTGTGTTAACCTATCCATTGGATTTTAAATTTTGATGCTAATTTTTATTTGTAGAAGTCCTAATTGATTCGTATCTACCCAGTTACTTTTTTTTTTTTTTTTTTTTTTTTTTTTTGCGGTACGCGGGCCTCTCACTGTTGTGGCCTCTTCCGTTGCGGAGCGCAGGCTCAGCGGCCATGGCTCACGGGCCCAGCCGCTCCACGGCATGTAGGATCTTCCCGGACCAGGGCACGAACCCGTGTCCCCTGCATCGGCAGGCGGACTCTCAACCACTGTGCCACCAGGGAAGCCCAGCCCAGTTACTTTTGATAGTTTCTGTTCTTTGCTCATTTTTCCAGTTACCTCTTCTTTATGTGTGTAGGTTATAATCTATATCTATTAATTCCAGTATCTTGAATCTTGAGGGATGTGATTCCTTAGTTTATTTTTGTTGCCTCTTGCTCATGGTGGCTTCTGTCATTTTGTGTTGTGGGCTGTTATCTGGATGACAGTCTTCTTTGGAAATCTTGAGGTTCCTGGCTTGAGGGAGCAATATACCAAAGAAGATGTGCATTCACGTCTGCCACATGCACTATGGGCACCACCAACTTGGAACCACTTAAATTTTTTGTCTTGGCATTTCCAAGATCGTGTTAAGTAGTTTGGACTTTAGACCTATGTAAGAAGAGACCCCTGGAGCCAAGGCAGAATTGGGACCAAAAGTCAAGACTCTTGACTTTATTTTAGTGCTTTATTATATTGCCGTTTATCAATTTTAAAATTTATTTTTTTTCAGGATATATCTGGAATATGACATGCATACTTTATTTGAAGGTTAGTGACACCATAATGTTTAATCTTACATTTTACCAAGAAGGGTTCAGAAAATACTGTAGTTAACTTCTGTTGTGTAATGGAAATCTGAGTAAGTGATACTTGTCCATGAATATACTTTTTATCAGTGTATGGTACTTCCATAAATAAAGTTTTCCTCAAAAAAAATAACTTGAACATTAAAAAAACAACATAAGATGTTATTATGGATTTAAAGGAAGAGAAACATGGCATGTTTAGAACACAGACTACTTAGATTCAGCATGATCAGGTTACAGATAGATTTTTTAACTTACGAACTCTGTTATTTTTTGCGGTACGCGGGCCTCTCACTGTTGTGGCCTCTCCTGTTGCGGAGCACAGGCTCCGGACGCGCAGGCTCAGCGGCCATGGCTCACGGGCCCAGCCGCTCCGCAGCATGTGGGATCTTCCCAGACAGGGGCAGGAACCCGTGTCCCCTGCATCGGCAGGCGGACTCTCAACCACTGCGCCACCAGGGAAGCCCATGAACTCTGTTTTTACAAAGAACCTGTGATAAGAGCTTTTAGCTTAGGTTTCACAGCTACTTCTAGTAATATTATAACTATGTTGTACATTGGATAAAGCTCTTGTAGGCTACTCTTGGTGCCTGTATATCTTTTCAAGGTGTATTCATTTAGTTGTTCAGACATTACAGATTTATACAGGAACTTCTAAGAAATTAAGTGTTCCTGGGTTGAAAACTACCTTTCCCTCAAATCTTTGCTTGCTCTTTACAAATATGCTTGCTTGTATGTTGTTCGGTATACATCCGTGGAAAAAAATTGACTTTCAGTTTGTTCAGACTTCAGTCTTGGATTTTTGTTATATTTTTCTTACTGGTTCTTTTGAGTCACTCCAGTTGACATACTTTTATCAATTGAAGCACAGATAATTTAAAAAATTAGTTTTTTGGTGTCATTTGTTTTAAATGTTCTTTTAGTTTAAAGAAAATGATGTCAGAGGCAAGAGTAACTAAAATACTGTGGTAGTAAGGAAAGAGATTTCAAAATTCTTACATTTACTTGAAATTCAATAGTATACCTATCAAACTGCTTGCATTTTTCCTTGTAATATGTAAGTAACGGTTCTTTTAAAATTTGTGTTTATTTAAACTTTTAAAAGTATAATATTGTGCATTCAGCATGGTTACTTAAATTTCTGTTTTAATGTAGAAAAATTTAAAAAGTTGAGCAATGAACTGTATGTTAAAAATATTTGGGGCTTCCCTGGTGGCACAGTGGTAGAGAGCCCTCCTGCTGATGCAGGGGACACAGGTTCGTGCCCCGGTCTGGGAAGATCCCACATGCCGCGGAGCGGCTGGGCCCGTGAGCCATGGCTGCTGAGCCTACATGTCCGGAGCCTGTGCTCCGCAACAGGAGAGGTCACAACAGTGAGAGGCCCGTGTACAGAAAAAAAAAAAAAAAAAAAAAGGAATTAAAACTTTTATGAGTTTCTCTTAAACTAACAAAATTTAAAATATTAAGGCAAGCGAGACTGCACCCATGATTATGGCACAACTCTTTAATTTACATATTCATCTCAATAACCTATTATACATGAGGTGTTTTGATCATACAAGTAAAACTGTGATTTTGACTATTCAGTATTTAATTGAATTTAAGAAAGTCTCAGTATTTACAGTTTTAACAGCAGTGTTTTATTGAGTTGATATTTGCTAATTTAACCCATTCTGATGTTGTATATTCTATCTCAGTTTTTTGTATTATATATAATACTGCTGTGAACATCTTTATATATGCTTTTCTTTGTAAATTTCTTGGGATAAAGAATCAGGAATGTTGGATTAAAGCAACGCAAACACTTTCTTGACTTTAAATTTGCCTTGGTGTTTTGGTTGGGCTCCTCCTAGTTGCAGAAAGAGCTCACATGACTGGGAATTGAATTGTGTGAAGGGAATCTTCTGAAAAATCCAGAAATGGAAATCATGATTCTTCCAGGCTCGTGTGGGACCTGGAAAAGGGACCTAGAAAAATCATCAGAACATTTGAGGAATGTGTGTTTCAGAGTTCTTGTGGTCTCATGGCCTCTTTTCTCCCTGAACGTTTGCTTCTTGCTCTGCTTCATCATAGATTTTGCTCTCCTAAGACTTAAGTTGCATGTGGGTGCAGTTTGCTGTTCATCAAAGCCCTTCTGACTTTGACTTGACCTTTTTTCAGCATCTGTGGTTGCTTCTAAGTGCCTTAGCCTCTTTTCTTTCCTCAAAGCAAAAATCCATAGAGTTCTAAGTCATTGTTTTGTCCTTTTTCTCCCCCAATTCCCCAGCCAAGTTGAACAGGCTTTGTAGCCTGTAGGTGGTCATGTTAAAACAAACAAAAATCAAAAACAAAACATCTTTTAGGGCTTTCCTGGTGGCGCAGTGGTTGAGAGTCCGCCTGCCGATGCAGGGGACACGGGTTCGTGCCCCGTTCCGGGAGGATCACACATGCTGCGGAGCAGCTGGGCCCGTGAGCCATGGCCGCTGAGCCTGCGCGTTCGGAGCCTGTGCTCCGCAACGGGAGAGGCCACAACAGTGAGAGGCCCGCGTACCACAAAACAAACAAACAAACAAACATCTTTTAAAAAGCATTTCTGGTTGACCACTAACAGGCACAGTAAAATATGTTTAATAAATTAAAAATCTTGGATAGTTCATGAATTATCAGGGAAGAACAATTCTGTATAAAGTTCCTTTTAGTGTTTTGTTAGCACATGATTCCTTTTCCCCTTCATCTTGTTAAAACCTTCTCTTAGTAAGTCCAGGGTTGTGTTAATACCATTAAAAATTTTGCTTCTTAATTAAACATTATTAAGAGAGGATGGTGATTGCCCTTGTTTTTGCAGTATAACTTTTTTTTACAGTAAGAGGTACCTTGAAAAAAATTGAGAAAAGCATCTTATTTGTAATTTATTTTAGTGCCAAATGACATATCCTAACATTTTGATTTTTTACTGTATTATATTTCCATATCCTTGTTGTAGCCCACCATGTCATGAGGCTGTTAGTTAACTGGAATAAAGGTGCTCACAGTTTGTGAATGGACTTAAATCTTTAAGTGGAGGAATGAACCACCTTTGTTTTCTTTGCAGTTAAGAGTGTGGTACTTTTAATGGATATCTAGTGTGTTGGTAATAGTTAATGCCTCTTTATTTCCATGTATAGTAGTATTCATGAACATTGTACAGTAAGAGGAAAACTAAATACTAATAGTGTCAAAAGTGGATATTTTTTGGGAAAAAGTAATGAATGGCTAAGTTTTTTTTCCCTTCCGTTAGAACCTTTCCACATGATTTAAAAATGGAAGGCTGGGGGCTTCCCTGGTGGCGCCGTGGTTGAGCGTCCACCTGCCGATGCAGGGGACATGGGTTTGTGCCCCGGTCCGGGAAGATCCCACATGCCGCGGAGCGGCTGGGCCCATGAGCCATGGCCGCTGAGCCTGCGCGTCCGGAGCCTGTGCTCCGCAACGGGAGAGGCCACAACAGTGAGAGGCCTGCGTACCGCAAAAAAAAAAAAAAAAAAAAAAAAGGAAGGCTGTGTTACACTCCTAGTTACCACAAAATTTTTTTAAAAGTATATTCAAATTGTATTTGGCAAAGTAATCCAGTATGTGATTTAAAAAACCTGTTCGGATTTGTAGATCAGGTTAAATATGAAATACCACTTGAAAGAACAGAGATTTTTTGTGTTTAACAAGACTGACTCAGGTTTTTGTTTCTTCCTTCTTTCACATTTAGGTTTTATAGGATCACATTAACAAAAGCACCATGGAGTTTTATGAGTCAACATATTTTATTGTTCTTATTCCTTCAGTAGTTATTACAGTAATTTTCCTCTTCTTCTGGCTTTTCATGAAAGAAACATTATATGATGAAGTTCTTGCAAAACAGAAAAGAGAACAAAAGCTTATTCCTACCAAAACAGATAAAAAGAAGGCAGAAAAGAAAAAGAATAAAAAGAAAGAACTCCAAAATGGGAACCTCCATGAATCTGATTCTGAGAGTGTACCCCGGGACTTTAAATTATCTGATGCCTTGGCTGTGGAAGATGAGCAAGTTGTACCTGTTCCACTGAATGTGGTTGAAAGTTCAAGTAGTGTTAGAGAAAGAAAGAAGAAGGAAAAGAAACACAAGCCTGTACTAGAAGAACAGGTCACCAAAGAAAGTGATGTATCAAAGATTCCATGCAAAAAGGTGGAACCTGTCCCAGTTACTAAACAGCCCACCCCCCCCTTGGAAGCAGCTGCCTCAAAGAAGAAACCAGGGCAGAAGAAGTCTAAAAATGGAAGCGGTATTGTATTCTATTCAACTTTATTGCGTGGTTATATTTGTTTTAATAACTTTAGAGTTTGAAGTTCAGATACTTTGTTAAGTGTGCATACAAATGTTAAATACTGAATCTGAAATTGAGAACATTATCCTTTTCACTGTGTGTTTGCTTTCATTCATTGCTGATAGAAAGAATTAGTACTGAGCATAAAACAGTGTTCAAAACTAAATTTCACATTACAAATGTGGAAAAGGCCTTTAGTGGAAATATATAAAATCTGTTTATATATATAAAATATAAATATATAAAATATATTATAGAAATACATAAAACCACTGAGGACCTGTAAATATCAGTAGTTAGAAATGTTCACATTTATTTCAACCAGTACTTTCTAATCAGTGTGATAGGAATTAAAGATGAAAAGAAAAATCAGATATCATTTTCACCTTTGATTGATTAATTTTGCAAACATTTGTAATACATGTGTTTTGTGCTAGGCATTAGATTAGGTACTAGGACTGCAGAGATGAAGTGTGCATTTTCAAGGTAGCCTCATGCTAGTTGTAGATACAAAGAGAAATAGGTTATTATAATATAAAAAGTTTAGTATAATGAGCTAGGTATGTCTAAACCAGTGTTGGAGTTCTAAGGTGGGCCACTTAAAGCATGTAATGCCTAAAGTTAATCTTACAGGTTGAATAAGTACTAGCTAGTTTTTCTTGGTGGATAGGGTGTTCCAAGGAGAGAGCTTAATAGGTACAACAGAAAGGACGTGAGAAATGGTGTGCTGATGGTTGAAATTGCAGTTTGCTCTGTATGAAAGGACTTGTGTTCACTATTAAGTTGTTTTCGTATCTTAACTTATGTAGTATTAAGTTAGTTATACTGGATTTTAAATATTTGCTTGCCAGCTCTGATCAAGCATCGTACTAGAGAAATAAGAGTAAAGGGGACAGAAGGACATGTAAGTCAATAATGAAATGTGACTTATATAAGAAAAATACAAAGTATAGAAATACTACGGAGCCAAAACACCTAGTGCTTATGGGGACCATGGGTCAAAAGCTTTACAGAGGAGGCAGTGCCTGAGCTGGGTCTTCCGGAATGAATCACTTCATCGAGCAAATAGTGGGATCTCATTCCCCACTGGCAGAAGATCATGCATAAAGGCATTAAAGATGCAAGAGTACAGTGTATTGTTGAACCATGAAATGGGAGGTGGGGAGGGTAGGAACAAAGCTGAAAAGCTAATGGAGTGGGTAGATCATGATGATTTTTGTATACAATGCTAAGGAGCTGGGATGTTGTGATTTGGCCATTGTTGAAGATTTTCAAGCAGGCTTAGTTTACATGGCCTGATTTACATTTTAGAAAGGTATTTTTGGCAGAACTAGGGAAGACAAGTTTCATAGGGCAGTGTTTAATATAGGCACACTTGTTAAGAGGGTATTATTCTCCAGAGTTAAGTTGAAGGACTGAACTGTGGTAGTGACAGAAGAAATAGTAAGGAGGTTAGAGAGATCTGCAAAGCAAAAATGACGTGACTAATGTTATGCATAGGATATGGCAGACAGAGGAGAAAGCAGGATCAAAGATAATTTCCAAGTTTTAAGTTAGGTCAGGGTAGGCAAACTGCAACCTGTGAGCCAAATCTGGCCTGCTTCTCGTTTTTTATGGCCCATGAGCCAAGAATGGTTTTTATATTTCAAATGGATTAAGAAAACTAAAGGAGTAATATTGTGTTAAATATGGAAATTATATGAAATTGAAACCTCTGTGTCCATAAATCAAGTTTTTTTGAATGCAGCCTCACTCAATGTGTTAACGTTTGTCTGTGGCTGGCTTTCACACTGCAACAGCAGGTGAACAGTTGTGACAGAGTCTAAATGGCCCACAAAACCAGAGTATTTACTGTTCAGCCCTTTGTAGAAAAGATTACTCAAGCTCTGATTGGTAAATGTTGATAGCTTTAAGAGGGAATAATGGAGAGAGAGTGGATGTGTGCCCAGAGGAGAATGCTTTCAGTTTGTGTTTCTGGTGCCTATAGGGGCTATTTACATAGGGAGGATGCAGTAGGAAATTTAAGTGCAGAGGCATAAGGCTAGACTACAGATTCAGAAGCCTTATTAAGCATGATGGTAGTAGTTGATGTCGTGGGTGTAGAGAAGATCATTCAAGGAAAGTATTTAAAATGAGGACACAATCCTGAAGAATACCAGTGTATAAGGTATTCAGTAGGAACAGCTTACAAAGGAGACTGCAAAGGAATATTCCAAGTGTAAGAAAAGAATTATCATGGGAGCTGAATTTTATTGTGGTACAAATATATGTAACATAAAATTTACCATTTTAAAGTATAAGTTCTGGGCTTCCCTTGTGGCTCAGTGGTTGAGAGTCCGCCTGCCAATGCAGGGGATGCGGGTTCGTGCCCCGGTCCGGGAAGATCCCACATGCCGCGGAGCGGCTGGGCCTGTGAGCCATGGCCGCTGAGCCTGTGCGACCGGAGCCTGTGCGACCGGAGTCTGTGCTCCGCAATGGGAGAGGCCACAACAATGACAGGCCCACGTCCCGCAAAAAAAAAAAAAAAAAAAGTATAAGTTCTGTGGCATTAAGTACATTCACATTCTTGCACAGTCATCACCACCAGCCATCTCAAGAACTTTTGGTCTTTCCCAACTAAAATTCTGTACCCGTTAAGCACTAATTCCCCATTCTTCCCTCTCTCTAGTTCTTGGCAAGCACCATCCTACTTTCCGTGTCTATGAATTTGACTACTCTAGGTACTTCATATAAGTGAAATCATACAATATTTGTCCTTTTGTGACTGGCTTATTTCACTTAGCATAACGGAGAAGAGAGTAATTTAAAGAGGTAGAGACCAATAGTATGAAATGCTAAATAGAATTCAAATAAGGATTAAAGGATATTATTGGTAGAATGTGGCATTTGGGACACTAGGGACCTGAGTAAAATCTTTCATGGATATAATGGAAGAGAGAAAAATCAGGTTGCAATTAGTTGAGAAATGATTGGTAGGAAAGGAAGTACAGACTGTTCTTTGGTCAGTATAAAAAGGAAATGGGTGTGGGGGGCTAGGGATTACAGTGGTGGGAAGGGTTTTATTTTTTAAGATGATAAGGGATTTGACCATGCCTATAAGCTGAGTAGGGCTAGGAGTGGCTGAGAAATGGGATATAAAAGAAGGAGCAAGTACTAGAAGTCCTGATGAAGTTAAAGAGCATATGTGGCAGAGTAAGAAAGCTAGAATAAGTGAGAGAATTGTATATCAGAGTTTAAAATTTTGGTGGTAAAGCATTTTAGGAAGTATTCATTAATAATTGAATCTTTTCTGGTGTGTTCATTGTTTGCTATGATGATTTTTCATTTATTTTTATTAAAGATGATCAGGATAAAAAGGTGGAACCTCTTATGGCACCGTCAAAAAAGCAAGAACCATTACCCCTGCATCAAGAGACTAAACAAGAAGGTGGATCAGGAAAGAAGAAGGTTTCATCAAAGAAGCAAAAGACTGAAAATGGTGAAATGTGTAGATATGTATTTTATAAATACTAATTCTAGAGAAGTCCACTAGGACAAGGAACCTAGAGACCTCACATGCTCTTTAACTTCCAGCTTAATATGTACCATAACAGCTTTAAAACTAATACAAGCCCATGGTGCTTTGACAGATGGTTAGGGTATAAGTTTGTGGTGAAGACCTTTATATGAAATTTATAAAAGGACAGAAGCATTTATAAATATTCTCATTCTTAACTGAGTTTTGAAAATAATGTTAATAGCATACAAACTCTATAGAAGAAAAGTATTCCTGAAATATTTGTACTTTTTAATATCACATAAAGATTATGCTTGAGAACATTAGTTAAATTTATCATTACCCTACATTCCTAACTATTTATTAAACATAATTTGCATGTGTGTATGAGAAGCATCCAGTTAAAAGTGATGGAGCAATTTTTATCTGTTCCGAATTGTCCACAGAAGACTTAGCTATGAAATTTACGTAGATAAAACAGTGATTTTTATAATATTGGGCTGTGATATCAACTAGTGCTAGAAAATAGTAAAATTGGCAAGGGAAAAGATGAAATTCTGTTATTTGCATTAAAATTATGATATATCAAGCAATCAGGTATAGAAAAATATTATCACAAAATATTTGTTAATATTAAATATTTATTATACATTTTAAATGAAAGAACTGTATGTGCCCCAGAGTTTTTTTTTTTTTTTTAAGGTAGGGATATAGAGAGACTTCCATATGGGTGTGGAAGTTTGTGTCTCTAACCAACAGATATCAGACTTCAGTATTCAAACTTTTCCCATTAAAATTAGGAACAAAGTAAGAAGCCTTCCTTCCTCCACTTTTAATGTGGTTCTGGAAGTTTTAACTAGTGTAGTAAGATGTACCATATAAGTTAGAGGCATAACTATTAGAAATGAGAAGATATCTGCAAGGAGCAGTGACTAATTTTGTATCTAGCAAGGAAAAAAACTCAGGAATTAACCAATTGGAATAAGAGGTCAGTAAAGTACCAACATACATTAAAAATTAATAGTTTTCCTTGAGCACTAATTAAATGTGAATGGATTCTTAGTTAAATCAGGAGAAACATGAGAACTAACTAAAATGTATAGGGATGTATAAGAAGAAATTTTCAGATACTATTAGAGGAGATGTGTGATACAAATGATATGCTATAAAATAATATTGAACTGGTATTTCTTAATTAGAAGAGTGTTTTGAGTTGTTAAATGATAAAATAGGAATTTAAAGCCAAATTGAGCTGGTATTAGAGATTTGAAAATAACTGCATTTATCATTAAACTTAATTGTGCTTACATGTTATTTAATTACTCTGTTATAAAAAATGCTGAGTAATTATGATTTTGTTGAACTTAAATTACAGTCTTGGTAGATGAACCCCTTATTCATGCAACAACTTATATTCCTTTGATGGATAATGCTGATTCAAATCCTGTGGTGGATAAGAGAGAGGTTATTGATCTGATTAAACCTGACCAAGTAGAAGGAATTCAGAAAACAGGGGCTAAAAAACTGAAGATTGAAGCTGATAAAGGTAATATACAGAATGTGACAATCTTTTGTATTGAAAAAAACACATTTTTGAGTTCTGATGGAGTGAGTGTGTTTTCTCATAGAAGCAATGAATTGCAAAAGACTAATAGAATCTTTGTAGTAAAAGATTTATTGGTAGTTTTCTAATCCACCTTCTCAGTTTTGTAGAGCTGGACATTAGACTTTGACTTGCCTAAGGTTTCATAGCTGTTTTGCTGTCGGGTAATCTGTTCCCTTCTATTATTGTCTCTCAGAGTTTTCTATGCTAATTCACAATGGCCTTATTATTATTATTACTATTATTATTATTATTGTTATTATTTTTGCCGAGTCACATGGTTTGCGGGATCTTAGTTCCCCAACCAGGGGTTGAACCGGGGCCCATGGCAGTGAAAGTGCTGAGTCCTAGCCACTGGACCACCAGGGAACTCCATATTATTTTTTTAATAGTTTTTTTTTTTTTTAAACAGCACTTTTAGGTTCATAGCAAAATTGAGTGGAAAGTACAGAGTTTCCATATACCCCTTGTTCTCATACATGCACACAACTGCCTTTTTAAACTTATAATGTAGCTGAAGTATTAAAAGCTCTGGGCACCTTTGGGTGTAATGGGTGGCAGTTGCTTTTAATGAGAGGCCGCTGTTGCCTAATATAAGAGCCCTAGGGGAATCGAAGTGGGTGAGTCAGGAGATGTTTGGCACATGGATTTTTAAAATGTTAGGATTGCTGTATATACTTGATGTTTGTAAAATCAGACTTCCTTTTTGTAATTGTCTTCGAGCTTATTTTCTCATCTGTAAAATTTGGCTCATAAGTCCTAAGTATTACAGTTAAATGACAGTATTTGTGAACATATTTAGTATAGATACTACCATATATTAGACATTTGCATTTTTTTTTTTTTAAAGTAAGGGTATACTGGCACTTTAATATTCTGCAGTTTGGATACAAACCACTATGTACATAGAATGGATAAACAACAAGGTCCTACTGTATAGCCCAGGGAACTATATTCAGTATCCCATGATAAACCATAATGGAAAAGAATCTAAGAAATAATGTACATATATATATGTATAACTGAATCACTTTGCTGTACAGCAGAAATTAACACAACATTGTAAATCAACTATATTTCCAATTAAGAAAACATAAAAAATATTCTGCAGGTTGAGCAAATTTTTATTTAATGTAATTATTCCATATTATATTAAAAATGATAAACACTTTTTCTCTGTGGACTAGAGCATTAATTGTTGTTTGACCTGAAATGTAAATCTGTTTTCTCTTGGTTACTGACTTTCTGGGTCAAGAATTCTTGGTGCTTTACCTTTGCTGAAGTTGTTACTTATATCTTTTAAATGTTAACTTTTTTTTTTTTAAAGAGAATGCTGAAGTAAAATTTAAAGATTTTCTTCTGTCCTTGAAGACTATGATATTTTCTGAAGATGAGGCCCTTTGTGTTGTAGACCTGCTAAAGGAAAAGTCTGGTGTGATACAGGATGCTTTAAAGAAGGTAAGCATATTTTAGATTATGAGCCTATTTGAGGGCAGTGATTAGAAGTTCACCAAGCAAGACTTCTGCTAGAGCAATAAGTTATAACCTACTCCCATCCTTCATACCCCGAAAGCACTTAGTGACATTTAAAAGTTCTGGAATGCCTTCGGAAGTTATTTCGTATATCCATACTAATCAATATACTTATTTAGTTCAGTTAGGTGTCCGAATCATCTGAGGTTTTGACAAAAACGAATTGCTTATAATAAGTAAGAAGATTTATATAACTTCAAAGTCATTTGGCACTTGGCTAAGTTGTACCTTGCTTTCCTGTGAATGTAAGTGCTGAAGGCAAGGTCGGGTGATTTCTGGATAACATATGGAATGTTTTTGTGACTGAAGATAGCACCATTCAAAGCACCTGGGCATCTTTTTCGTGTGTGTGTGTGTGTGTGTGTGTGTATGTATGTATAGAATACTACTGTTCTAAAGTAAATGCTTTGAATGATAGAATCATTGCTATGACTGACTAAAATTTGAAAAAAACAAAGCCATGAAACTAATATTTAATTTCTCATTATATTATACTCACTATATTATCAGGTCTACTAACTATCTCATATTGGGAAATGTGACAAGTTTTTAAGTGTTACTTTGTGTGAGATAAGATGACATGGTATCCGGTGTTCAATATTAGATTGTGGATGTGACCATTCTTATTTTAAACACACATACACACACACTCCTAACACACTTTTCTGCCTTTAAACCTTTAGTGGCTTCCATTTATTCTTTTTTTTCCCCCATCTTTATTGGAGTAATTGCTTTATGATGTGTTTCTGCTGTACAATAAAGTGAATCAGCTGTATGTATACATATATCCCCATATCCCCTCCCTCTTGAACCTCCCTCCCACCCTCCCTATCCCACCCCTCTAGGTGGTCACAAAGCACCGAGCTGATCTCCCCGTGTGATGCAGCTGCTTCCCACTAGCTATCTGTTTTACATTTGGTAGTGTATATATGTCCATGCTACTCTCTCACTTCGTCCCGGCTTAACCTTCCCCCTCCCCATGTCCTCAAGTCCATTCTCTACGTCTACATCTTTATTCCTGTTCTACCTCTAGGTTCATCAGAACCATTTTTTTTTTTTAGATTCCATATATATGTGTTAGCATACAGTATTTGTTTTTCTCTTTCTAACTTATGTCACTCTGTATGACAGACTCTGGGTCCATCCATCTCTACAAATAACTCAGTTTCGTTTCTTTTTATGGCTGAGTAATATTCCATTGTATGTATGTGCCACATCTTTATCCATTCATCTGTTGATGGACACTTAGGTTGCTTCCATGTCCTGGCTATTGCAAATAGTGCTGCAGTGAACATTGTGATACATGACTCTTTTTGAATTATGGTTTTCTCAGGGTATATGCCCAGTAGTGGGATTGCTGGGTCGTATGGTAGTTCTATTTGTAGTTTTTTAAGGAACCTCCATACTGTTCTCCATAGTGGCTGTATCAGTTTACATTCCCAGCAACAGTGCAAGAGGGTTCCCTTTTCTCCACACCCTCTCCAGCATTTACTGTCTGTAGATTTTTTGATGATGGCCATTCTGACCAGTGTGAGGTGATACCTCATTGTAGTTTTGATTTGCATTTCTGTAATGATTAGTGATGTTGAGCATCTTTTCATGTATTTGTTGGCAATCTGTATGTCTTCTCTGGAGAAATGTCTATTTAGGTCTTCCGTCCATTTATGGATTGGGGTGTTTGTTTTTTTGATATTGAGCTGCATGAGCTGCTTGGAAATTTTGGAGATTAATCCTTTGTCAGTTGCTTCATTTGCAAATATTTCCTCCCATTCTGAGGGTTGTCTTTTGGCCTTGTTTATGGTTTCCTTTGCTGTGCAAAAGCTTTGAAGTTTCATTAGGTCCCATTTGTTTATTTTTATTTCCAATTCTCCAGGAGGTGGGTCAAAAAGGATCTTGCTGTGATTTATGTCATAGAGTGTTCTGCCTATGTTTTCCTCTAAGAGTTTTGATAGTGTCTAGCCTTACATTTAGGTCTTTAATCCATTTTGAGTTTATTTTTGTGTATGGTGTTAGGAAGTGTTCTGATTTCATTCTTTTATATGTAGCTATCCAGTTTTCCCAGCACCACTTATTGAAGAGGCTGGATTTTCTCCATTGTATATTCTTGCCTCCTTTGTTAAAGATAAGGTGATCATATGTGTGTGGGTTTATCTCTGGGCTTTCTATCCTGTTCCATTAATCTGTATTTCTGCTTTTGTGCCAATACCGTACTGTCTTGCTTACTGTAGCTTTGTAATATAGTCTGAGGTCAGGGAGCCTGATTCCTCCAGCTCTGTTTTTCCTTCTCAAGATTACTTTGGCTATTCGGGGTCTTTTGTGTTTCCACATGAATTGTAAAATTTTTAATTCTAGTTCTGTGAAAGATGCCATTGGTAATTTGATAAGGATTGCACTGAGTCTGTAGATTACTTTGGGCAGTATAGTCGTTTTCACAATGTTGATTCTTCCAATCCAAGAACATGGTCTATGTTTCCATCTGTTTGTATCGTCTTTGATTTCTTTCATCAGTGTCTCCCCGCCCCCCCGTCAGTTTCTTATAGTTTTCTGCATACACGTCTTTTGCCTCCTTAGGTAGGTTTATTCCTAGGTATTTATTGTTTTTGTTGCAGCGGTAAATGGGAGTGTTCCCTTAATTTGTCTTGCTGATTTTTTGTTGTTAGTGTATAGGAATGCAAGAGATTTCTGTGCATCAATTTTGTATCCTGCTACTTTACCAGATTCATTGATTAGCTCTAGTAGTTTTCTGGTGGCATCTTTAGGATTATCTATATATAGTATCATATCATCTGCAAACAGTGACAGCTTTACTTCTTCTTTTCCAGTTTGGATTCCTTTCATTTCTTTTACTTCTCTGATTGCTGTGGCTAAAACGTCCAAAACTATGTTGAATAATAGTGGTGAGAGTGGGCACACTTGCCTTGTTCCTGATCTTAGAGGAAATGCTCTCAGTTTTTCACCATTGAGAATGATGTTGGTTGTGGGTTAGTCATATATGGCTTTTATTATGTTGAGGTAGGTTCTCTCTATGCCCACTTTATGGAGAGTTTTTATCGTAAGTGGGTGTTGAAATTTGTCATAAGCTTATTCTGCATCTGTTGAGATTATCATATGGTTTTTATCCTTCACTTTGTTAATATGGTGTATCACATTGATTGATTTGCATATATTGAAGAATCCTTGCATTCCTGAGATAAACCCCACTTGATCATGGTGTATGATCCTTTTAATGTGCTCTTGGATTCTGTTTGCTAGTATTTTGTTGAGGATTTTTGCATCTATGATCATCAGAGATATTGGCCTGTAATTTTCTTTTTTTGTGACATCTTTGTCTGGTTTTGGTATCAGGGTGATGGTGGCCTTGTAGAATGAATTCGGGAGTGTTCCTCCCTCTGCTGTATTTTGGAAGAGTTTGAGAAGGATAGGTGTTAGCTTTCTTCTCTACATGTTTGATAGAATTCACCCGTGAAGCCGTCTGGCCCTTTTGTTTGTTGGAAGATTTTTAATCACAGGTTCAATTTCATTACTTGTGACTGGTCTGCTCATATTTTCTGTTTCTTCCTCGTTCAATCTTGGAAGGTTGTACTTTTCCAAGAATTTGTCCATTTCTTTCAGGTTGTCCGTTTTATTGGCATGTAGTTGCTTATAGTAGTCTCTCATGATCTTTTGTATTTCTGCAGTGTCAGTTGTTTTTTCTCCTTTTTCATTTCTAATTCTATGGATTTGCATCTTCTCCCTTTCTTTCCTGATGAGTCTGGCTCATGGTATCAATTTTGTTTATTTTCTCAAAGAGCCAGCTTTTAGTTTTATTGATCTTTTCTATTGTTTCCTTCATTTCTTTTTCATTTGTTTCTGATCTGATCTTTATGATTTCTTTCCTTCTGATAACTTTGGGTTTTTTTTGTTCTTCTTTCTCTCATTGCTTTAGGTGTAAGGTCAGGTTGTTTGAGATGTTTCTTGTTTCTTGAGGTAGGCTTATATTGCTATAAACTTCCCTCTTAGAACTGCTTTTGCTGCATCCCATAGGTTTTGGGTGTTCGTATTTTCACTGTCACTTGTCTATAGGTATTTTTTGATTTCCTCTTTGATTTCTTCAGTGATCTGTTGGTTGTTTAGTAGTGTATAGTTTAGCCTCCATGTGTTTGTATTTTTTTACAGTTTTTTTCCCTGCAATTGATATCTAGTCTCATAGTGTTGTGGTCAGAAAAGATGGTTGATGCTATTTCAGTTTTCTTAAATTTATTGAGGCTCGATTTTTGACCCAAAATGTGATTTATCCTGGAAAATGTTGCTTGTGCACTTGAGAAGAAAGTGTATTTTGTTGTTTATGGATAGAATGTCCTATAAATATCAAATTATTAAGTCCATCTGGTCTAATGTGTCATTTAAAGCTTGTGTTTCCTTCTTTATTTTCTGTTTGGATGATCTGTCCATTGGTGTAAGTGGGGTGTTAAAGTCCCCTACTATTATTGTGTTACTGTTGATTTCTCCTTTTATGGCTGTTAGCATTTGCTTTATGTACTGAGGTGCTCCTGTGTTGGATGTATAGATATTTCTAATTGTTATATTTTCTTCTTGGATTGATTCCTTGATCATTATATAGTGTCCTTCCTTGTCTCTTATAATAGTCTTTATTTTAAAGTCGGAAGTCTGATTTGTCTGATGTGAGTATTGCCTCTCCAGTTTTCTTTTGATTTCCATTTCCATGGAATGTCTTCTTCCATTCCGTCACTTTCGGTGTGTATTGTCCCTAGGTCTGAAGGGGTCTCTTGTAGACAGTGTATAATATGGGTCTTGTTTTTGTATCCATTCAGCCAGTCAGTGTCTTTTTCTTTATTTTAATGATTGCTTGTTTGCTTCCTTGCTTGCTAGCTTGTTTGCTTATTTATTTATTTATGACTGTGTTGGGTCTTCATTGCTGTGCGTGGCTTTCTCTAGTTGCGTTGAGTGGGGGCTACTCTTCGTTGCGATGTGTGGGCTTCTCATTGCGGTGGCTGCTCTTGTTGTGGAGTGTGGGCTCTAGAGCGCAGGCTCAGTAGTTGTGGTGCCTGGGGTTAGTTGCTCCGCGGCATGTGGGATCTTCCTGGACCAGGGATTGAACCCCTGTCCCGTGCATTTGGCAGACGGACTTTTAACCACTGTGCCACCAGGGAAGTCCCCAGTCTGTGTCTTTCGGTTGGGGCATTTAATCCATTACATTTAAGGTAATTATTGATATGTATGTTCCTATTACCATTTCCTTAATTGTTTGGGTTTGTTATTGTAGGTCTTTTCCTTCTCTTGTGTTTCCTGCCTAGAGAAGTTCCTTTAGCATTTATTGTAAAGCTGGTTTGGTGGTGCTGAATTCTCTTAACTTTTGCTTGTCTCTAAAGCTTTTGATTTGTCCATTGAATCTGAATGAGACCCTTGCTGAGTTGAGTAATCTTGGTTGTAGGTTTTTCCCTTTCATCACTTTAAATATATCTTGCCACTCCCTTCTGGCCTGTGGAATTTCTGCTGCAAGATCAGCTGTTAACCTTATTGGGGATTCCCTTGTATGTTATTTGTTGCTTTTCCCTTGCTGCTTTTAATACTTTTTCTTTGTGTTTAAATTTTGTTAGTTTGATTAATATGTGTCTCAGCATGTTTCTCCTTGGGTTTCTCCTGTATGGGACTCTCTGTGCTTCCTGGACTTGATTTACTATTTCCTTTTCCGTGTTGGGGAAGTTTTTGACTATAATCTCTTCAAATATTTTCTCAGATCCTTTCTTTTTTTCTTCTTTTTCTGGGACACCTACAATTCGAACATTGTTGTGCTTAATGTTGTCCCAATGGTCTCTGAGACCGTCCTCCATTACTTTCATTCTTTTTTCTTTTTCTGTTCTGCGGCAGTTATTTTCACCATTCTATCTTCCAGCTCACTTATCCAATTTTGTGCCTCAGTTATTCTGCTATTGATTCCTTCTGGAGTATTTTTAATTTCAGTTATTGTGTTGTTCCTTACTGTTTGTTTGCTCTTTAGCTCTTCTAGTTCGTTGTTAAACGTTTCTTGTATTTTCTCTGTTTCTGAGATTTTGCATCATCTTTACTATTATTATTCTGAATTCTTTTTCAGGTGGTTTACCGATTTCCTCTTCATTTATTTGTTCTTGTGGGTTTTTATCTTGCTCTTTTGCCTGCAAGATATTTCTCTGTCTTCTCCTTTTGTCTGGTTTATGGTATTTCAGGTCTCCTCCTTTCCCTAGGCTGCAGGGTCGTAGTTCCTCTTGCTTCTGTTCTCTGCCTCTGGTGGTGAGGTTGGTCTAGTGGCTTGTGTAGGCTTCCTGATGGGAGGGACTTGTGCCTGCGTTCTTGTAGGTGGAGCTGAGTCAGGTGGTATGTTTTGGGGTGTCTTTGAGCTTAGTATGGCTTTAGGTAGTTTGTGTGCTGATGGGTGGGTTTGTGTTCCTGTCTTGTTTGTTGTTTGGTGAGAGGCATCCATAGCTGGGAGCTGCTGGCAGTTGGGTGGAGCCGGGTCTTGGATTCAGTTAGAGGCCTCTGTGAGAGCTCTCGGTGATCAGTCTTCCCTGGGGCCAGGAATTCTTTAGTGGTCCAGTATCCTGGACTCCGTGCTCCTACCGCAGAGCCTCAGGCCCGACTTCCAATCTGGGAACCAAGACACCGCAAGTTGCTCATCCCTCAATAAAGGGGATTAAAAAAAAACACAAAAAAGAAAAGACTAATAAAACCATAGAAAAATGGTAAAAAGTAAAATCAAACAAACAAAAACAGAAACAAGGAAGCATACATACACACAAAAGAAACAAACAGAACCATATGAAACAAAAACAAGGAAACAACCAGACAAACAGAACAACTCAAAAACGAAATCAAACAATTAGAATCAAAACTAACAAAAACAGAAAACCTAATAACAAAACCAAAGCAGTGTGCCAACTGAAGAATAAAGTGAGGAAACAGAACAAACTGATAAAAATGAATTAAAAAAATTAAATAAAATAGAAAGGGAAAAAACACAGGATAACAGAAAAGTAAAGTAGAAATGGAAATATAAAAAAAAATTAAAGAAAAAGAAGAAGAAAAAAATACGGGAAAAGAACACAGAAAAACAGAAAAGCAAAGTAAAAATAGAAGTTTATAAAAAAATAAAATAAAAATAAAAAATATGTTATAGAACATGAAGATCTCAAAAGACTAAAGAAAAAAAACCTGAAACAACAACAAACAAAAAAAAGAAAGAAAAGAAACCCAACAACAAAAAAGCCAGAATGAATCAAAACATAATAAAATTAATAGTAATAATTATGTTTCCCTGGGGTCTCAGCTGAAAGTGTCTTTGCGCACACCGTGAGCCATAGCCCACCTCTGCCTCCCCAAGAGGCCCTCCTCTGCCTCTGGGCTGGTCTCTGGACCTGTTGTGGGCCCTGTGAAGACCACTCAGACTCTGATCTGAGCCAGTTCTTGTGTGTGCTTGTCCCCAACGTCCACAGCTGCCAGAGCTAGACCATTTTCATTTGTGAGAACACTCATTGTCTACTCAGATATTCCATGGACGCAGGGTCTACCTAGCTGATCACGGGGATTTAATCTGCAGCTTGTACAGCTGATGGAAAGTTTTCGATCTTCTTCCTTAGTTGCCCCATCCCTGGGGTTCAGCTTTGGTTTTATCCCCACCTCTGTGTGTGGTCCACCCACAGAGTCTGGTCCTGAGGCCGCCGTGGAGATCTTGGGTCTGCTCCAGTGAGGACAGAGTGCAGAGGTGGTATGACTGCTTGGATTGCAGGAGCCCTGGTGGTGCCAAATGCACAGGGGAGCCGTCAGCCACAGGCACAAGAGGTATGGCCCTAGTGAGGGCCTTTTCTGGCACCCAGTGTACGGTGCGTCAGGGCCAGCCCTGGCTGGGCTTTTTCTGGCGCCGAGCAGCAGGTGCGCTAGGGCCGTCCCTGAGGGGGCTTTTTTTTATTGCTAATTGGCAGGTGCTGGCATGAGGGGAGAGAGAGGCTGCAAGAGTGGCTTGCCCCCCTGCGTGTTACTCAGCAGTAGTGCCCTGCTTCCATGGCAGTCCCGTCTTCCTCTGTAGGTATTCCCTGCTGCGGATTTCCTCCCTCCCGTCCTCTCAGTCCATCTCCCCACAGCCAACAACAATTCTTGCTCTGGGCCTGTTCTCCAGTCCCCGTGCTCCAGCACCCAGCCCCCTTGCACACCTGTGAACACATGTCCCAGTCCAGGGTATGTAGGGCCACGGTACGGACCGTCTGTGTATTTCTCACTGTGTCCCATCTGCCACCGATGGGCCGCTTCACCCTCTTCCAACAGCCTCAAATGCTTTCTTCTGTCCCAGTCGATTTCTCTGTTGGAGAGGAGGTTTCCCCGAATTTGGGACTCTCTCCTCTGCTTCTGCCTCCCCCCTGCTCCCCGGGGTGCAGGTCCCATCCAGCTTCCTCTCCTCCTCCTCCTCCCTTCTTTTTGCCATCCTACCCAGTTATGCAGGGATCTTTATAGTCCTGTCTGGTGTTCAAGGTCTTCTGCTAGTCTTCAGCTGGTGTTCTGTGAGAATTGTTGCATCTATAGATGTATTCCTGATGCATCTGTGGAGAGAGATGAACTCCACGTCCTCCTACTTCTCCACCATCTTTTTTTTTTTTTAAATATGTATATATTTATTTGGTTGCACTGGGTCTTAGTTGTGGCACACGGGATCTTCATCGTGGCCTGCGAACTCTTAGTTGCAGCATGCATGTGGGATCTAGTTCCCCGACCAGGGATCAAACCTGGGCCCCCTGCACTGGGAGCCCAGAGCCCCAACCACTGGACCACCAGGGAAGTCCCTTCTCCACCATCTTGAATCCTCTCCCATTTATTAAAGACCGTCCTAGTCCAAACCATCACTTCTCATTTGATAACCTTCAGTATTCTCCTAGTTGATGTTTCTGCATTCCCTTGTAGCCTTCTAGTCTATTTTTTCTACACAACTGCAAGGCAGCCTTTAAGAGGTAAATCACTGCTTTAAAAACCCTTTGGTGCCTTTCTCTTTGCACTTAAAGCAAAATCCAGATTCCTTTTAAGGCCTATGTCTGTCTCTCTCTATAACCTGATCTCATGGCATTTTCCTCATCCCCTCATTAAAGAAAACCAAATATTCTCTTCTGTCTGGACTGTCCGAAAACCCCCAAGCCCCTACCCCCTAACTTCTTTCCTTGGTTATTTCCTCCATCAGGTTTCCATTTAAATATCATTTCCTCATATAAGGCTAATCTGAATTCCTAGTCTAAATTATTCTCTTCTCTCTTTCTCATAGCCATCTGAATTTTTTTTGTCATATAGCATTTATCATGGCGTATGTCTGTCCATACTTCCAGGTATCTGTTGACAACGTGTTTTACAAATCTGTGGCATTTTACAATGTAGTATGCTTGTTGGACAGTCTCCGTGTGGTGCCAGCAGTGGCTCAGTAAACAGTGTGTTCGAGGATCATCAGAGTGCGATAACTGTGTGACTTTGGATACAAAGTTAGATTATTCTCTTGCAAGGAACATTCTTGAAGTTCTTGACTGAAGAATTTATCTTTTGATTTACTTTAATTGGGTAAGTGTCTATCTTAAAAGGGTTCCTGGTTATTTGTGAGGATTGGGAAAATCTTCTTGCAGGGAAAAGCCTCCAGCTGAACTTAGTTACTACCTGTTTGAAATCACTGCTTTTTAAAATTAATTGCTTCAGGTGTTTTTCTTCTGACTAAGGATGGTGGTGGTGGTGGTTTATGGGTGCAAGAGTAGTCATTTTATTGCTTGAGACAGCTTTGAACTCTAGAGGTTGGGTGGTAAATCAGACTCCCCTTGATAGCTATATTAGGCAGGCCAAGGAGGAAGTTGGGAACTGTTAAAGATAACGTTTTGAAATAGAGTAAATATTTTGAAACCTTACAGTTTTCCCTTTTCCTTGGAACCTTTGGCTTTCAATTAAAATCTTGTTCTGTGTTTCTTATGGTGTGATTCTATTATCTTCAGGGACTCAGTGCCCTTGTAGATCCACTCTTATCAGGGAAAGACTTGGTAAGTTTAATTTCTCCCTTTTCCTGTCATGGAAATTGATTCTTGCTCAGACCTTTTAATAGATTTCAAGGTCCAGGATGTAGATGAATCCCCACACCTAATAAAGACCACTTCAGAGAAAGGGGGAAGATAAATGCAGGAATATAAGCATAGATGTAGGATAGAGATAGAGAAGTTAGAGGACTTGCTGACCAATTAGATTTGGTGGCTAAAGAAGAGTCTAGAATGAATGCTTGTTTTTGCTCTGGAGTAACTGGATAGATTGTGGTGACAATGGTATTCATGAGCACTTTGCAAAGGAAGAGAGAGTAGAGGATTATGAAAATATTTAGGAAGTTGTTGTAGGCATCCTTTGGAGCATTTAAGTGGATACAATTATTTCACAATTGAATATATAATTCTCTGGTGTTGAAAATATATTGCAAAGTGGGTAATTTCAGAAAGTAATGAACTATCACCAGTACATATAGTGGATATATGTTAGTCCAGAGAGGATGTGGAGAGTGGTAAGAAAGTTCAGGAATGAACCTTGAGAAGCACCAACATTTAAAGGTCAGGGAAAGCCACCACAGAGTATAGTGAGAGGAGAAACAGCAGGAGACAGTGGGATCACAGATGCTTAGGGAGGGTAGAGAGTTCAGGGGTGGCGGGAAAAATCAGCAGTGACATGCTTTAGAGCAATCAAGGAGAGTAAGGATTGAAAAAATGGATTTGATATCCTTAGTGAAAGCAGTTTCATTGGAGTACTAGACTATAAATAAGTGATGAATGAATAGGAAAGGTGACAGTATCCACTTTGAATAAGCTTAGATGGGAAGGGGAAAACAGAGTAAAAGCTAGAGGGCTTTTGCAGAGTTGGAGAGGAGATGTTATGTTCTATGTGTATGTACACACGCCTTTGTGTTTAAGCTATAAGACACTTCTGTTGTATATTTAGAGTGTAGGTTAAGATCCTGGGCTCTAGGGTCAGATTTCCTGGATTCAAATCTGGACTCTGCCACTTTGAGCTTTGTGGCTTTAGATAAGTTACTTAACCTCAGTGTCTCAGTTTACCCATCTCAAAAATGGGAATGATAATAAGGTATTATCTTAGAGTTCCTAGCATAAAATAATTGCTCAAAAATGTTAACTCAGTGTGATTACTAGTAAGAAAACATTTAAAATGTATTTGAATTGTACATTAACACATATATTTGTGGAATCTAGAAAAATGGTACGGATGAACCAGTTTGCTGGGCAGGAATAGAGATGCACATGTAGAAAATGGACGTGTGGACACAGTGGGGGAAGGTGTGGGTGGGATGAATTGGGAGATCAGGATTGACATAGGTACTCTACCATGTGTAAAATAGATAGCTAGTGGGAACCTGCTGTATAGCACAGGGAGCTCAGCTCAGTGCTCTGTGGTGACCTAGATGTGTGGCATGGTGGGAGCTGGGAGGGAGGTCCAAGAGGGAGGGGATATATGTATACATATAGTTGATCCACTTCACTGTACAGCAGAAACTAATATAACAGTGTAAATCAACTATACCCCAATTAAAAAAAAAGAAAAGGCAAAAAAATATTTGATAGTTTTGGTTGATTATTGATTTCTTCTTGTTGGCCTTTAAATATACTTGCCTCAATTATGTGTTTTTTTTCCAACTCTAAGTTAGTAACTATTTTGGCCCCATGTTGTATAACAGGAGGAAGTCTATTTAAAATTTTTCCTACCTTCTCTCTTCCTTCCCTCTCTACTTTTGTTAATTATAGCATTTGTTTATCAGATACTTACAATATTTAATGTTTGTTTTGTGACTATAATTTTTATGTTTGTTTCAGTCTTAATTCTGTAGCTTAATGCTGGGTTCAAAGCTTGATACCAGTTCTTTTGCCATAAGCTTCTGTATTCATCTCTTGGTTGGCTGAAATTGTTTTTTTTTTCTGGAATTGTTTCAAGAAGGGCTTATGGAACCTGTATTTCCCAAATTCTGGCAAGTTAAAATGCTGTTTTATTGTCTTTGTACTTGAATGATAGTTTGGTGGGGTATAATTTTTCTGGGTAGCACTTTCTTTCCTTGATAATTTGTCATGCTTGCTTTACCATTCTCTACATTCCTATCGCTGGATAGAAGTCTGAGACCAGCCTGATTTTTGCATTCTTTTTTTTTTTTTTAAAGGCTCTGCCACGTGGCATGTGGGATCTTAGTTCCGCAACCAGGGATCAAACCCATACCCCCTGCATTGGGAACCCAGAGTCAACCACTGGGCCACCAGGGAAGTCCCCTGAATTTGCATTCTTTTCATGTATTTTTGTCAAAATACACTCTCACAATGAAAACATCCTTTGGGTAATCAACCAAGTTTTTATTATTTATTGGACTTTCCAGTGTCCACCCTACTGTACAAACATCAAGGGATTCAGCTTCTTTGAAGTCATGGGAATTTTGCTATAATGTGGCTTTGCATTGACTCTTCTATCAGTATTCCCTTGGGTAAAGCATGTCTTTTCAGTCATGAGATTCAGTGTCCCTTAAAAGAATTGAAATAATGGGTATCAATTAAGCATAAGTTGGATCTTCGTTGCCTATTGTCTTTATCTTTCATATTTTTGTCCTAAAAAAAATAAAGCTTTGGTTTATTTCCTCTTATTTTTATTTACTTCTCTCCACCCTGAACTCTATGTCTTCTCCTGTGTTTTCAGCAACATGTCTTTTTCTGTTTGCTACTTCTAATTGGATTGTATTTCTTAGATGGTGTTACTTTTATTTCTACTTTGGGCTTTACCAGCTTATATTTCATCTCTTTCTGTGGTCTTATCTTTCCTCTGAATTATTTCTTGTGAGCTCTGTTCTTTGCTCTTGTTTTTCTAGAAATTGTTGCTATGTTAGACTTTCGAAAGTCATAGTGATATGTTTTTTTAATCAGTTTTTGTCTGTTCTTGACAGTCTTTTTATGGTGATTTTTCTCCACTTGGCATTTGGTTTTTCTTATTGCTTTCCTTCCTTTTTTCTCATATCTTACATAGACCTTGTTTTATTTCTTTTTCATTAATACTCCTCTTCCAGTGAGGGGTGTTTCTCTTGGATCATCTCTGTGGCTAGGGATTGATAATGAATGGCTAAGGCAAGCTATTCTCCTTCGGCTATGTGTGAAAATGAGTTCTTTTAGCCTTTCCTTTTTCTCATATAAGAGTTCACTACAGAGGATCTCACTGTAGAGGATCTCTCTTAACTCTTCCTTACTGATTAGCTGCTCTCTTTGAATAAAGTTTACCTGTATGATTTCTTCTTTCCTACTTCTGCTTGCGAAGACCTCCTACCAAGAAAATTCCTGCCTTCTATATTTGTGCTTGTTCCTGATGTCAAATGGGGGATTGTTGGTTTTACCTTTCAGTATATTCCTGTTAACTTCAGAGAACTATGTACCCATGGCACCTCTGTAGTCTTGGGTATGTTTTGACAAGGTTGTTGAGCATCTGTTTGATCTCCACTGCTTTCGGAAGTCTTTCCTGATATTATGCTTTGACGTTACAGATGTTTGTTTTCTTTTGGTTCAGTTTGCATTTCATTTCATACCCCTCTTTTGAACTTTTAGGAGGAGAAGGGAGAGATTACTATCTTGATTTTGTGTTTAAAAATGGAAGTCAATTCTTTGTAAAAATCTGTTTCTTGATTGATATGTGTCCTATGTTATGCATCAGAATATGTAATGATACAGTGATTTTTCTGAATGATATTTCACTGACCAGTGTTTGGCAGTTATTCTACTTTATATGTAATAGTGAACTCTGCATTGGCCTAAGAACACTTGATATCAGATAGTTCATCTTCATAATTTTCATTAGCCGATGTTTACTATTAACTAATTTTGTATTGATTTCTCAATTGTAGTCAAATAAAGGAGAGTTGACTGCACTTGTACATCAGCTTCAAGAAAAAGACAAGTTACTTACTGGTCTGAAGGAAGATGCTGCTGCTATGAAGGATCGGTGTAAGCAGTTAACCCAGGTGAAGATATTCTTGTATTTAAGGGTTATATTTTCTAAATCAGATACAATGAAGGATTTTAGAAATTGTCCATAATTCCTGATTTATTTGTGCAGTAGATTTATACCACGTGAAAGTAATTTTCTTTTAGAATTTAGGTGGTGGTGATGGGGTCTCACTCTTTCATGTTATTATAGCCTACAGTTGAATTGTGAATTTAAAATAGCAGTACTTACAGGTATACTAATTTCTGAATAATGGAAGCCTGTGGACATTGGGAGTATGTTTCAGTTGGTTCTGACCTAGAATTATTCTATAGAAGCACAAAACTCAGTGTGATCTTGTTTAAATCCAATTTATGGGACAAATGTGAAACTCTTACATGGGTGGTTTATTCATGAAGGTTTTTGTGATATAATTTTTAATCAGTGAAGTTCTTTAAATCCCATTTACTTTGAGAGGTTTAAAAAAAAGGCCTTTAAACAAGTGTAAAAGTACAAATTTCCAGTTGTAAAATAAATAGGTCCAGGGGATGTAATGTACAGCATGGTGAATATAGTTATTAATACTGTGTTGTATATTTGAAAGTTGCTACGAGAGTAAATTTTAAAAGTTCTCATAACGAGAAAAAAAGTTTGTAACTGTGTGTGGTGATGATTTAGCAATAAATGCGAGTATTGAATCATTATATTGTATACTTTGAAACTAATATAATATTCTATGTCAGTTATATTGAAAAAAATCATGTAGACTGAGAACATAATTGAAATTCTGTAGTAAATGTGGTCTCGTTTTTCCCGAAGTGCTTGTTTCTCCTTTTAGGTGTTAAATACAGTAGACTATATGAGGTTTATTTCACTGTCGTTCATGTAGCTACTTGATGACGTTATGAGAATGGCCTCATTTGAATATAAAATCTTTTCTGTGAATTTGAGGTAAATAAAAAAAAGTCAGTGGAAAACTTGGTTAGATTGATTTTTTTTTAATAAATTTATTTTAGGCTGCATTTGATTAAGATTAATCAAAGTTGTTGCTAAAATAAGTGTTTCCTTAAGATTAGAAACTTTACTGTAGTTTTCTGTAGCTATAGTTTTCTGATTATTTTAAAAATTAAAAAAAGAAACTATTTTGTGTAACTCATTGAGCTGTATACTTAAGATGTGTATACTTTTTTCCTAAATGTATTATGTACATCAGTAAAACAATTTGCAAATGTAAATGAACTCTTATGGGCAAACCGTTAGTTAAATGAAAATCTTAAAGTTTGTCAAACAGTTTCTGAGAGCAGGGAAAATGGACTGATCATACCTGCAGATAACTTTAAAGTTGCTTGGCTTTCTTGCACTTTAATAGTTAATATTTATCCTAGGAGTTCACAATACTTGCAACTCAAAATGAAATTACCCTTTTAATGTTTGACTTGGGAAGATAATAAAACTTTCTGAGTTTTACTTTCCCTATTCTGCTATAAACATATCTTATCCTTATCTCTTAACTTAGGATGGAGACTTTATTTCTCGGCTCTTTTTTTTCTGGGGGCCTATTCTGTACCCTAAAAGAGCTGGTACCTGGAAATAATGAAGAATTACCTTGTTTTGCTTTAAAAATGTTCTTTCTTGGGGGCTTCCCTTTTGGCGCAGTGGTTGAGAGTTCGCCTGCCGATGCAGGGGATACGGGTTCGTGCCCCGGTTCAGGAGGATCCCACATGCCGCGGAGCAGCTGGGCCCGTGAGCCATGGCCGCTGGGCCTGCGCGTCCGGAGCCTGTGCTCCGCAACGGGAGAGGCCACAACAGTGAGAGGGCCGAGTACCGCAAAAAAAAAAAACACATGTTCTTTCTTATAATCAAGTTAGAATGTAGGATTTTATTCCATGTTCAGGTCTTTAACTCTTAAACCAGAAAGTGCATTTGAAATATGAGTAAACAGAACAGCTAAGTGTTTATGAAGGGAATTGGTGTAAAGAGCAGGTAAGATGCAGAAGACAAATTTTTTTTTAAAAAACCTTTGACCTTGCTTTTTAAGCAAGTACTTATTTCACAATTCAAGATTGGGCTTCCCTGGTGCACAGTGGTTAAGAATCCACCTGCCAATGCAGGGGACAAGGGCTCAAGCCCTGGTCTGGGAAGATCCTACATGCTGCGGAGGAACTAAGTCTCTGCACCACAACTACTGAGCCTGCACTCTAGAGCCCACGAGCCACAACTACTGAGCCTGTGTGCCACAACTACTGAAGCCTGCGTGCCTAGAGCCTGTGTTCCTCAACAAGAGAAGCCACCACAGTGAGAAGCCCACGCACTGCAACGAACAGCAGCCCCCACTTGCTGCAACTAGGGGAAGCCCGCGCGCAGCAACGAAGACTTAACACAGCCAAAAATAAAAACATAAATTTATTAAAAAAAAAAAGAATTCATGATTGTTTTACTGATGTTGTTTTCTTCTTAGTAAAGTCTTGTTCTTATTTTTTTAAATAACAAGTTTTTCATATTTTTTTTCTGATTTACTCTTCTAGGAAATGATGGCAGAGAAAGAAAGAAGCAGTGTGGTTATAGCAAGGATGAAAGATCGGATTGGGACATTAGAAAAGGAACATAATGTGTTTCAAAACAAAATGCATGTCAGTTACCAAGAGACTCAACAGATGCAGATGAAGGTATATTTTCATTCTTTGAATACAAAATTAAATATTTGTATTCATTTAATTAGCAAACTTTTAAGTGCCCTGGGTTGGGCTTTGGTACAAATGGCTAATTAAACTGTCTCCCTGTCCTTAAGTAAGCAACTTTTTGGGGAGGCTAGAAGTTGACAAGTAAATACGCTGTTATAGTAGAGGTAAGCATCAGGTGCTTTGGGACAGCGCAGATGAGAGGTGGGGAAGAGAAGGATTGATAGGGAAGACTTTTTAGAAATGAGAAGCAGACCGTGTTGAATCTTTTGAAACAATTAGGCATTGTCAGGAAAGCAAGTTAACGAATGGGTGCTGGGTATGAGACTTATTACATGGTGTAATTCCTTCCCATCCCATGAGATGATGGTTTGGTAGGTCTCTTTTGGGGCCCAGGATCGTGCTTTTTAATGAGTGCACTCCAGGTGTTTTCAGCATAGGTCGTCTAGTGATAACGGTTTGTGAGAAATACAGTAAAGAGTTGTGGTATTTGGGAATCAGGACTGGAATGAAGAGATCTAGAGAAATAGATGGAGGTCTTGTCTTAAAGGGCCTTATATCCCTGAAGACTGGGGAGCCAAGTGAAGGAGTTTAAGCAACCCAACAGTGTGATTATATTAGTATTTTAAATTATTACTCTGGCATAGTATGGAGAGTGGCAGCAGTGTAGAGAGTGGAACAGGGATAGTTGAAAGGCTTTTGCAGGAATCCAAGTCAGAGAATAAGGACCTTAAGTCAGACATTGATAATGAGGGGATGAGTTTGATAAAAAAGAGATAGTAGATAGGGCTTGATGATGGAGTGGAGAAGAGAGGAAAAGTGATAATGGTTTTGGCCTAAGTGACCTTCTCTCTCTGATCCTTATTTTCACCTGTTTTCTTTCAACATTTTAGAAGGTTCAGTGCTTACTGCCTATTTTTACAGTGTTATCCATTTTCATGATTTCGGTTAGGTCTGGACCAGTGATTTTTGTTGTTGTTTTGAAGAACATGGTTTCAGTCTGCTTGTCAAGTGGGCTTCTAACACTCCCTCTAATTGGACTTTGTGGACCAGTGATTTCTTTTTGAAATTGTTTACATTGCTGGCTGATGCTTCAATTTGAAAGTGTTTGTCGTCACCTCAAAATTAACGTATGTCTAAAATCAAACTCTTGCTTCTGGTCAGGTTGTTTTTATTTTCTAATGTTTTGAGGCATTATTATCCTTATGCTTGAATCTTTGACTTCTCTCTCCCTTGCCCAATCTACAATTTGTTCTGAAATCTTAAAGATACTTTATTTCTAGTTATTCTTGCATTCAGGTTTTAGATATGACCCTAGTTTATTATTTCATACTAGCATAATTATAGCACCTTAATAGATCTCTCATTTCCTTTCTAATATGTGTAATTAGTACCAGATTTTTATTTGCAAAATATTACTTTGATCACATTGGTAGTTTGCTGAAAAATTTACTGCTTTTGAAGTTCCAGTTTTTTCTGTGGAAATACCACTAATAGCGATAAAGAAGTGAATGAATCTCCTCTCAGGTTCTTACTGCATCCACTACTTTGATGCTCTAATTCGGCTCAATCCTCCATCTTCCCAGGCCCCAGCCATTTGAAATATTCTTTCCCATTAACCAGGTTATTGAAGAACTGATTTTCCTGGCCTTGTGTGATCCTTTTTCTTCTTAATTCTGACTTACTATTCATTTGAAAATTAGTGGGATACATGTAGCAACATCTTTTATTGAAGGTTAAGGGTGTTGAAGTGATTCTTTTTTTCAACTTGATTGCTTATAGAGGCCAGGATATAGATTACATATGATAAGTTCTCTGAAAAGTGGAAACATAGACTTGATTTTCTTAATTGAATAGGTTTACTAAAAATTATTAAGATTATTTCACATACTAAATTGAGGTTGTGGGGATATAAGATTCAGTGTTCCTTGTCTTTTGATTCTGTAACTCTGAAATAAAAAACAAGAAGCCAGATATTTTAGCAAGTAGATTTTTGTGTAGTGAATTTGCCATCTATTTGGCTATGGCTCAGTTTGTAACTTAATGTAAATGTTTTGAACATGTTTTCAGTTTTTAAAGTTTTGATTACTAAAATCTTTCATTAAAATATTGCTAACACAAAATTGACATTAATTCTATGTGAGTCTATTGTGTAGGAAAGAGTTCTAAAACATCTTTTAGTTCTAAAACAGCATCTCAGTGTATTTATTTTGCCTATGATAGCAGCTGGCATCTACTTGCATTCTTGAATGCTGTGGCAGCTTATGTTTACTTTGTATTCGTCACTATCAAAGTTTATCCTTTAAAATTGTTTGTATTTATTTGAAAAGGATATCCAGACTTCATTCTATTGATGCTTTTTACATTCTCATCATAATAAATTTTCTTCGAAGTTAGCTTTGGCAATCATTGTTTTCTAAATCTATGTGTGTAAAATTATTTTAGTTCCAGCAAGTTCGTGAGCAGATGGAGGCAGAGATAGCTCATTTGAAGCAGGAAAATGGCATACTGAGAGATGCTGTCAGCAATACTACCAACCAGCTAGAAAGCAAGTATGTTTGCAAATGCTTTACTTTTAATAGAATGGCAGAGTATTTTCATTGAATGATAGAGTATTTTCTTCAGTCACCAAAATGGTGTTTGATAATAATTGGTTAGACTTTTGTTTTTTACACTTGTTTCTAAAATGAATTTTCTAAAACTATCCTCTTGCTTTTGAAGAACCTCTTCAGCTAAACTGTATGATGAACACTAGTGCCACCAGTGGAACAGTTTATAAATTTATGAGGCTGAATTTACAAGTTTTAAACCTTCTATTCCATTTAACAGTAGTTCTCAAACTGCATTATTCTGAAGAACATCTGGCATGTTAGCTAAAAATCATATTCTTGAGTCTTACCCTTATAAGATTATGATTTATTGGCTCTGAGATGTGGAATCCTGGAATCTGCATGTTAAGACACATTCCTTGTGATAGTGATTTAGTTGGCTGTGGGCTGTACTTTGACAAACAGTCCAAGAGAAGACTAGTAGCATGCTTACATAGAATAAATATTCTGACTGGTTGATTTTAATAGATTTTCAGAACACTGATTTGAGGGTGACACTGTTGATTCGTGCTCATGGTGTGTGGTCATCTGTTTTTCTTGATTATTTTATAGTAATTTTAGTATTTGTGTTATTGTCCTCAGAATGATTCAGATTACACTCAACCAAACTTCATTATTAGTAGTCACTTATAGCATTCATTTTCATTTAGCTATAAGTGGAATTACTAACTCAGCATAACTCATATAAAATATATTTTGTTTACTCTTCATATGTGTTTTGTAGTAATGGAAGGTTCCTAATCCAGTTACTGTTTTCAGGCAGTCTGCTGAACTAAATAAACTGCGCCAGGATTATGCTAGGTTGGTGAATGAGCTGACTGAGAAAACAGGAAAGCTGCAGCAAGAGGAAGTCCAAAAGAAGAATGCTGAGCAGGCAGTTACTCAGTTGAAGGTGATATATTCCTACCTTTATCATTTCATCAATAATGTAGGTATTCAATTCAATGACATTAAAGTGTATATAGCTTTGAGAAGTGTAGTTTGAGGCTTAATGGGACTTCTGTAGTCTTAGTGCTCTGCCTATATAGAAACGTGTACACTAATGAAAAAATTGAATATAGGCTTGAGTTTGCAGTTAAAGACTTTTTGAAGATATGAAAATTGAAATTAGCTGATTGACAGGCATACACAGTAGGATTTCGTCTTATATATATGGAGGTTAGGGTGTATATGTGTAAGGCAAAAATCAAATTTTTGATAGGTAGTTAAAATCACCTTCAACATCGCTTATACATAACTTGGATTTCTCAGTAAGTTTAGTAGAGCCTGTTTTTATTCTGGCATTGGAATAGATGATTTTCCTTTCCTTTAGCACGAGACGAAGAAGTGCTCCAGTTGCTTTCACTTGAGCCATAGTGGGAAAAAAATCACACATTGTTTCTTTAGACACCAGAATGGCACTTGCTGTCATGAGATGCTTACACTAGGAAGACACGCATGGAGTTGCTCAGGCTGACTGAGAGAGAGGAGTGGACTCATTTCTCTGGCACTTTTTAGCCTGTGTACATTGAGTAGAGTGATGAGTAGAATTGTCTGTTCCTCCTTTTACTGGGGAGAGGATTTATTGAACGTATAGTTCAATTTCTGTAAGTAAATGTATCTGACAGACTCCTACCTAGGTCATTGATACAATCAATATAGCTTAATACCAGTTCTAGAGTAGTAGGGGTTAAAAGGGCTTTGAGAATAATTGAATGTAGAAAATAGCATAATTTTTGTTTTCTTGAAGTTTTCATGGGTCCCTGTGGGAGAGTGATATAGTTGTCCTTCCTTTCAGTAAATATTTGTCTTGCTGGTGTGTTTGCTGGTAGCATTTATAAATATGGAAGTTTGTGCTCTATGGATATGGATAAGTAGATAAATGGCATTAAATATTATAGTCATAATTGAAGTGTTGTGCTATACCTAAAAATAAGAATTTTAGGTGCCCACTGAAATTTAGCAATAAAGATACTATCCTTTTGAAAGCCTGTCAGCTGAAGGAAGATCAGTGGAAAGCTGATCAGAGCAAAGTGGATCAGGTATATCCATAGTAGTAGCTATATTGATGCACCAGCACAGATATTGAGTTTCTGAAATAATCTCCAATCTGTAAATCCTGTGTATTGGAGGGTAGAATTGCAGTGGCTGAAAATATCTGTGCATATTATCAGGCTGAGCACATCTGCCTATCTTATTAAAATGTAGGAGACTAGTGATTAGTTGTTGGAATAAGCAGTTTTATGTCACAACAGTAAAGATAGAGGATGCTTTTTTTCCGTTAAATTGGAATCCTGTATTTGTGCTGACTTATCCTTTCTCCAGGTTCAACTGCAAGAAGCTGAGAGAAGGTGGGAAGAAGTCCAGAGCTATATCAGGAAGAGAACAGCAGAGCATGAAGCAGCTCAGCAAGGTAAGGGGAAATGGTATTCATTTAAATTTAGTATGTAATTCTGGGTAAAACTTCCTCCCCTCTCCATATGTGAAGACAGTGTAAATTGGCATTTTGGTTATAGGTCAATAAAAATAGCTTTTACACTTTCATAGTACTTTTATTTCTTTAACATTTCTTAGGGTTTTAAAAATAAGCTCTCTAGTTTTGTCTGAGGCATTAAGTTATAGTCAATAAATAGGGTAATGGGAACCTGTGCATGTTCCCTTTCTGTAGTTATTCCCTCTGGTTCCTTGATCAGTTGTTCATTTTTTTTTTTCCTAAGAAGGACTCATTCCTATATTGTGAAGAGAAAAACAGCAAGAGCATTACCATTCCAAGTAGTTGACTTAATTTTTTTTGGCTGCGTTGGGTCTTCGTTGCTGCACGCAGGCTTTCTCTAGTTGCAGCAAGCGGGGCTACTCTTCATTGCGGTGCGCGAGCTTCTCATTGTGGTGGCTTCTCTTGTTGCGGAACACGGGCTCTAGGCGTGCGGGCTTCAGTAGTCGCAGCATGCGGGCTCAGTAGTTGTGGTGCGTGGGCCCTAGAGTGCACGGGCTTCAGTAGTTGCAGCGTGCGGGCTCTAGGGCGTGCGGGCTTCGGTAGCTGTGGTGCGTGGGCTCAATAGTTGTGGCATACGGGCTTAGTTGCTCCACGGCATGTGGGATCTTCCCAGACCAGGGATCGAACCCGTGTCCCCGGCGATTCTTAACCACTGCACCACCAGGGAAGTCCCCAAGTAGTTGACTTAAAACTGCCTACTTAAATGCTAACTTTCACTACTTACTCTTAATTCGATGAATTCATTTAGGAAATAATGGAGCTTGTATTAGTGTGTTTTATCTATGTTTCCACTACTCCCCTTCCTCCCATGAAAATGGTGGAGAGCTAGTAAAATATAGTACCAAACACAAGGCTAGATCATACAGAGTTTTGGCTCTTTAGACCTTTGGTTTCCTCTGATTTTTTTCACTAAATAACTTACTAAAGCATCTTTGGGGAAATAAAGAATGCTTGCGAGAAATGATATAAGAGTTTTAAACATCCATGTACCATTCATTTAACACATTCATTGATTATGTATTTTGTGCCAAGCCTTGGGTACAGCTCTGGGTATAGGGAAAAGGCAATCTCTGATCTCAAAAAGCTCACTCTCTGGGAGAGGAAGTGAATTAGTACAGTGTGGCAGGTGCTGTGAAAAAGGTAAGCATAGACTGCTCAAGGGAGCCATATGCAGGAAGCAGAGGAGAGATTCAAGGAGAGCATTCTAGAGGAGGCAGTGCCTACACTAACGACGAGTAGCAGTAACCAGGCCAAGGAAGAGACCTTTATAAAATGCAATGTTTTGTTAGATTTACAGAGTAAATTTGTGGCCAAAGAAAATGAAGTACAGAATCTGCATAGTAAGCTTACAGATACCTTGGTATCAAAACAACAGTTGGAGCAAAGGCTAATGCAGTTAATGGAATCGGAGCAAAAAAGGGTGAACAAAGAAGAGTCTCTACAAATGCAAGTTCAGGTATCTAATTTTCCCTCTTTAAAAAAAATAAAGACGGGCAGTGGTTGGATGTGTCTTGTGTAGAAGAGAGAGGGTAGCCTATCTTATCCTAATTCTGGAGTGCGGATGAATAATTCTAATTTAATCTTCAAGCAGTTGTCACAATATGATCTGAATGTGAGCTCAAAGATGCCTTTACCCACAGTCTTATGCTTTTTTGCATTAGATTAGGAACAGTACAATGTATTCTTAATTTCTGCTTTGTAAATTAGCTCTCAGAATAGAATGCCTAATCATTGTTTAAAATGACGCCTTTTGGAATCTAAGAGTGCCTTTTTAAAGGTAAACAGATGTACCTGTAACTCATTTTGTTCATATACATTGGTATATTTAACAGAACACTTTTCCCTCTCCTTTTTGGTTGCTCTTTATGAAAGGATATTTTGGAGCAGAATGAGGCTTTAAAAGCTCAAATTCAACAATTCCATTCCCAGATAGCAGCCCAGGTAATGGTGCTTTCTTATTGCTTGTCATTACTAATGGCTTCCTAGCTGTGTAAATAATCTGAGTGCCTGTTGAGTGCTGCGTACTGGATTAGTAGTTGGGTGACTAGTCAATGAATCAACTGGATGATCCTAAGTGCTAAGCACTCTGATAATTACGTATAGTGCTGTAAGAAAACACTACGGAAGAAATCCAAATCTAATGGGAAGGTGGGTTAGAGAGTTTTTAACTTTAGGAGGAAAAAAATGTTGATTACCATCCTGTCAGAAAACAGGTGTCAAGAATCATAGTTTATGTTTTAGAAGTATTCACTAAATATTGACTAGCCATAAGGGAAAACTTTGTATACCCTCAGGTGTTAGCAGTATGTTAACCATAGCTCTCAGGTTATATATGCCAAAGAATCATTTTTAAATTTATAATTCAGTATAGTTTGAGTGTGAAACCTTCCAGAGTTTTCTAGGTGGTATTGTAAAACCTGTTAATCTTTGGCATCATTCTTATGTAACATGATAAATAGGTAGATAGATAGATATAGATATATAGCCTTTAGAATATAAATAATATAACATTAAGAAGAGAAGAAACTTGCAAGTACTTAGCTTGTTTCCATAATATGCATACTGTGAATTTCAGTTTCAGTTCTTCAACTTTAAACTTCTAAAAGTTGTTTGTAGGAAAAGTAATAGCTTAGAATAGAAGTCATTTTCTGTGCAAAAAGTGGTTTTAACATTAAAAAGTTGTTTGTAACGTTCAGGCAAGTTGAAAATCCCAAAACTTTGAGGTTGCAACCATTTTTTTCTTTTCTAATTGTTCTCTTTGTAGAAACTATAGTCTAAAATTAATTGGGAAAGAATTATATAATATAGGAAAGGGTGTGTGTATATGGATGTATGTGTGTATGTAAATTATTAACTCAAATTGGATTGAGATCTTAAGTTATAGAAAATTTATCAGAAACTTAATATTTAGAGAATGCTATAAGTACCTTTTGAAAAGTAAAGATAAACACGAGCATTACCAAACGACTTGTTATCTTAATCTTGAATGGTATCATTTCATTATTGGAAATTGTTACTAAGGAAAAGAAGCACATGAATGAAAAATAGCCTTTGCTGCTGTTTTTCCTATTTATGTGTTGCTTGGCAGTTACATAGTTTTCAGACCTGTCAACTTACTTTATTAAAAATGTCTTATGATGTGTATAATTCCCTAATACTGGCTGTTATTGATCAAATTTACTTTCAGAATATTAGCTGTTATTTAGTGAACATTCATCATGAGCCAGATACTTCCTTAACTTTATATACATTTATTTCTTTTAATTTTTAAAGCTTTATTGTGATGATTATTGTACAACTTTAAAACTTTCTCTTAGGGGCTTTTATGTTGACACTGTTTCTCTTTCTTAGACATCCGCTTCAGCTCTAGCAGAAGAGTTACATAAAGTGTAAGCCTGCCTTTCTATATTTCTCTTAAAATTGCTTAGTCACCACTAACTGATAGCTGTTAGATTCTACACTTATGATTGACTTTACGTTCTAACTTGTTCAAAAAATACTCTCAAGTAGATTTGGAGCAGCTTTTGCTCTTCTACCCCTAAGCATTATGTATTCTATGTTTTTATGTCTTTGTCATAAAAAGAGTTGGGGAAGCTTTTTTCCCTTTGGGCTTTAGCAGTTATGTGGAAGAGATTATTGTGATTTGAGATTAGTGGAAGTTAGTTTTTGTGTCTAATAAGTAGTTGTAGCTACTCTGTATCTAACTATATGGTGGTATGCCCAAAATGAAGTTCTTTTTTTTGGTGTGTATTGTATAATTTGCATAGACATGGATCACTTAAACTCAGAAGACCTGGAATCTTTTTTTCAGATTGCCAGGCTTGTGAGCTTAAATTACTTAACTTCTTTGACCTCAAGTTTTAAAATAGGGGTATGTATTTTAGGGAGTTGTAGTAATGCCTGTGACAGTTACTACTAAACTGATATGGTCTGTAGAAATGGAAGGTATGGTTATGTGAAAAACTACTTAAGTAAGGATGACCGTATTTGAGGCTTCTAATCCTTTGATTTGTGACTTGACTTCTAAATGTTTATTGAATGTACAAATCTATTTTCTGTTAAAGGATTGCAGAAAAGGATAAGCAGATAAAACAGACTGAAGATTCTTTAGCAAATGAACATGATCACTTAGCAAGTAAAGAGGAGGAACTTAAGGTACAGTAATTCTTATAAATGGCTACAGTATTTTATAGTCATTAAATTACCCTGATCTTGTAATTAGTATGAGTGTCTGTGAAGACTGGAAAATACTCTAGATAGAATTCATTTGAAAAGTGTCTTACCTCTTTTCTAAACTACAAAATCCTCTTTAGCCCTCTAAGAGAAGTTCAAAGGCCTTTTCTCACATGATATTTATTATTCATAATAATTTGGGAAATATGTTAAATAACAGAAGTTGATGGTTTTCTTTCTGACTTAAGAAATTGTAATTTGAGACCTTTGCTTTGAGACCTTTGCTTAGGTAGAAGAGATACATTACAAAACTTCAAATTTAATATTAAATACTTCTAATACTATTTTTCCTTCTTGTTCTAGGATATACAGAATATGAATTTCTTATTAAAAGCTGAAGTGCAAAAATTACAGGCCCTGGCAAATGAACAGGTAGATCTTTATTGCTTTTAAGCATTTACCTTAGAATTACAGTTTGTTGACACTTATTTTCATTGGTATTGCAAACCTTAGTTTTACTTATGTAGATAGTAAACATAATGGTTACTTGTGTTTGGCTGCATGGTGTGTTGTTAAAACCCTCTTCTGTTTTTTTTTTTTTTTTCTGGTACGCGGGCCTCTCACTGTTGTGGCCTCTCCCCTTGCGGAGCACAGGCTCAGCGGCCATGGCTCATGGGCCCAGCCGCTCCGCGGCATGTGGGATCTTCCCGGACCGGGGCACGAACCTGTGTCCCCTGCATTGGCAGGTGGACTCTCAACCACTGCGCCACCAGGGAAGCCCCAAACCCTCTTCTGTTTGACCATGACTCTCACAACTCACCTAAATGTTACTATATTCATGTTGAAATTAATGTTTGATCCAAGAAATTGATCACTTTATCAGAGAACTCAGTTATAACACTTATGATGTGCTGACTTGTTTTAGCCTTCTGCCATTTAATCAGAAAAGGATATACCTTAAACTAGGATAAAAGTTGAACAGTAAGAAGTACAAAATACTGGACAGTGAAAAATATTACTGTAATGTATGCTGTTGATTTAACTATTTACTCTAAATATATGAAAATATAACTTTAATATGTAAAAATAAGTAAAAGAATAGGTTTGAGTACTTCCTGAGAAATGATACAATTCTCATTTCTAACAGGCTGCTGCTGCACATGAACTGGAGAAGATGCAAAAAAGGTGATTAAAGTATTGCTGTACATGGGCCATTCATACATTTATATTCCAGTGTAATTACAGAAGACATTGCTGCTTATAGCTGATAGTTGTGCACATAATTTATGTAAGCTTTCTGTATATATGAAGTATTTTTTTTTCTCATAGTATTCACGTTAAGGATGATAAAATAAGACTGCTTGAAGAGCAGCTACAATGTGAAATTTCAAACAAAATGGAAGAATTTAAGGTGTGTAATTAAACTTGTCAACTCAGCTTTCTTTGAACAAACTTGTGTAATTTTCAGTTGAAGTGAATGTAGAAATACTACTTTTTTATATGTGATCACTCTGAAACAGTGTTTCTATAGTTTATTTGGGGACTTCTACGAACAATTTTATCATAGACTTTTTGCTTTGATTATTTTGACTTACCTGTTTTTATAGTAGACTTTTGATACTTGTCTTGCCCCAACCTTTTCTTTACAGTTTTCATTTGGTAGTTTGAGATGGTTTTATTTGCCTCCATTGTTGGTGTAGTGCTAGTTTCTGGTCACGGCCAAACAGCTTGAGGATTATTGTAAAGCATTCTGATTGCCAGGGTACATCTCTGCATGCAGTAAGATTTGCTTTTTTTTTTTTTTTAATTTTAATTTTTTTTTTTTTTTTGCTTAATAGGAATCCTGTAAGTACTCACTTACGAAAGCAGGGTTTCCCAGAATTCATTGGCACAAACGATTAAACTCTTTGAAATACACATGTAAGGGTTCTAAGCACAGTGTTAACAGTGTTTGGGATAAACCACATGACTGAATTGGGGGGCTCAGTAGAAACAACTTTTTATAGATCATTGTATATGTACATTATACTATTACTGTATTCCTGTTCTCTGGAAATAATGTTCATTGAAACTGAAAAATGGAGCCTCATGAGATTTGCATTCTTAGGTCAGTATATAATTCACCTGTCACTTTATAAGTACTTAACAGTAATATGGCTTTGATTTTAAAAAAAAATTCAGATGGTTGCTTTGTTACCTTTTCTTAATAAAACAGTAAATTGAGATTCTTTCTTTTAGATTCTAAATGACCAAAAGAAAGCATTACAATTAGAAGTTCAGAAGCTACAGACTCTTGTTTCTGAACAGGTAAGGCTTTTCATGAATTATAAGTTAGAAATATCCGATAGATAACAAGGTCTGATTCTTCTTAAGTAGTAATCAACTCGTTCATTTTTAGAAATTTTGTTTAAGTGTAGATATGTCTTTTAATTGCATTTCTAGTCATCTTGTGCTAATCAAGTCTCTAAATTAAGGAAAATTTAATTTCTCTTCCTGAGAAGAAGCTAATGCTGTTTATAGCATTTTCCAAAAAAAAAAAAGTTTAATAGGATGCATAAAAATAATTTCTTTAAGTCATTTTGATGCATTTGGCTCTCAGGATAATAGTCAGACTTTTGGAGCCTCACTTTTTTCTGTAAAGCAGTGTGGATTCTTAAAAAGAGAATGGGTTTGAAACCTACTACCAGCACTTAAAAGCAGTGATGTTGATCAAATTGCTTAACCTTTCTAAGACCTCTCATTCCAGGTCTCCTACATTGAGATTTTATTTACATTATAAGCTTGTTAGATTTAAATTGGGGAGTTTATGTATAGTTGAGTAGCCTAGTGCTTTGCATATAGCAGACATCTTAAGCCTTAATTCCTTTCCTTTAGAATATTTTTTTCCAACTCATCTCCACCCTCTATTGCCATCATACTTCTTTCTGTATTTATAGCAAGCCATCAAAACTGTAGCAGCCTGAATAAGCATGGCTCCATAAACTCGAGCCCCAGGTGATGTCTGTTCTGTGGCTCTTCCTAAGAGTTGCCTTCATACTCTTCTAAATAATTCTTCAAATTCCAGTTTTTAAAAATATTCTAGAAACACTTCATATTATATGACACATTAAAATGAAGGCATGTTTCTCTACTACTGTTAAATTTTGACACATTTTATTAGAAGCTGAAGTGTAAGTTATTGCAAATGATATAGCACTTCCTTTAGCAGATGCATGCTTTCTTTTTTATTTTAAAATCCACATCTGTGCAGGTATTGAATTGGTGTAAGTAGCTGTGCCAAATGTTGTGGAAGTATTTTAGAAGTATTTTGTGAACATCTGTTTACTTGTCAAGAATTAATCCATTATTTGTTTTCCTCCCCCACAAATATGGTATTTAAGTGCTTTGCATAAACTTTGTATATGCTTTACCCGTTCAAACTAAAGGTAATAGAGGAGAAAATGCTGAACAAATGATGTTTAGTGTGTGGACATGACTTCATGCCAGTGTAATGCTCAAATGATATTTAAGTTTTATTCTTAAATCTTATTCCTATTTCCTTTTGTTGTTATACAGCTTTTAACAGATAAGATATTTCATCAACTGTAAGAATTTTTTTCTCCTCAATTTATTATCTCTGAAGTCTGGATGTATCTTAGTCTCCGGTTACAGTTTAATTGGAGGCATCTTTAATTTTTAGTGTTATGTAAACATTTTACCAGTTGTGAGATGCAACATTGGTGACTTGGATTAGATAAAATATGATAGATATTTTTTGGCTGTGTTAATTCTTACCCAGAAAAGCAGAATGTAGTCCTTTTTTTGAGTTGGTTGTCAGAGATTCTGGAACACCTATTTCAATATATAAAGTTTTAAACTTTCTAAAATTCACTTCATGGGAGGTAAAATAAATGCCTAGAAATTTCTGAATCTACCCTAGAATTGCAGTATTAAAGGTGATGGTAATTCTTAGTTTTAAACAGAGTACCTGGATCTTTTCTTTTCACTTCTATTGTATACTAAAAATGATATTCTTCATCATTAGACAAGAGTAAAACCATTAGCCTTAATTTTTTTTTTCCCCCTTAAGGTAACATGATAGCCTAAGAATTACCTAGTTTTCTCTAGTTTCTTTATTTTGGGGGGGGGTGTTGAATTGTATTTTATTAAAAAAAATTTTTTTTATTGAAGTATAGTTGATTTACAGTTGTGTTTCTGGTGTACAGTAAAGTGATTTTTATATATATATATTCTTTCTCATATTCTTTTCCATTATGGTGTATTATAGGATATTGAGTGTAATTCCCTGTGTTATACAACAGGATCTTGTTGTTTTAATTTCTTTCTTACTGAATCAGCCTTCTGTCTACTATAAAGCTTCTGTGTATTTTTAAATATTCTGTTAACATAACTTTTAGCGTGAGATGGATTCTTTTTTTATGAAGAATAGTTTTATGAAGAACAGTCCACAGAACATAATTTCATAGCCACATTTTAAAATTTATTTAAAAGAATTATTTGATAAGAGGAGAAACTCATCTTTTAAGATTTGCTCTTTGGTAATTCTTAGAATTTTTTCTCCTTGTTCCGAAAGCTTTTTTTTTTTTTTTTTTTAAATAGTCTAGAAAGCATATGACTGTGATGTTATGTTTTTGGTTGTCATTGTGACTTCTCTCTCTGATCTTAGCAGACCAGAGAACCAGCTCTTTGGTTTTTCCTCTGGTCTTTTTTTTGTGTGTGTGTGGTACGCGGGCGTCTCACTGTTGTGGCGTCTCCTGCTGTGGAGCACAGGCTCCGGACACGCAGGCTCAGCGGCCATGGCTCATGGGCCGAGCTGCTCCGCGGCATGTGGGACCCTCCTGGACCAGGGCACAAACCGCGCTGCATCGGCAGGCAGACTCTCAACCACTGCGCCACCAGGGAAGCCCTCCTCTGGTCATTTTTATTGTCACTGCTAGTGAAGGAAGAGATAAAGATTAGCATAATTTGAATTTCTTTCATTTCCACCTTTCTTTAACCCCTTCCTACCCAGCAGTCAGAATTCCAAGTGACAGTTGAGAGATGAACAGTTTAGTTATGTAAAAAAAATTCTGTCTCTTTGCTCCATGGATTTTTATCCTGGAGGAAAAAATTGAGCTTATTGAAGCACAAACCAATAATGGTGCCAAGTTTTTGTTGTTTCTTTAGGTGTAGGAAGCAGAAAGACAGCAAATATCAGGTAAGGTAACCTGTTTATATACTAGAGAAGAGAAGACTCCATTTGGATGTAGGCCTATGGATAGATCAAAGAAATAAATCAGTTACTAAGATCTCATTTCTTCAGAATAAAATAATACTTTTTGTGGGGGAAGGTCCTGAGGTGTCTTATTTTTTTTTGAGCATCTTGACTTTTTAGCAAAGGAACAGCATGACTTTTTACTAGTAGTTTTTTAAGATTCAAAGATAAAGATTATTAAGCGAAAACTGTAGCAGTAGGAAGTTTTTTTCTTTTGCCCTGCAGCCTGGTTCTGTTTTATTGCAGAATAATTCATTGTTGTATGATGTAGTTTTGAAAGTCATCCACGGAGGAGAAAATTGGATTGGATTAGATTAATAATGTATAAAGGTAAAATATTGGATAGATAACTAAGTTGGGTCGATTTCATGCAATTGAACATTCAGTGAGCAATTGACCAAGAGTACTTGTTAAACTGTAACCTTGTTAAAGGATATTGAGTCCATTAAATTTTTACTAATGGAGAGTATGCTAGGTACTATGCTGCAATGCTAAGGCTACAGAGATGAATGAGACTTGGTTCTTGCCCCAAGAATGTGGTTTAGTGTGGAATTAGGTGTACACGCAGAAAAAGTGTGATGAATAAAATTTTCTTTGAAAAAATTTTAAACTGTGTGTACAGGTTTAGAGGAAGAGATAATTCTATCTGAAGGAGAGTAAGAGGTGCCACAGAGAGGGGACAGCTAAACCTGATTTTGAAAAATAGCCAAGAATTTGCTGACAGCTATGGGGCAATCCAAACTGAGGGGATACAGTGTTAAAAGTCATGGTAGTGTGGCCAAATTGGCATATTCAGAGCATATTGGCATATTGTGGAAGTGCAAAGTATGAGGTATTAAGGGGAAGAGAAAGATTTGCTAGGGCCTAATCATGAAGGACTTTGTAGGCTGTGTAAGGACCATGAGCTTGATCTAGAATGTGGTATGCTACTGAAGGATGTTGAAAGAATGAATCAGCATTTTGTCTAGTATTTTAGTTGGATCATTCTGGTAACCATGAGGTGTTTGAATTTATGTGGTAGTGAAGTATGCAGTACTAAAGGTGTAATACAACTAAATGATCAAGCTGCATATAACTAGGACTTAATAGTGTTGTCTTTTTTAAAAAATTGAGATACAATTGACATGTTAATTTCAAGTGTGCAACATAATGATTCTATATTTGTGTTACTGTGAAATGATCACAGTAAGTCTAGTTAATGTCTATCACCATACATAGTCACCTACTTTGTATTGTTTTTATGTGAGACATGCATCAAAAATAAAGATGGACAGGACTTCCCTGGTGGTGCAGTGGTTAAGAATCCGCCTGCCAATGCAGGGGACACGGGTTCAAGCCCTGGTCCAGGAAGATCCCATGTGCCACGGACCAGCTAAGCCCGTGCACCACAACTACTGAGCCTGCACTCTAGAGCCCATGAGCCACAACTACTGAGCCCACGTGCCACAACTACTGAAGCCCATGCGCCTACAGCCCGTGCTCCACAACGAGAGAAGCCACTGCGGTGAGAAGCCTGCGCACCCAATGAAGAGTAGCCCCCACTTGCCACAATCAGAGAAAAAGCATGCGCACAGCAATGAAGACCTAACAAGGCCAAAATAAATAAAATAAAATAATACAATTAAAAAATTTATTAAAAAAATGGACGAAAGCCATCTTGATGAAAGATTTATAAACTTACTGCATGATTTATTTTTCACAATTTATAAACATGATTTAATGTACTTTTGACAGCTCCTATGTCCTTTCTGATGGTAGGAAAGTTTTTTTTTTCCCATTCGGAAGTTCTGTACCTCTCACGGTATAGTCCTTATGAACTCTAGAGACAGGGAGAAGAATTAGGGTATTGTGATATTTAAGATGAGTAAAGCTGAGGATCTAACCTAAGACACTGAAGAAAAGGGGGTTAATTTTTAGAAATACGTTGAAAGTGGAATCTTATGACTTGGATTTGGTAATGGAAAAATTAATAGTATTTGTGAAAAATTGTTGTAATAAAATTGGAAAAAAAATTATGAAACCAACAAAATTAGGAGAAAGCAGGTAGGGAATGGTATGGGTAGAAGAAAATGTTGAAGGGAAAAAGACCCCAAACCTGTTTTGTCAGGTTGCTTAGCTGCCTGAAGACCTAGGAATGCTGAGGGGGAAACCTTGCTTCTGGACACATAGTAAATATAACACTGAGGACTTTGTAAAGTGTATGGGCGGGATGCTAGAAGGATGGGTGAATGGTTGGGATCAGCTCACATGTCATGTTTTAATGTAGCAAGGAGAATACGTTCTTGTGTTGCTTCTGCTCTTCACAATCAGTTTTATTTTATTTTTTACTCTTATAAATTTATTTATTTAACTATTTTTGGCTGCATTGGGTCTTCGTTGCTGCGCGTGGGCTTTTGTTTAGTTGCAGTGAGTGGGGGCTACTCTTCTTTGCGGTGTGCAGGCTTCTCATTGCCGTGGCTTCTCTCATTGCAGAGCACAGGCTCTAGGTGCGTGGGCTTCAGTAGTTGTGGCACGCGGGCTCAGTAGTTGTGGCTCGCAGGTTTAGTTGCTCTGTGGCATGTGGGATCTTCTTGGACCAGGGATTGAACCAGTGTCCCCTGCATTAGCAGGTGGATTCTTAATCACTGCGCCACCAGGGAAGTACCTACAATCAATTTTAAAACATTCTGTATATTGGCTTAAGTGTTGGTTATGTGAAATCTACATGTTAAAAATTCATTGAATTGTACACAGGATTTGTGCACTTGCCTTATATGTTACTTTTTAAAAAAAAAAAAGGAACAAAGCCTCCTTCTTGGCCTGCAAGGCCTTAGAGCCTTGGAATTTTAGATTTGAAGAATTAATGTAAAGGAGGAGCAAATTCTCTGCTTATCCTTAGTATTTCTTTTATAGTAATTAAAAACTTACAAGGGACTAGTTCATTTTTGCCAGCCCATTTTATACTTCATCTTTTTCTGTGTCTTGTGTGTAGCCTCGTCTTTTCTGTCCTGTGTTTTCTTTTCTTTTTTTATAAATTTATTTATTTTATTTTTTTAAATTTTTGCCTGCGTTGGGTCTTCATTGCTGCACACAGACTTTCTCTAGTTGTGGCAGTCGGGGGCTACTCTTTGTTGCGGTGTGCGGGCTTCTTATTGCGGTGGCTTCTCGTTGCAGAGCACGGGCTCTAGGCACGTGGGCTCAGTAGTTGTGGCACACGGCCACAGTTAGTTGCTCCACGGCATATGGGGTCTTCACGGACCAGGGCTCAACCCGTGTCCCCTGCATTGGCAGGCAGATTCTTAACCACTGCACCATCAGGGACGCCCCTGTCTTGTGTTTTCTGAATTCAGTAATTCTTTAACTATTAGCAGTCTTCAAACATGGATCATCTTCCTAAATTTTGGATCTAATTAATACTAATAGAATTCTATTTCTGAAGTAGTTTTACCTCATGCAGACTTGGTAAAATTAATCTTTTTTTTTTTTTTCTTTTTTGGTGATTTTATTTTAGCCTAATAAAGATGTTTTGGAACAAATGGAAAGATGGTAAGAGATTAAATTTTTTAAAAATATTTTAATGACTCATTTCTACCAAGTGTGAGATAGCAGAATTATTAACTATATTAATCTAAATTCTTAAAATTCTCTTTGTACTTCATAATGGAAGAGAGTGGTGTACTATTGATTGATTTGGAATTACATTAAGTTTGTGGGTGTCATGTGTGGCCATGATTTACTTGTTTAGGCTAGCATGTAAGCATGCATTACTTGAATACAGTTTAGTTTTTGGTAAAGAGGGACTACCCTTGGACCATGACCAAAGATCCTTAGAAACCTTTCTAGAATTGAAAGTTTAGAAGGAAAAATGGGCATAGGAGTTGATCCATGTAAAATATTTATTTAGAAATCATATTGTTTTCTTTGCAAAATAGTTCATACATGTGTTTTAAATTTATAATTTCAGCATTCAAGAAAAAGATGAGAAGTTGAAGACTGTAGAAGAATTACTTGAAACTGGACTTATTCAGGTGGCCACTAAAGAGGAAGAACTGAATGTAAAGAATTTTGTATATTTGTTTTCCTTACGATTATTCAGTGAACATGAAGCGGTTTTACTGTAATGTGTAATATTTTTCCCATACCTTTTAGTTACCCACATTTTATGAATTTATATGATGTCCTTTTTCATTAAATTTAAGATTTTATTATAAATACAAAAATGTGTAGTTACCTATAGCATTCACTGCCTTAATGATGTAGATATTATTGTTATGGTTTGTAATAGATGCTCCCCCACCTCCACTCATGCCTGAATTATAACCAAACAACAACTAGTTACAAGAATAACTAGTGGACTTGATAAGTTCATGAAATAGTATTGGAGGCCATAGAATGGAGAGAATGCAGTTTTATTTTATGATTATCATTAGCCTTAACTAACTTAATTTGGATAGGATTGCTGGAAGAAATAAGGTAAAAGGTGTATTTGATTTTAGGGAGAGAAGTGACTTGACTGTGTGGTTTTCAGGTTGTGGAAACATAAGTAGAAATACTTGTGAGGATAATTGAATTAAAGTCCATTTGCAGAATTGTAGACATATAGAGCAACTGAGATTTCTGGGCCTTCAGAGAGGAAAAGAAGCAGCTAGAGAAAAATGAGAAGCTAGCTCTTTTTTCAGAAAATAAAAGTATGTTGTGCTTATGTGTCTTTGAAAAAGGCAATAAGAACAGAAAATTCATCTCTGACAAAAGAAGTTCAAGACTTAAAGGCCAAGCAAAATGATCAGGTAATATATTTAGTAGATCCTGCAACCATTCTCTTTTAAACGTTGGGCAAACCTGTTATCAAATATAGCAGCAAGCCTTTTTTTTGTTCCTCCCTTCTCCAACATGGAATTTGTCAATTATAGTTTTAATCTGTGAATGATTGGTGACTTGATTATCAGTAATAGAAGCTGCAATTTATTAAATGCTTACTTTATGCCAGGCACTGGATAGAGTATTCTAGGTAGGATGTCATTGCTTGTTACTATAGTGATAAAAGGTTTTGAGTATACATATATAAAGTAAGACTCTAAATAATAGTAAAAGAGGTTACCTGAAGTTAGGAAATTTCCTATTTTCTCCTTATCTGGTTAGAATCATTGAGTCAATAATTTTAATATTTATCTATTGGTTTTTCTTTTGACCTACACTTACCATAAGTAGCTTTAAAGCTGCTTACTTTCAAAGTGCTTTTCATTTTCATAATTATGACATTTAAAAAAATCTAGAAAGAATTACTTCCCAGGTTTACTTTTCCGGGGTTTTGGTGTAGTGGAAAATTTAAAGAACAACATACTTTTCTATTTATGACCCATTTATATTTTGAGCAAATTACCAAGTAGGATACCTTCCTATTTCTAGGTTTCCTTTGCATCTCTAGTTGAAGAACTTAAGAAAGTGTAAGTAATGACATTATTAAACTGGTCTTTTTCTTTTGGTCCAGTTTTATTAGTGCTCATAAATCTTGTTTTATTGTGCAATTAAGATGGCTAGGAGTTTTCATTGCTGGAATAAGGAGACTTAGCTGTGCTTTCCCAGTGCAGTTGTTAAAAAATCAGTTTCCATGATTGACTCCATTTATTAACTTGTGGCATCAAATTGTTAATTTTCTGTTTCTGCACTAGGAACTGTTAATGAACAGGTTATATTGGATAGAGATCAGTTCCTTGTATGTGTTGTTTTCTTGAAGTGTCTATAAAGTTTAATACCATAATTGTATGTAAGTTTTGCCATAGCTTTCAGAGCCCAGAAACCTATATTGTTGAGAGGAACTCAGTTCTCCTTAGTATTCTTTGGGGTGCAAATCTTATATTCCCTGTGCACTTTGGAAACATGTCACCAGCTTCTCCTTGCGTGCATAGGCTTCAGCCATCTGGTAGTTACTGCTTAATTCTCATTTAGGAAGAGCTTTAAGTATTTTTTTCCCCTTCTGTCTGCAAAATATGGTTGCTCTTTTACTTAAAATGGGAAGAGTTGATTTGGTGAGCCTATTAATGATTTGGTACTATTTTTATATCTTAGTTGGTGGATCTTGATGATTTCTCCCGAAGTTTAATAATGCATTTCTTTATCTAAGGATCCATGAAAAAGATGGAAAGATCAAGTCTGTGGAAGAGCTTCTGGAAGCTGAACTTCTCAAAGTTGCTAATAAGGAGAAAACTATTCAGGTATTGAGAGAGAGAAAACTTATGTTTTGCTTTTTTGTTTATCAACTTTAGTGAATACCATTTAATTTCATGTGTTTGTCTGTACATTGCATTTTATGTCAATTTCTGTGTTTCCATTGTCCAATCTTGTCTGTTTTGTCATTGTCAAGGATTTGAAACAGGAAATAGAGGCTCTAAAAGAAGAAATAGGAAATATCCAGCTTGAAAAGGCTCAACAGGTAAAAATCCCAGAGCCATAGCATGACAGATTCATTAGTGTATGTGTATTAATGAACTATTTGGTTTTTTTCTGTTACCCAGAAGAAAACTTTTAGTAGTGTGCTGTAAGTATATTGGGTTATGTGCTTTTTTATTATTTTTGCCTGATTTGAGAAAATGTTTTAATATTTTAATCAACGTATCTTTTAACTGTTTAAAGTTTTTTTTCTGGAAAGTTTTCTATATTAATGTTTCATTTTAGTTTGTCAACTTAAAAAAAAAAAACACTTTGGTAAACCTTTTTTTTTTTTTGACTGCATGTTCCAAAACATTTTGTTATAGAATACGTATTGCTCAACCTTTGCCTATAGAATAAAGTACAGATTTCATTGGGGGATTTCAGAGGTAGATGTGGTTACTGGAAATAGATGGGTGGTTTTGGTGAATATAATCTGATAAGGTTTGATTGAAAAAAGTGGTGAGATTGCATGGAAGAGATGATTCATTCATTCATCCAACCAACAGATTCATTCAATATTTATTCAGTTCCTCCTGCTTATCAAAGTACTATGTTAGTGGTTGGAGATAATGTGTTGAATGAAATAGGGTATGAGGAAAAGATTAAATTCCTAATGTAGACTGAGAGTTCAGGAAGGTCTCCTTCTGAGGAACTGACATCTAAGCCAAGATCTGAAGGGACTGTGAGAAGGCAGTGGGGAATGAAAGGTACTATTGAACTGTGTATGGTAAGAAGAGGAGATTAAAGGACAATATAGAGTACTGTTGAGTAGTTGGCCTTGAAGAGTGGGAAGAAAAAGCGCTTTGACAAGATAGGGAGGTATGTGGACAGTTAATATTCTAATTTTCACAATTTAAAAAAGTATCACATTGTTTAGACTTATTCATAACCATATTCCTTGTCTCTTCTACCCCCCCCCCCCCCCCGTTTTTAATTTATTACTCTTACTGTCATTGGAGTCGAGAAGGTGAAATCAAGTCATCTCTGTTTTGGCTAGGTCTTTGTAATTTGAAGTGTGCACATTTTAAGGTTTACCATAAAGCCTATTAAGGTAAACTGAAAGGATTATGAATTGCTTTTTTTCTGCTTCTTTCTTTATATTTTAGTTATCTATCACTTCTCAAGTTCAAGAACTTCAGAACTTGTAAGTACCATTTGCCTCATTTCCCTTTAATATCTCTCTTCCACAAGTTAAACATAATTATAATGAAAATTGTAGCTCCTTTTTATTTGATTTCAAGTAATATTTTAAAGAACATCGGGCTTCCCTGGTGGCACAGTGGTTGAGAGTCCGCCTGCCGATGCAGGGGACACGGGTTCACGCCCCAGTCCGGGAAGATCCCACATGCCGCGGAGCGGCTAGGCCCGTGAGCCGTGGCCGCTGAGCCTGCGCGTCTGGAGCCTGTTGCTCCGCAACGGGAGAGGCCACAACAGTGAGAGGCCCACATACCTCCAAACAAACAAACAAACAAACAAAAAAACCCATCAAATTATATCTCACAAAGGCCTCAAAGTCTTAAATTTTTCATTAGGATTTAACCTATAGGTTTTTTGATGGGAATGGGGATAGAGTGGAAGTCTTATTTTTCTGCTTTATATTCTGAATGTGACCTTCAACTGACAGTGTTGCTCTTTGCCCATTTTAATAGCCACTGTGAAACTGGTTATATATTTCATACCCAAACTAGCTGTGATAAGCTAAATTTGCTGGTATTGACTTAAACAGGGTGTTAAGGGGTGGGAGTAGAGCTACTGCTTAATTTGATATCTCCAAAATCTTATATGCCTTTATACTTGAAATATTTATTTTTTAGTTTATTTAATCAGTTCGGGTTATGAGTACAACCTAAAATACGCTTTTCCAGTCTCCAGTATTTTTACTTTGTTTAGTCATGTAACATTTTCACTGATAGTTCTTAACTTATTGTTAGATTAAAAGGAAAGGAGGAACAGATGAATACCATGAAGACTGTTTTAGAAGAGAAGGAGAAAGACCTAGCCAATAAAGGGAAATGGTTACAGGTGAGAAGTTAAAAACAATAGTAAACACCTTTTTTATACTTGAATATCACTTTTATTTAGACTTATTCTTCTTCAGGATCTTCAAGAAGAAAATGAATCTTTGAAAGCTCACGTTCAGGAGGTAGCACAACATAACTTGCGAGAGGTATAGTATAAACAGATTACCAGCATATTTTATAAACATGAGGAAGCTTTATTTTACTGTACTAGGAAGCAAAGAAGTTAATATGTTCTCTGAGTTTTTTGCCATAAAAATTACTGTTGTATCGTTGTTTTGTTGTTGATAAAATAACTTTTATCCCTGTCAAGTCTACTACTGCCTCATTTGTCAACCTAAGTCTGAAAGAATTTCCTCTCCTTACTTTTTCAGATGGACTCTTATTCTCATTTTTAAGTCTGTGTTTAATTGGTGTATTAATCTGTAATCCTTTAACAAATGGATATTAACAATTAAGTTAAATAAAGAAAATCCATTCTTTGTTTTATGAATGGCCCAATCTTAAATTTACCACATATAATTGTGTTTTTATTTTACTGGTGAGTGATTCTATAGATAATATATTGTAGAACCTGATCTTAATCATGTTATAATTAATTATAATGTTATAATTAAAAATGTGAATCTGTTTCTTAGGCATGTTCTGCCTCACGATTTGAAGAACTTGAGATTGTGTAAGTATACTTTTAGCCAGCATTTTAAAGAGGAACTTCTCAATATTTTCTAGACTGTCCTTGAATATTATGATGAGTTTCTTCTAAGTTATTAACTTTCTTGTTAAGTAGGAATTATAGTCCAGGGACAAATAAGTTAAATCTCTGTTTGGTATAATAAAACAGAGGCCTTTCAAATGCTTTCTGATACCTGGAGACTTTATCTTTTCCAAATCCTTCAAGTGCATTTTCTGAGATGCTCTTTCTGCTAATATAGACTGGTTGGTTTTATTTAAGTTTTCTCTCTCTCTCTCTCTCTTTCTAAATGAAGTATGTAATTATTATAAAGAGAGGTTAAATTTATTTCAAATCAAAATCATTTTTAGTATTTGAAAGAATAACATCTCTGAATTAACCAGAAGATAATCTTAGCCATAATCTTGATAATGAATATTGAATCTTTCTATAAAAGTAACTTGCCTTTGGGGGAAAATAGTATCTGTTGTTGTATCAGTTAATGCTGTGCCAATTAGTAAAAATACTGAATCTGATGAGCATAGGAGGTATCAGTCTTAATAGATGTTATCCTAGACAGTTTTTATCCCATGAAGTCTGTTTTCTTAAACTAAATCAGTCTACAGTGGTAAGAAAGGTATCTGTACTTCATAGTTTTGGCCTTCTATCAATTACTTTTAAGAGATTTTTCCTTTGATGTAATCTCATCAGTCTTTATTGATGTTTAAGAAGTGACCCTTTGAAACTGTATCTTTAAAAAAGTAAGATATTGAAGATATTTATTAGGTCATTATCTTTATGGAGAAAAAGGAGATGTCTTTATTGGCACTAAGATTGCTCATATGTACAACTAACTGTTTATCTTATGGGCATTATATAACTGTCAAGGTGCTTTTCTATCATTTGCTAATAGAAAGCTTAGAGACGTTTGAGGCCTATTTGTAGTAGGTATATAGATCATTAAAGTATGATTTTAGATTTATTTCTACCTCACATTAAAGAAAATTAATATAATATTTGGGGGGGCTTTTTTAGTTTTACAGAAAAAATTGAGAGAGCAGTACAGAGAATTTCTATATACCCTCCTTCCCCATTTTTCTTCTTATTTACATCTTGCATTTGCGTGGTAATTTGTTACAACTGATGAAGCAAATCAATATATTGCTATTAACTAAAGTCCATAGTATCCATTAGTGTTCACGCCTTTTGTACATTCTAGGGGTTTTTGACCAATGTATGATGACATGTATCCATCATTACAGTATTATAAAAAAAAGTTTTACTGTCCTAAAATTCTCCTGTGCTCCACCGATTCACCTAACTAAATATAACGTCTTTGTAAAAATTCTAGGTTGAAAGAAAAGGAAAATGAAATGAAGAGATTAGAAACTGTGCTAAAAGAAAGGGAGAGTGATCTTTCTAGAAAAACAAAGCTGTTACAGGTAAATATGTTTATACTTAAAATTATCATGTGAGTTACTGTCTTTGCATGTTTGAAAACAATTTTAACTACTGCAAAAGAAAATTGAATGCAAAATGACATTCCCTCCTACCCAGATACTGGGTCTCATTCCTCAGAGATAACTACTATCAATTATTTATATATCTTTTGAGCAAGCGCCCATGCATAAAATGTGTGTGTGTGTGTGTACTTAATAGTTTTTAAACATATTGTATTTAATCATACACAATTTTGTATTTTGCTCCCCCCACCCAATTAATAATGTTTTTGAGGTCCTTCCACATAAGCACATTTTTATCTTTAACGTTGAATGGCTTCATGGTATTCTTTTGTATGATTGTATTATCATTTATACAACCAGTCCTGGTTTATGGATACTTATATTATTTAGAGTTGTGTTTCCTGTTACAACAGTTCTATGGTGAATATCCTTACACACACATTTTCAATACTTATGCTACTATACTATATCTGTATTTATAATTCCTACAAGTGAGATTTTGGATTTTATGCAGAGGGGTTTTTTCCTTCTTGAAAGTGATAGTTAAAATAGAAAATAGTATCTCTTCATCTTCATGTAGTTAGTATTGAAAGTCCTTACAAAACATTGTTTTGAAGTAATAGGAAATTTTAGATGTCTGCACTGTCTCAGATACTTGTGCTCACATTTCATGCTCCAAGGGTTGGTTCTGTCACATTCCCTTTCCTTCCCAAGTAGGTTCATTTTAAATTTTGTCATATAATGCTAAATTGTCCTCCAAAGTGTTTTTACTAATTTATACTCTCCAACAGACTAAATTACAACTAAACTAAATTGCACTAAATTAAACAACCAGACTACAACAACTAAATTACACTCTCCAACAGAGAGCCATTTCCTTTTCATCCTCTTCAACACTGATGAAGATGAAAACATTTGATATTATGCTTGAAAGATGGTCAGATTATTGTAATTTGCATTTGATAGAGAAGTTAAGCACTCATCATTTGTATATGAATTGGCCTGTAATTTTTCCTACATTTTCCCCTCTGGGTTGACTTTTTCTTACTAATTTATAAGATCCTTTTAACATAGTAAGGGAAGTTAGCCTTCTTGTCATGTGAGGTGATTTATTTTAGTTTTTCTTTCGACTTAATTCCTGCCCCCCCCCCCCCCGCCCCCCGGCTTTGGAAATTTTTATGTACTGAAATGTTAAGTAGTTTGCTGAATTTGAAGTCTTGAAATGAAAGTTATCTCTGACTCTATGATCATAAAAATGTTTTCACGTGTTTTCTTCTAATACTATGTTTATAATTTATTTTTTTTTGCTTAGATGTTTTATTCACATGTAATTTATTGGAGTAAGTTATAAGAATAGCATTTCAACCTTAAAAAAAATAAAAGACTAGCCACATTATTAAATAATCGATTATTACTTGACTGCAGTGGCTCTGTCCCCTGCCTGGAACATTTAGCAATATTTGGAGACATTTTTGGTTATCACAGCTGGCGGAGGGGTGCTACTGCATCCAGTAAATGGAGGCTGTGGATGCTGCTGAACATCTTACAGTATGTGGACAGCCCCCATAATAAAGAAAATACGGCCCAAAATACCAGTAGGACTTGCCCTACTGATCTGAGGTGTCACCCTGTAGTAAATTCTGACATGTGTTTGGGTCTGTTTCTGGATCCTGTTTTCTTCCATTGAGACATACCCACTCCCAGGCTAGTACTGAATAATTGAATTATTCTAATTTTATAATTTTTTTTTTTTGCGGTACGCGGACCCCTCTCTGCTGTAGCCTCTCCCGTCGCAGAGCACAAGCTCCGGTCACGCAGGGTCAGCGGCCATGGCCCGCAGGCCCAGCCGCTCCACGGCATGAGGGATCCTCCCGGACCGGGGCACGAACCCGTGTCCCCTGCATCGGCAGGGGACTCTCTTGACTCTCAATTATAATGTATTTTATAATCGACTCTCAATTATAATGTATTTTATAATCGACTCTCAATTATAATGTATTTTAATATAGGGCTTATTACACCCTTTAAAAATTGTTACTATTGTAGAATTTGCCTGTATGATACGTTTTAAAGCTTATATGGAAAATAAAAGCTCTGTCCATGTGTTCATGTTTAATTTTTGTTTAAATAGGAAGTACAAGATGAAAACAAATTGTTTAAATCACAAATTGAGGAGCTTAAGCAGCAGAACTACCAACAGGTAGGTACTGTTAGATGCCTTGCCTTTTATTTATGTGGTAAAAAATTTTATGACTCATGACCATAAGTATTACCATTTTGCCTTTTCATTGAGAATAAAGTATGTGTTGTTTTATTTATAAGTGTTTATCAAATTTCCTAAAAAACAAAGCAGTTTGCTATGCTATAGCCAAGATAAGATAATCTATAATTTATAAAGTATACACAAATAACATTACTATCTGTATTCCAGCTCTGTTATGTATCTGTGTGTGTATGTTTTCAGATCCTTTAGAATGCCTTTCTTAGCAAGTCAGATAAAATCATGTAGAGGTCAGCTTAAAAACGTGTATACCCTACTTCCCCTTTCCGCAAACAAAACATCTATAATTGGAGAGAAACTAAGAAATGTGTAATATTATAAGTAATAGTTTACCACCATTTAAAATACTTTCTCAGAGTATAATTCTGCTTGGTAAAAATAAAATGTGTGATTTTTAAAAAAAATAATGTTAACCAAAATATTCTTTAAATTAATTTATATTATGAATGTATATGGATAAACTCGAAAGTATTTTGAAGGACAAAAGAATTAGAGTCCTTGTCGACAAGAAGCTTATAGTAGTTTCGTTTGGGAGATTGTAGTCATCAGGAATAAATACCATATGTGAAGGGCTATGTACCTTTACGTATTATGTAAAATTAAATTTTTGTTACATGCAAGTTAACTAACTTTTCCATACTTTTCCTTCATTAATGGTATTTTTTTGACTTTTGGAAGCTTAGTGTAGTCAAATATGAATTATGCATTATGAAAATTTAAGGTATTAACTCAGTGCTTTGCACATGATAGGAAATTTATAAATGTTTGTTAAATGAAGAGTTTAAGAATATAGTGGCAATGAAGATTTGATTTAGCACTCAGTACATTGTATAAATGTGTACATGTTTTTATTAAAATTACTTTTTGATGGCATATAGAATATATGATATTTTTACCTTTGGTGTTGTCTCAGTTTTAGTCTGAGAACAGATTTAATTTTTTTGAAGTCCTCTAGAAAGCTGTGTTTGAAAATAACATTTAACTGTTTTAATAGGCATCTTCTTTTCCCCCTCATGAAGAACTATTAAAAGTGTAAGTAATAATTCTTATTCACAATTTGGGACGTGGCAACTGTTTTTATTTACTAAACAGTTCTCAGATAAGCAATTTGATGTAACTGCAAATGCTCCCCTAATTTTTACAGTTCTATTTGGATTTCTTGGACTGTAGGTCATTAGAGCTTTAGCTGTGCCTTTGGCTGAGCTAAATGTACCTTTTATGATATTTGGATTTCTTTGAACCTTTTTTTTTCTTTTTCTTTTTTATTTTTATTTTTTTGCGTTACGCGGGCCTCTCCCGTTGCGGAGTGCAGGCTCAGTGGCCATGGCTCACGGGCCCAGCCGCTCTGCGGCATGTGGGATCCTCCTGGAACGGGGCATGAACCCGTGTCTCCTGCATCGGCAGGCGGACTCTCAACCACTGCGCCACCAGGGAGGCCCTTTTTGAACATTTTGTTGAGGGTGATAACTGGTTTTTCAGGCATTCAGAAAATACCTAATCACATTTAACTATATTTTGAAGGCTTTACTGATTTACCTTAAATTATCTCAATTATCCTCCTGATATCTTTGTGGAATTGAATGGTGCACATTTTGGTTTAGCTTCTGCATTAAAAAAGTAAATCTTGTAATCTTTGTGGTTACTCTCTTTTAAGTAGTTTTTTTTTTTTAACTGAAACATTTTTATTGTGGGTCTGTATTTTTCTCTAAGAGGCTGCTTTTAAGGTCATTTCAGGTAAGTTGGTATGTTTCAGCATGTTAAACGTCAACCACATGAAGTACATTCAGTGATATATCTGTGTGTTCTTCCATCTTGACTTGTTTACACAGTTGGTAGTTTACTAGTTTAGAATTATTTACTATTAAATTGAGTCTTGAGTTTGACTGTATAGAGCAAGAGTCAGCAAACTTTTTTTTATAAATGGCCTGACAGTGAATATTTTAGGCTCTATGGGCCACGTAGTTTCATATTCTTCTTTTCCTTTTTTCCCTACAGTTGTTTAAAAACATAAAATCAGCTCTTGGCTCAAGGGCCATACAAAATCAGACTGTGGGTCATGCCCTGAACCCTAGTTTGCCAACCCCCTATATCGAGCTTTATTCTTAGGGAAGAGCGATTTGTACTTTAATTTTCTACCCAAGCCTCCTCTCAGCTATTACAGAATCAAATTGTGACTCTTTGCCATTTCTTTCTGCATTTCTGGGAAGTAACTAACTTATTTGATAGAACCAGAAAAACATGAATCCCAAGACTGTTCTTTTTTTTTTAATGGTACGTCGGCCTCTCACTGTTTTGGCCTCTCCCGCTGCAGAGCACAGGCTCCGGACGTGCAGGCTCAGCAGCCATGGCTCACGGGCCCAGCCGCTCCGCGGCATGTGGGATCTTCCCGGACCGGGGCACGAACCCGTGTCCCCTGCATCGGCAGGCGGACTCTCAACCACTGCGCCACTAGGGAAGCCCCCAAGCCTGTTTTGAAAATGAAAAGAGAACACCTACCTCACGTTAATATTATGCTTTTATTGTGGGTTAGCCACTTAAAGTCATAATTGATTTCATTACCTTCTGGGGAAAAAAAATATTTAAGGCAATGTGTCTACATCAGTTTTTACTCCTCTGAAAATAGCTACTTCACTGCCCTAGATAAAAATAGAAGTGACTACAACTACAGCTGTTCATGTATTCATGAACTGTTTCTTAGGGGATGATTTCTCTTTAGCATAAATGTCAGTATATCATATTGTAAAAATTTATTTGAAAGGTTATTTCTGAAAATAGGAATTCATGGATAGGCTTTCTGTGGTAACTGGTTAAGCTTAAAGAGTTTGCCTGTTAGGTTAATGCATTTTTCAAAGCATCATCTACTTGCTGTTTTTATTGTAGTAACAAATAATATGTTCACTGTTTACCTAAAATATTGTTATATATATTCATGTTCTGGTTTAGAATTTCAGAAAGAGAGAAAGAAATAACTGGTCTCCAGAATGAGTTAGCTTCTTTGAAGGATGCTGTTGAACACCAGAGGAAGAAAAACAATGTAAGCAAATTTGTATCAGAATAAAGCTTTTTATTATTATTATTTCACTGAAATATCATGGTTAAGAATTTTTTAATCAACTTTTACTTTAGATTTCTTAATCTTTGTAGGAAAGTACTGTTTTGTGTGTAGGTTTTATGAGAGGATTATTGGGGAAACCACTTTATTAGAGAGTGGATTTTTTAATGAATAAATGAAAAGTCCATTTTGTACATGTCTGAATATCATTTTAAATGTTGACATTACAATTATTACAGCTACAGATTTTTTTTTTTAAAACTATAGTTGACTTTCTGTTAAACTTTTTTTTTTTGTTTTTTTTTGTGGTACGCGGGCCTCTCACTGTTGTGGCCTCTCCCGTTGCGGAGCACAGGCTCCGGACGCGCAGGCTCAGCGGCCATGGCTCACGGGCCCAGCCGCTCCGCGGCATGTGGGATCTTCCCGGACCGGGGCGTGAACCCGTGTCCCCTGCATCGGCAGGTGGACTCTCAACCACTGCGCCACCAGGGAAGCCCATCTGTTAAACTTTTATCTGGAAAAATTATTCTTTCAGCTCAGTATCTTAAAATTAAAGGTTTTTATTCTTATTTTGATTGGGCTAGCCTTTTTGTAAACTGAAAATAATGCCAGTATTCAAACCTAGTATTTTCAATAATTAAATGTCTTTCAAAGTCTTCTGCCACCTCCCTTTTTAAATTGAGAGGCGTTTCAAATTTTGGTAATTAAGCATATTAGAGGGCTCAAAACCTGAATACATTTAGGTTAGAATGGAAGGGATAGTGAAATATTGACAAGTAGTAAATTTAGATGAGTTTCTTAAATTCTCTCTGACCAGAGGATGACACCTTTAAGTAGAATGCAAGCGTTCTTGTTAGACGAGGAATTTTTGCACACAAAAGTATCATTGTTAAGACTTGAGTAAGGTCAGAAATGTTATTGAAATCTAAGCGGGTATTTTCTAATGAAAGCTAATTTTTCAAAGTTTGCGTTAATTTGTTAATTTAACAAGTTGACATGTTCCTGCTCCTCTGAGTTTGTCAAAATTAGGTATGTGAATTGCCCTTTGTGTGTTTGTGTAACATTACTAATAGCATTGCTTGGCCAGAAAACCTAAGCTCAATTTGCCAGTATTACTGTTACCATCTTAACTGTGTTTTATTATCGGGATTCTGAGATAAGGAAGGTATGGTAATGCCAGTCTAATGCCTCAGCAGCAGCAGTGCTGGAGGCACTGAAGTGTGTGAAAAGAGCCAGGACACTGGAGGCCAGCAGACTGCAACGTCAGTCCATTCTAGTTCTGCCCCCTCATTTGCTGTGTACACTTGGTCACATTTATTAACCTACCTGAGCTGTGGTTTTGCCATCTATAAAATGGGAATAAATACCTCTTAGGGTTGTTATGAGGATTAATGAAAATTTTTGTGACATGCCAAGTACAGTGTTGGGCACATAAGTAAGCATTCAATAGATGGTGATTATTGGCTTTTTAGTTTTTGTTTTTAATCTGTTTAGATTTCTAAATCTGAAGAAAGGCTGAAATATAGCAGATTGTCCTTATTAGTATTTGCTAATGAAATGCTGTTGAAATAGATCTTTCAGAACTCAGTTTCCAAGGGCCTCTGTTTCTCTTTCTAGCCTCCTCGTTTGCCTTGATCAAGTAGCTCGTACAGTTCCTGTCAGGTTGCTTTTTGGTATGCACATTTGACCATGCCAAGAAAGATAGGGAAATACAGTGAATTCCTATGTCATTCCTAGGTAGACTTGAAATGTGTTAAATCAATAAAACATATTTAGAGAAAAAAATGTTATGCTGCAGTGGAAAGTCCCATGAGTGATACTGGGTCCTGTTTAAAAATCACACATAAAGCTTTTTGTAATACTTGTGTATTTGTTCTGTCCTTAATCCTCTAATATTCTATGTACCTGAAATTATATTTGTAATCTTGGTTTCTGTGTTTACTTTTGAATGCTTTTTCTTCCTTGTTATATGTGCATAGTAATTACTTTAAAGCTGGCATATTTGGTGTGTATACTAAAACATGGGAAGTGGGCATCTTTATTTTCTCATTCAAACTTCTAAACATTGCTTTTTATTTTTTTGCTAATATACATATTTTCCCATTGAAATAATTTTGCAGTAAGCAGCAGTTAAATGCAGTGCAAAATACTGATGAAGCAAAAAGCAAAAATCTTTCAATAATGGATAAACTGAAATCATTCTTTCTAAAAATGATTAGGACCTTCGGGAGAAAAACTGGGAAGCAATGGAAGCATTGGCATCAACTGAAAAAATGCTGCAGGACAAAGTGAACAAGACTTCCAAGGTTGTAATGCTAACTCCTAGAAACAATCCACTGAACAGAGAAAATCTGCAGCTTGTCTTAAAATCAGACTAAAGCATTTAATTTTACTGCAATTTGAATATAAAATCTCCTTATCATCCACATTTATCACCTCTGTCATCTCTGCTTTTTTTCATCTACTCCTTGAAGCTTTAATTTTGGGCATGCTGTTTTGTTGTGATTACTTGATTGTTTGAGCTTTGGTGATTACTGCTTTAAGCTGATGAGTCTCTGGAAGCCTATGCTACCCATGTAAGCTCTTCTTAGACAGAGTGTACCTCTTGGGTTGATTAAGACAACTTGGTGAAAACCCTGAGCCAAAAAAAATCTAACTGAATTAACAAACACATTTGACTACCTAGAATGCACCTGTGATGCACAGTGGACTCTCCTAGGTTCTTTGAGGCACTCCAAGATGACTCAGACAAGGTGGAAAATGGTAAAAATCTTCAGAAGTACAAGGACGGGATCAATTCTGGGTGTGTTATTGGGGGTGCTTCCTTAGAAGAGATGGAATTAAAATTAAACTTTAGGTTTTGAAGTATCTGGGCAGTAATGATGCACATTTTATGTTTAGTATGGAATATTAATGTAAGGGATAATCCTCTTGACCAGAGTATGTAAAGTGCTCCTGAAACATATATCCCCTTCTGTCTTAAAGACGATTAAAGGTATTGTCCCTGAGTTCAAGTTGTTCCATGGATTTAAAGATTTCTAATGAATTGTAATCGAGAAGCTGTTTTTAAAGATTGAGAGAAATAAATGTGCCAGTTCAGTCAAGCACTTTGAAAATTCCTACCAAGAATAAATGTGGAACAGAATTATTGAATTTCATATATGGGTTAATTAAAGTTCATTATGTTATTCAATTCAGCATTCTGTAAGTATCTTGTGTGCTAAGGTAATATGCTGAATTTTAAATGTAAGTCTTAGTGACATTTGAAGGACTTTTTTTTAAGCAGAATAGAATTTTAATAAATTTTTTTATCAGTCATGTTTGTAGTTATATTTCCTTTAGTGTAAATGGATTTGTATTTACTTATATACTTATTCATCAGGCCCTAATTTTCACTAAAACCTTAATTTGAGATATTGGCAGATATTGGAACCAGAGAAATCTAAACCAGAGAGTAGAAAAATCTAGGCCAGGTAGGACGTTATTATTTTATTGTCAGTGGTTGCAGTCAGCCCTGTTAGCAGTGGGGGTTCTGTATAGTTTCTGATTGTTTCTGTAACTTTGTTTTTCACTGTTAAGAGCTACCTTTTAGCCTTATTTTGTTAATGAGGCTGGTTATCTAGAAAGTGCTAAACTCTTAATATGCCATTCCTACAAGAAGTTATGTGCCACCTGTCATAGGCATTCTTGCATATTATGATGCCAAAAGAAAGCTAGAATTTGTTTCATCATGTGTTTGGTGGTGAATTTAAGAATTTATATATATTTCAGAACTAATCACCAAGTGCATGATGGCTTCTCGCATGGCTGATGATCTACAGAGCATAGACTTTATACTCCTTCTCTATTTTAATGGAATTTAGACAGTCCTCAGATAGCATAGGTATAAAATGATGTTGATTGACCCCTGACTACAGGTTGTGCTGTAAGGAGTAAATAAATGTTCTTGAGGACCTACTATTAATGACAGGTTCACATGAAAGGTACTTCACACATGTTACATTTAGGTAAAGATAGTAAGGAAATTATAATAATGCAGTTTCCAGTATTAAAGTGGAATAGAAATTGCTATCCACAACCAAACTACTATGTCAAATGAAAACGTTTTACCTAAAATTGCTAGTACATCCTTGTGCTTCTTAGTTACAAGTTAGACACCTATTTCCTTTAGTTAGATTCTTTTTCCCTTGGGGAATTTTCAAAAAAGTTTCTGTTCCACAGTGTCTCTTTTCCTGATCTTCTTTAGAGATTGCTCTACCACTTCTATGGTCAGATGATAAAAATGAGCTCTTCATTGTTTCTGAATTAGCAGTTAATCATTTTCCTTAAATGAGTGTACCTTATTTTATGCAGTTAGGTGGATGTATCCCTGAAAAATAGTGGACTTTACTGAGTTATTGAAAATACTCCATTAAAATATCCATTTTTAAAATCCTGCCATTAATCCGAATAAAGTAACAGCTTTTTGTGTGTACAGAATATGATTAATCTCTAGCTTCTTATTGTGTAACTTTAGATTTTCATGTTATTAGATTTTCTTAAATTGAAGTGTGTGCATCTTAAATCCATAATAGATTTGAAAGATTGATTTAAATGGTGGGGGAAGATAGGGTTGAGATCTTGCTAGCTTGCTTGCCTTCTTGTCACCTGTTGAACTTCACCAGTGTTTTGAGATGATTTTCTTGGCTTGGTTTAGATGTGCATTTTTATATATGTCTTTTTTTGTTTTTTAATCTTGTAGAGATAGTTTGAATATTCGATTTTTATTTTTTCGTGTGATCAAGTCATTACCCTAATTTTGACAAACAATGCTTTTGAGTTAATAATTGATACCCATTAGACTTGGATTTAAAATCACCAAATCTAGACATGCATTTGTGATACTTATCTTTAAATTTAACAGCTGACAGAGTCCATACACACATGCCAGAGTTAGTCTTCTTGACGGCATTGGTGAAGTAGTGCACCATCAGTTTTTCCTCTTTCTCTTTTTCCCATATGTACACCTGTCAAATTTTGGTGGTTCCTTTTTCCCCCCCTTTGTTTAGCTTAAATAGCTTCACCTGACCTTGAAACTGGAAGTATCAAAGTTGCCATTTTAATTCCATGGTCCATCAGTGATGCATTTTTTGGAAAGAGATTTACCAGCCTAATAAGCCTCAGTTATGTCACCCAGATGCATATTTTTTGCATGCAGTTCGTTTTAGCTGTAGGAATTATTTTTTGTGTTTTTGTTTGTTTTTTGAATTGTTCCTGGAGGGGTATCACTTGATGGCAAGGAAAATGTCCATATTGTCAGATATTGCCTTAGTTTGATTAATATAAGACATTGTTACTTAGGGTGATTTTGCAGATTTTTTCTTATGTAAGCATTTTGATATTTCAGAATGGGAAATTTGAACATTTGTCAGTAATAAGAAGAATTTTTAAAATATTAAGTCTTTTTCTTCCCTTAGAGCTTAAAAGACTGTAGCTTTTTTTTTTTTAATTCTGTAATCTTGTAAGTTTGATTTGGTTCTTCTTCTGCTTTAGGAAAGACAACAGCATGTGGAAGCTGTTGAGTTAGAAGCTAAAGAAGTTCTCAAAAAATTATTTCCAAAGGTGTCTGTACCTTCTAATTTGGTAAGATTAATTTATTATTTTTTAAAATATGACGTCTTTATCATTATTCAAGGAAGTTGTGAATAAGCAGCATTTGCACTCTGCACTTGGTTTTAGGGTGCACTGATCCCTCAGTCTTTCTCATTTTTAACCTAGGGTGTTTTGAGTAGTTAAAATCAATAACTTGGTTCAAAGACATTTATGTTTTTTCAGTTGATACTTTGTTGTAATCTATAAAATTTGCATATGAGACATATTATTTAGAGGATCATAAAAATCATATTTGGGAAAGAAATATTTCTTCCTAAGTCAATAGTGGTTAATAAATCAGTAATGTTCTTAATGGCTTTATTCAAAATAGAACTTAATTTTAAGTGATTCCTTCTTAGTTTTAGGAACACTTTATTTTTAAATGTATTTAATACTAAGAACCAGGCTATTTTTATTTCATAACTTAAGATTTTGGTCATCTGTTAACTTCTTCAAGCAAAAGTCTTAAAGATGATATAGAACAACTTGCTTCAAGCAAAAGTCTTAAAGATGATATAGAACAACTTGCTTTATTTGAGGTTGTATGTGTTTTAAATGGGAGAGAAAAGTTCCCTCCGTTCAGAGAATTAATACAGTGAATACGTGAGGGCACTAAAATGGTGGCACAGGTCCTTTTCTCTTTTAGTGGGAAGTTGTATGTATGTATAGTCAGAAGCAGAGAGAGGAGCGTAATGAGCCAGGTAAACCAGTATCTCACTTCAGCCATTACCAGTATATCGCATGCCTTGATGCACGGTCTTGTTTTACTTCTAGCCCTGTACTTCCTCTGTTATTTTGAAGGAAGTCAAACATCAGAGCATTTCATTTGTAAATATTTCTAAAATATAAGGATTCCTTTAAGAAAATACTATTATATTTTAAAAAAATTCTTTATGTCATACATCTAGTCAATATTTGGATTTTTTAGTTGTCATATAATGTATTTTAATGAAATAATAACTACTTATTGTAGTTTGTTTTAGTCAGGACTCAAATAAGGTCAACCTGTGATTGATTTAAGACGTCTTTTGGATCATCTTTATTCCACGGGTTCCCTTTTATTTGTCAGCACACCCCCTCGCCCACCCTTTTTTTTTTTTTTAAGGTAGTGGTTTCATATGCAGTTTCCCAGTCTGGATTTAGCTGACTGCATCCCAGTAATGTCAGTATGTTCCTCTGTCCTTTGTGTACCCTATAAATTGGTAGTCAGTGGAGGCCTGATTAGATTCAGGCTCAACACTTCAGGGTTAGGATGGGTAGAGGCAAGACTACTTCATGGCCAGTGTTGTGTACTTCCATTAGGAGGTCCATCATGTCTGCTTTTGCTTCTTTGGCCCGTTGGAGCTTATTTAGGCTGGCTACCAAATCCTTTTGACACAGCACTGCTAAACTTTGGTAGCTTCTTTGCTTTGTGGTGTGACAAGTTGTTCCTGATTTATTGTATACACTTCCTGCCCCAAACTTGGAATCAGGGTATTTCTCAAGGAGAGGGCTGTAGGTGCCAGGTGTGATGTAAGTAGACATCATGGCCTGTTTTCTGTGCAGTCTGAGTTAGCTGCTTGCTCTCTTCGGTTTTATCTACATATCGTCTGCGTCTAACTTGCACAAGAAGCAAAAATTCTTTTGTTTCTGTTGTAACTGTTGAGGATATATTCAGGTTTGATCAGCTTAGTAGATACGGGTTGAGCTGATGAAATAACCTGTGCTGGGCAATATGAATAAATTGTCAGTTCTAATACTGTTCTTACATTGAACCTAGGAGAAAGGGTTGCTCTTCATATACTTCATATTTTTTCCTTTGTGACCATAAGCCGTTTTTATTTCTTTATTCCTACTTTATATTTTATTAGTGGAAATAGAATTGCAGGATTTATTTGGCAGTATTTTATGAGCCAAAAGAGTTAATAATTTGTGTTTCTCTTCTTTAAAGATTGTATAAGATCACCAGAATTAAAAATTCTTTTTAATGTAACATTCATTCTTAACAGCAATATTATCCACCTTCAACCACCAGACCTTTTTGACACTATAAATATTTATAAATCACCATAAGACATGAATGATGATATTTGGCTTTTGTTCATCCACTTGTTAAAAGTTGAATACTTCTGCGTGTAGTCTGTATTGAAGAAATGTATTAAGCTTTTTGTGTGCTACCTAGGGTCTAGCATTTAAAATTTTTAGAGATATGATGGATAATAAACTATTTACCTTAAGATAATAATTAAATTTAATATTGTTAATATAGTCAGTAGATATAAAAGGGCTTTTATACATGAAGTAATTTTTTTAAACTGTTTTCTATTGCTTTTTTGCTAAGAAAATCAGCAGAGGAGTGATCTAAACTATATGACCTGGATTGAAGAGAGGCTTACATACTTTAAGCATCTAAATCTGAATTTAATTTATATTGAATCCCAGTATTTGAAGCTAAGTAGGATTTTAATAGTATCATTTTGTCATCATTCAGATTTATGATGTGAGAATGTAATTTTGTTTTTAAATGGAGAGGCTTTTTTGACTAAAATGTACTACGGGGTATTGTACTACAGGGAGATCTCAGCATCCAGTTTTGTTTTTTATTTGATAGAGTATAGAGAATCCTGATTCAGCCACATAAGTAAAACTTTTAATTAGAGCAATTAATAGAAATTTCATGTGTGTTCTTTTTGTCTTGAATTAAACCAAACCAAAGACTTAAAAGAGGAATAAGAGGAAATTTGCTTTAAAGTATCTAACAAATACTCTCTATCAGAGTTTAAAATTCAGACAAGAATCATCAAAAATCTAGAATAACTTATTCTGAAATTTGGAATAATGACTAAAATTATAATAATGCCTTGTGTTTGCATCAGCTGACCTTTCAGTACAAATAGAGTTTTTGTTGGTTTTAAACACACAAATGTTTGTGTATTCTTATCTCTCATTATGATTTAAAAAATGCTTCATAATACATATTTATTTTGAAGTATTTTCACAATCCCTGGAGCACCTTCACAGAATCTGAAATCTTTTGACTACAGTATCTCAATTGAACTTTTAGTTTATGAGTTCAGTTTTTGAGAACTGGTTCACCTGAAAAAAAGTTTGAAAAATTATTCATTCTAGGCTTTCTCTGTCTTAAATACTGAATCTATTAGTCCTAGCACTAGTAAGTGGTAGAGGCTGGTTTGAGCCCAGATCTTCTACCTGTATGTCCAGAATTCAGTTGCACATATCCTAGGACAGGGTAAATAAATTTAAATTTGATTTTGTGGTAGTACATAGGCATATTTTTAGTGTTTATTTTCAAGGCTGGGTCACGTACAACTTATATAACAATTCTATTCTTCTTTGAAATTTCCAGAAGGATGGTATTTGTCTATATAGATTTCTTTTATAATCTTCTAATTTGGTTATTTAAAATACTTATTTCATTTAGGTATTTTTTGAAATTGGTTGTTTTGACTTTTCTTCTCCACAGAGTTATAGTGAATGGTTGCATGGATTTGAAAAGAGGGCAAAAGAATGTGTGGCTGGAACTTCAGGTTCAGAAGAGGTTAAGGTTAGTTCATGAAGTGAAGTATTTATATTTTAAAGAAACATAGAAAAAAGAAGTAAATCAGAATTTGTCTTTATAAGCTTGGGAAAGATAAAGGCTATATTATGAGTAGAATAGTGATCTTTTCAGAAAGTATAAGAAGGTGGTTTCATTTTTGTGTACATTTTGGTGGAAATGGTATTAAGTCTTCCCTGTGTTTGATTTGTGTACAAAGCTGATGTTTCTCGTTTAACTCTGTTATCTTAGTCATTTCTAAAACTGAATATTTAACTGTCTGTTGCTCTCTTTTTAGCTTGGGTTTAGAAAGTAAAGATCAGTTGATAGGTAGAAACTGACTGGTTTGCTAATGTATCCCCAAATACATTACTTAAGAGTATTCAGAGCCTAGATGTATTTTTATCCTTGACTACTGAAATTTGGGAAATTAACTTTTTTTGTCTCTCAAGTGGCATGAATAAAATTTCCTTCCCATGGCATTGTGATCTTACTTCACATGTGGATCTGCTTTGATTTACTGTCTCACTAAAGAGTGAAAGCCTATTTATTACAAAATTGTGTGATATATTTTGTATTAAACAGACTCTAAGAGTTTTATTAGGAAAATCAAATGACCATAAAAAAGGTAATTAAACTTCATTGTTACTTAAGAAGATTGAAATGTAATAATTACTAATAAAACAGAAACCGTTTGTATAATATACCATTAAGTACTGAAACAAATTTGAAGTACAAAACTTTCTGGTAAAACTAAACTAGAGAATTTTTCTTTATTTTATTTGCAGGTTTTAGAGCACAAGTTGAAAGAAGCTGATGAAATGCACACATTGTTACAGCTAGAGTGTGAAAAATACAAATCCGTCCTTGCAGAAACAGTAGGAAATGATTTTTAACCTACATTTTAAAATAATTATTAACATTACTTAGTTGCTTAAATAGTTTATCTTGGTATTAGAACATGAAGTTTTCAGAACAACTATACTTTTGTTTATAGGAAGGAATTTTACAGAAACTACAGAGAAGTGTGGAGCAAGAAGAGAATAAATGGAAAGTTAAGGTCGATGAATCACAAAAGACTATTAAACAGGTATTTAAAAACGAAGAGCTTAGGGGAAAAAAAATAAAAGGGATGTGTGAACGATTTAAAAAAAAAAAAAAAAGCTTAGAGTAGTGGTTCTCACAGTGTGGGCCCTGGACGCGCAGCGTTAGCGTCACGTGGGAACTTGTTAGAGACGCACATTGTTTGGGCCCCCCCAAGGCTTACCGAATGTGAAGCTGTGGGGTTAGCAGTCTGTGTTTTAAAGAGCCCCCCGAATGATTCTGATGCCCACTGACGCTTGAGACTCACTGGTTTAGGGTACGACTAAAGAGTAATGATACAGAGTGCAGAGTGCTTTGGAAGTTAAAGAACCACAGTGTGATAGCATAAGGCAAAGAATTTGGTGTTCACAATAAGTTTTAAAACACAGATATGTGACTCATGATATAGTATTCAAGAAAAAGTAAGTCCTTCTTCTGTTCACGGGACTTGAATATTATTTTGTAGTCTTAGTTTTTCTTCTGTTTACAGTTGTCCCTCCATATCCATCAAGGAATTAGTTCCAGGAGTCTCCACAGATACCAGAATCTGGTATCTTGGATGCTCATATAGAATGGCGTAGTAGTACTTGGGTGTGGTAAAGAGTGCCATCTCTTGCTCACTTGTTTTCCTGGACTGACCTATGCAGAATCTGGGGTTGCTGATGGTATTCTATATTAATGCATTTGGGGATTAAGTACAGCTGATTATTGTTAATTACAGTTAATTAACAATTAACTGGACCTAATATAATACCATGCAAATGGGGTAGGTTTTGACCACAGTTTAAATCAAGTTAAATGTGACACTCTAATTTTTAAGATCTTTTAAAATTCAGTTATGGCTTTAAGTGAGATACATAAAAAAAACCTCTAAGTGTCTAATTGATTAAAATTCTACAAGATAGAAAAGCCTCTGTATCCTTGGTGGTTTAACTTGGTCATGTAATTATTTCACATTTCAGATGCAATTGTCATTCACATCTTCGGAGCAAGAGCTAGAGCGATTAAGAAGAGAAAATAAAGATATTGAAAATGTATGTTATCTCACCATTTGACTTGTAACCTATGGACTCATTTTTTAGCATTAAGGATTGTCTTACAAGCTGTGTTTTAAGATTTCTTTTGTCTTATGATGTGGTTGTTACGCCTTTAAGAATATCTTGAGTAGTGTTTCAGATGGTATAGTTTTATATTCATAAGTGTCATAACTTTTCATTGTAGGGAAGCCTCTTAAATATGGCTCTTAACTTTTCCTTCTTTGTTGCACTGCTAGCTGAGAAGAGAACAAGAGCATTTGGAAATGGAGCTAGAGAAGGCAGAAATGGAACGATCTACCTATGTTACGGAAGTCAGAGAGGTACTTATGATAGAATTTTTTTCAACCTTCTCAATTTAAGTTAAATTTATAACAGTGATAAAATATTTCAGTGTAAGTTGTTTCTGGCAGAGCTTCCAAGTAGCATACAAACATGGGATATCATAAGGAAATCAATCTTAAACTCTAAACTTCATTGCAGCTGAAAGATCTGTTGACTGAATTGCAGAAAAAACTTGATGATTCATATTCTGAAGCAGTAAGACAGAATGAAGAGCTAAATTTGGTAAGAAGCTTGTTCTCCACGGGGTATCAAGTAGGCTCTGAAAACACTTGTGTTGACATGTGGAGAAACCATCCAGACTTCTTCTCCTTGCTAACACCTTTAGCTTGGCATTTTTATAAGTTTAAGATAATCTTCATATTCTGATGACTCAAGATGGTCTGTCTTTTCTTGATTCCTAAGATGATCCTTCTTTTCTTAGCTCCTAACAATGGCATGTTTGGCTTGCAACTCTTTTTCAGAATTTTCTGTGTTTTATAAAACCAAATTTCTTCAACAGCATTATTTTCAGTGAATAAAGAAATGAAACAGACAAAGACTGGCTGAGTTGCAAAGATTCTCTTCTGAGAGTTACCATAGTTAACTGAGCCTCTTATTTTCTAACCTGGAAGGAGATTATTGAAGGTGGAAGATACATATTCTTCATTCAAAGGCAACGATCCAATGTAGCTTCTTATTTTAACTGGCCTTTCTACACATTATAGATAACAAAAAGCTTGTGGAATTCTTTATCATCGTCTTATCATTCAGAGCATAATAATCCGAAAACTACAGACTCAAAGTTAGTTAAGTGTTGTATAAAGACAGAGTACCCTGTATTCCCATTCTTAAATTTTCTGAAAATTTACACTGAGGCAGGCTTGTTTTTTAAATAAACATGACTATCTTATTGTATGTTTGAAACAGTAATCATTATGTCTATCTGTGACTTTTAAAACTTAAGAATATGATTAGATTTTTAAAAAGTACTTGAATGGGGCTTCCCTGGTGGTGCAGTGGTTGAGAGTCCGCCTGCTGATGCAGGGGACATGGGTTCGTGCCCCAGTCCGGGAAGATCCCACATGCCGCGGAGCGGCTAGGCCCGTGAGCCATGGCCGCTGAGCCTGCGTGTCCGGAACCTGTGCTCCGCAACGGGAGAGGCCACAACAGTGAGAGGCCCGCATACCGCAAAAAAAAAAAAAAGTACTTGAATGAACTCTAGTACAATTGCAGTAAGACAGTTTTCTCCTTACTATAAGTTAACGCTGCCAAGTTTGGGATTTTCTTTTTAGCACTGCTGTATGTACCAAAGAAAATTTCTTAACTCAGCAGTGATTTATGGGAATCAATTTTCAGAGTAGAGCTCTCTATGAAATGTACACAGTCCGCACCCCGACACACACACACACGCCCCTTTCTATTTTTGAAATAAAATTTACCTTTATTTTACCTTAATTGAATCATTCCCACTGCAGTGTGGGAATGATTCAATTAAGGTTTTATGCATACGTTTGCTATACATTGCACAGATTGGTACTGTGATATGCAACAGCTTTAAGTGATATGCTTATCCTGTAATGTGTTTTTTTTTTTTTTTTTTTTTTTTTGTGGTACGTGGGCCTCTCACTGTTGTGGCCTCTCCCGTTGCGGAGCACAGGCTCCGGATGCGCAAGCTAAGCGGCCATGGCTCACGGGCCCAGCCACTCCGCGGCATGTGGGATCCTCCCGGGCCGGGGCATGAACCCGTGTCCCCTGCATTGGCAGGCGGACTCTGAACCACTGCGCCACCAGGGAAGCCCCTGTAATGTGTTTTTTAAAAACCCACTTCCACCTACAGTTGTTGGAGATTTTACTTTTAACTTTGATGCTTTGTGGCTGACTCCAGTGCAGCATCAAACCCACAGGATTATGGTTGAGTCTCCATTCAGTCTGATGCTCTCTTTGTACATTTTGACCCTTTACTTCTGTCAAGAGGTCATTTTGAGTGATATTTAAAATTTTTTTGCCTTGAGTTTGCAGTCTTCATTTTAATCTTCCTGTTTGCTTTTTGCTCTGGGTAACTGTTGCCACATTTTAAGATATATTAAAATAATTTTGTTTGCTTATACATTGTGTGTTCCTGGGCCAAAGGAATAACCTCTCTGATGTGTGAAATCAGAGTTAAGTAAAGGAGCAAGAACTGAAGCATTTGGGATAGAGTTCCCAAAATAAAATTTCCAAATGGAATGTCCTACACTAATTCTCTCTACATGTTCGAAATGTCAGTGTCTTATATTTCCCCCTTTTGGGTTTCCAGAACTGTTTGGAATGCTGTGCCTGTGGGTGAGAGACATAATTAACTTGATGAGTTTAATAAGAAAAAGTTCTTTTGTCAGTGAGTCCATTTCCCTCATTCTTAAGTAATCAGAATAGTTACTAAGAGAACAGTTACTATGTATTAGCTCTAGAGTTTAATAGAGCTTTATAACTGTTTCAACAAGTTGGTTGAGATGTATATATTAAGACATGCCTTGTTGGTATAGTTAGGCCAGTGTGGTCTTGCACTTATCTTTCTAGTGACATCTTAAAGGATGAGTGACATTTAAATTTTTGAAGATTTCATTTTACTGGATTTGTAATCTTCTGTTCAATGTTTTTATTAAAAATATTACACAATTGATTCTTCTTAACTGAACTATATAGGAAAGCCTTTAAACATTTAAAAACTAGTAAAATTTCTTATGACTTGCCTTTTAATTTGAAATAAATGTGAATGAACTGCCCTATGAATAGTGAATAGTAATACTTAAAAAAAATAATCTACTGGAATTTGATGGTTTTGTTTTTACATTTTTTACATTTGCAGTTTTCTACTCTCAACTCTAGTTGGTTTTGTAGCTTTTCTTATGTTTAGCTTTACAGATTGGAACCTCCACTTCTTAGCTTTTCTGTACATCTGGTGCAGCATATTGGCTAATCCACTGTGCATAATAACTGTTAGCGAGCCCATTCTTTCTCATTCATTCTTCAGTCCTAGAGGTCTCAGCATAATCAAAGAAGGAATCAAAGAAGGATGTGAATTAATTGTGGTGTTCCTGTATTTTTACAGTTAAAGAAGCAGTTAAATGAAACACTTGCAAAACTTAGAACTGAACAAAGTGAAAGACAGAAGGTAGCTGGTGACTTGCATAAGGTAAGACACTGCTTGTCCTGAAGATGCCATATCATCATATTATGTTGTACCTTGAATCTTAAGCAGACATACTGCTAACCCTGGATTCATTCCTTTACATCATTACATTAATTTGTTTATAAATTTAAGCTGTTTGTTATACAGTTACATATTTGGAACTAGACTTTTTGGCTTGTTTTTCCATTCTTAATTCGCTTCTTCATTTCATCATATTTATATAATTAATTGCTTTGTAAAGTGTAGATTAAATTTTGAATTCAGTTGATGTGACTCTTAAAATTGGTTACATCTATATATTTTTTATTGGGATTTGCTTATATAGTCATTTACAAAGTATGTTTCTTTTGATCTTCATGAATGTGAAAGAAGTATATATAGACCTCTGATGTTTCAGAAATTCGTCCCTTTATTTCTTTGTCCCCTGCATCGACAGGCGGACTCCCAAACACTGCGCCACCAGGGAAGCCCCTGTTTTGAGATTTTTAATAGTGTAATTCATAAATGCTTTTATCAGAGCTGCTTTAGAGCTAAGATTGTTTATAGCAGATCTAGTCATTAGCAAAACAATTAAATTTGCCACTCTTTTAAAGGTTGAAAGAAATATTTGTTGGTTCTGTATGATTATATCATAATTGTTATGCAAAAGTCTAGGAATCTAGAGTTGCTTCAGATTACTTTGATGTTGTCACCAGTAGATAAAATGTGAACTTAAGAAGTTTCATTAGGTTTGAATCCTACTGCTGCCACTTCTGAGCTGTGTGACCATGGGGCAATTATTTGCTCTTTGCAAGTCTCAAGTTTATCTTCTATAAAATGGCATTTACAAGGGCTATTTTGTGAATGAAGATAAATTAAGAATGTGAATTATTAAAAAATCGTTTCAGAACTCTGACTTAGATATATGATACATTGTCAGGATTGAGCAATCTGATTTATATTTTGATAATGTGAATGTTTGATCACTGGACAAAATATAAAACTTGCAGTTTTAGCCTAGCAGTTTATTTTCTCAAGAGGTACTTTAAGGATATTAAACAGGTGCTCAAAGATATGGATATGCCGTGTTATTTGGCATAAAATGGCAACAGTAGTTGAAAGTGAACTGTACCATATCTATGTAATAGAAATACTGTGCAACTCTGAATTGGAAATGCACATAAATATTTATTGACATGTAAAAAGAAAATGCTTCGTCAAACAGCATGTATGTTAAAAGCCCATTTATAGAACATTTTCTACCAATTTTCTGTTAGGACATATATGCACTAAAGAGGGATCTAGACTAGGAGTCAGCAAACTCACAAACTGTTTTAGGATTTGTGGGCCACCTATAGTTTCTTTCATATACTCTTTGTTTTTTTGTCTAGCACGACTCTTTAAAAATGTAAAAACCAATCTTAGCTTGTGAGCTCTACAAAAATAGGCTGTGTGTGGCTAGATTTGGCTGACCTCTGATCTAGACTAATGTTAACCTAAATATCACTGTGCTTATTTCTGCTTTTTATTTCTTTATACATTTTCTGCATTGTTTGAACTTTTTAAAATGGTGAGCATGTGTTTTTATAATCTGGTGGGGGAGAAAGCTATTTGATTTGGGGGAAAAAACGGAACAGGTTGGCTTTACATTGTATTTTGAGAAGAGCTTTAGTTTTGTACAAAATATAATGAGTGTAAGAAAATCACTCATTTTTTTTCTTGTATATATTTATTTATCAGTTGTATTATTCAGAGACTCCATATTGCTTTCCTCACAGGCTCAACAGTCACTGGATCTTATCCAGTCAAAAATAGTAAAAGCTGCTGGAGACACTACTGTTATTGAGAATAGTGATGTTTCCCCAGAAACGGTATGCATTTTCTTTAGCTCCAAATCTCTGCGCTGATTACCTTGTAAATTATGTGAAGAATAAAAAATGTACAGGATCCATTTCTACCTAAAAAAAATGCCTTTTTAATGTGCTTCTATCAATTATGTTGCATTCTTAACTCAAGGTTATTTTTTCTTTGAGGTATCTTATCTGAAATGCAGTGTTCTTATTAATGTTTGTTTTCACTTTAGCTTGGTGAGACATTATTATGTTAATGTTTAGGTTTGTGGTGGAAGGTATTATGGTGTACTGCTTAAGAATGTAGACTCTGCTGCTTGTGTTGAATCCTGGTTCTATTCAGTAGCCGTGTGACTGACTTAGGGGAAACTTTTTATCCTCTCTGTGCTTTAGTTGCTCCATCTGTAAAAGGCAATGATATTAGTACCTATCTTGTAGGATTGTTGAAGGGAATAAATGAATTACTATATAAAACACTTAGAATAGTGGGTAACACTTAAAACAGTGCTTCAAGTTTAGTAAGAGCTCAATATATGTTAACTGTTATTTTTCTGTTGTTATGAATGTACTCTCCTTTGGTTCCTTGCAATTTTTTTTCTGAAAGGAGAAATGGATTTATATCTGATATTCATCGATTCTAGAGTTTTCCCTTTGTAACCTAGTGACAACATTTATAACATAACTTTCTTTGATGTAAACTAATTTGCATGCTAGGTAGCAAACCCTATTGCGCTATGTGGTTTTTATTGTCAGTTTTCATATCATCTTTCAGATTTTTTTGTTTGTGTTTAAAACAGCAATAAACTATTTTTGGTTTTGGTTGCAAATGCCTTTTTCTTGTGCTCAGCGTTTTTCATCTCTTCTGTCTTCTTTTTAGGAGTCTTCTGAGAAGGAGACAATGTCTGTAAGTCTAAATCAGACTGTAACACAGTTACAGCAGTTACTTCAGGCAGTAAACCAACAGCTCACAAAGGAGAAAGAACACTATCAGGTATTAGGTAAGAATAACTGAAGTATTACTGTTTGTCTATAGATAATTGACATACTGTGTGTGTGAATGTATGTACAGTGTGTATTTACTTTAAATATAGGAACTCTTGTTACCCTAGTGGAAATATTCCCTCTTTATCTCTCTCAGAACCTCCAAATGACAGCTTTATAGCTTTCTTGGAGTTTTATTTCCATCTTGTACATATTTTTTGGTCTTGTAGCTTGGAGGAGAAAAAACATACCTTATCTTTTTTTTTTTTTTTTAATATGTAAGTTTCATGAGTATAGCATTATACATGTGTACACTGCAAGGTGATCACCACCACAAGACTAGTTACCATCTATAACCATACAGTTGACTTCCTTTTCCCATTTTGTCCACCCTCCAACTCCCTTCCCCTCTGGTAACTACTAAGCTATTCTCTTTTATGAGTTTGTTTTTGTTTTGTCTGTTTGTTTTATTTTAGATTCCACATATGAGTGAAATCATATTGTCTTTCTCCATCTGACTTATTTTACTTAGCATAATACCTCCAAGTTCTAACCATGTTGTTGCAAATGGCAGGATTTCCTTCTTTTTTATGGCCAAGTAGTTCACTGTGTGTGTGTGTGTGTGTGTGTGTGTGTGTGTGTACACATACATACCACATCCACATCTTCTCTATCCATTCATTCATTGGTGGACACTTAGGTTGTTTCCATATCTTGACTATTGTGAATAATGCTGCAGTGAACATATCTTTTCCAATTAGTGTTTTCATGTAAAAACGCTTTTTCTTTGCCTCTTTTGACCTTTTTACAGAACAGACTCATAACTTGTTTACCTAGGTTTTGTTCATTGCCATAATGTCTGCAACTGTTTCTTTAGTTTATCCTGATCTTAGTTCTGGCAAAATATCTGTGTGATTTCTTTTTTTTTTTAATGACTTGGTAAAATAAAGTGACTATAATGTTTTTACTGAGGTAAGATGCTGAACTGAAAATCAAGTCGTCACAGTTTCTTTACATTGGAAGCTGGATTTTATTTAAGTTTGCTGTGGGTAATCAAAGAAATCCATTTTTTAACTCCTGAAGTGAGAGTCTTAAGATAAACAAACCAAGCTATAGAATTTTATTGACCGTATTACCTGGAAATGCATGTTGATTGATTTGATTCCTGGGTTTTACCTGTTTCAAGAATGACTTAAGTCACAATGCCTTGGGTAATTAGGGTGTTCTGATACGCACTGAATACTTTAGATATTCTTCTTTTGAAGCCGTTTGTTCTATAATAATCGTGGTGTCCTGGACATGAGTAGGGTGGCCTGTGCAATGCCAGGGGGCAACTCATCACTTAATTGTCCCTTTCAGAACCCAAACTTAAGACTCTTAGGTTATACAAAGGCCTCAGGATAGGTTAGGTGCTCTGGAAAAGTTGGTATGGACCTCCATCTTGGTCACAGGGGCATTCTGTCTCACTTTTGTAGAATGATTGTCCTCTGGCCTGTCTTAGCATACACTCTCCTTTAAAATGCTATTTCAGGTGAGTTACCTCTAAGAAGACTTTTCAAATAAACCCAACTCATTCTTATAACCTGTCAGCAAAAAGAATTATACCTTAATCTTTTATCCTTGGTAAGCTGACCTCTCAGTTGCCTAGAGTTAAATTTCTGCCACCTGACCACTCTTCCCCAAACTAGAAAATAACCTCGTTTCCTGCTTCCCAGGGCAACTTTCCTTCCCACATCTTCAGTCCTGCTTCAGTCCTGAAGTCTACATCTTCAGTCCTCTCCACTCACTGCTTCTGTTCAGTCTTGAAAAATGCTCAAATATATTATTTTAACTTTGCACTTTCTTTAGATTACCACCCTAATTTTTTTACTTCACTGTTTAACAAAGATTCTTAAAAGAAGAAACTATTCTCACAGTCTCATGCTACTAACTACTCCATCTCCTCTAGAATGGCTTCTCTTTCTGCCATTCCGTTGAAACCGTTTTTGCTGAGGTAATTCATTAATGATTTCCTAATTGCTAGAGCTAATACAGGATCATCTTTTGCATATAAGATACTGAAAATAGTTGTGAATTATTCTAAATACGGTGAGGTCAGTCCTTAGGCCTCTGTTTTCTAAGGGAAGGGTTTCGCTTCTGAGAACCTAAAAAATTATAAGATGGCCTGTTACCCTTTGCCTTTAGACCTTGTCAGTAGTATCTCTCCAGCATCTCAAAAGTGTTCTTCAGTATTTTCTTTTTCTTCTCAAACATGTGGTCTGAACCATTTTTGCTTGCCTGTTTCCACATTTGCCTTAATCATATTAAATTTGAGACTTACACTGATCATTGGTAGTAACACTTTTATTTTTCCAGACTTTTTTCTTCCTAATTTATAAAAATGTAGTGTGTAATTTGTTAAAAGAAATACATATACCCTGGCAACACAGCTGAACTGTTGTTTAGCAGACAGCTTACCTAAGTGATAGATAACTCAGCATTCTTTTGTTAGCTGATGAACTTAATTTCAAATTTGGCAAGTGAAAGGGCGGTTGAGTGGTCAGCAGTGTATCATGAAAGATAGATGGATTGTATGAAGCTAGAGGTCCACCAGCACTTGAGAACTCTCTCCTTGCATAGGTTCTAGCCAGCACTGACAGTGATAACCCCTCCTTAGGGATCTCTTGGTTCCCACAGCTCTTCTTTATGCCCTTTAAATGTTTGTGTTACCCTCGAGTTTTTAACTTCAGCCATCATTTTTGCTCAGTGTATTCTCCCTCTTGTCAACTCTTTTAAAATTACTACCAGATAATTAAATTGGAAATACAGATTTCTTAATCATCAGAATTTATAGGTTAATGTCTGATGTCAAGAATCTTTTTTTCTTCCCTGCTTTATTTAGGTATATGTTATTACTGTTTTTTTTTTTTTTAATTAAAGCATAGTTAATTTACAATGTTGTTTTAGTTTCTGGTGTACAGCAAAGTGATTTAGTTATATATATACATATATATATATATTCTTTTTCATATTCTTTTCCATATAGTTTATTACAAGATATTGAATATTCAATATGTTGAATATTGAACCTTATTGAATAAGGTTCCCTGTGCTATACAGTAGAACCTTGTTGTTTATCTTGTTTTATATATAGTAGTTTGTATCTGCTAATCTCAAACTCCCAGTTTATCCCTCCCCCAGCCCCCTTTCCCCTTTGATAACCATGTTTATTTTCTATGTCTGTGAGTCTGTTTCTGCTTTGTAAATAAGTTCATTTGTGTTATATTTTAGATTCCACATATAAGTGATATCATATGGTATTTGTCTTTCTCTTTCTGACTTACTTCACTTAGTATGATAATCTCTAGTTGCATCCATGTTGCTGCAAATGGCATTATTTCATTCTATTTTATGGCCAAGTAATATTCCATTGTATGTATATACTACGTCTTCTTGTTGATGGACACTTAGGTTGCTTCCATGTCTTGGCTCTTGTAAATAGTGCCTCTGTGAACATTGGGGTGCATGTATTTTTAATTAGAGTTTTCTTCAGCTGTATGACCAGGAGTGGGATTGGCATATGGTAACTCTATTTTTAGTTTTTTGAAGAACCTCCATACTGTTTTCCATAGTGGCTGCACCAATTTACCTTCCTACCAGGAATCTTACTTCTTTTTAGTATATACTACAAGTACATATGAATTGTTTAAGATAATGCTGTACATTTTCAGTAAGAGAAAAGCTATTTTTAAAAGACAAAAATGAGAGAGATGATGTATAGTAATTTAGTTTTCGAAATCCTAATACACAGAACTTAGCCTTTCTTTGAGTTGTAGGGGCATTTGTCTTGCGCCCTTAATTTGTAAAACATTAACCCTTCTTTTCTTCTGGAAGTCTTCCTGCTCATCTGCTATCCTTCTCTCCCCACCCCTGCCACCTCCCCAAACAGAAGGCTGTCATCCGCCTGTCCCCCTTTTAATTAAGGTAATTGTTCTTGTAGCTTTGGATTGTTAACAGTAGTATTTTGTAGTATACTTTTTTGTTTCCAGATACCTACTTTTTCTTGTGTTTCATATCTGCCTGGCTTCTAAGTGTTCCAAGTGTATGTCCGACTATATCAGAAAACTTTATCACCCCATGTCTTAGTCTGTTTGGGCTGCTATTAAAAAAACCCCATACATTGGGTGGCTTAAGCAGCAGACATTTATTTTTCACATTTCTGGAGGCTGGGGAGTCTAAGATCAAGGCACCGGTAGGTTCTGTCAGGTGAGATCCACTTCCTGGTTTAAAGATGGCCATTTTCTTTCTGTGTCCTCACATGGCAAAAGGGGCAAGGGAGCTCTCTGGGGTCCTTTTTAAAAGGGCACTAATCCCATTCATGACAGTGGAATCTCCTAAAGACCCCACTTCCAAATACCATTACATGGGAGTTAGAATCTCAACATAGGAATTTCGGGGGATGGGGGAGACACAAACATTCAGACTATAACACCCAGGATCTTTTACCTTGGAACCTGTTAGTGGAATCATGTGGAAGGAGGCTGATGATTTTAACAGCTGACACTTCATGAATGTGCCTCTAAGAACGAACATGCTTCTAACACATGGTCATTCATTTAAATTTTCACAACAACCCAGTGCAGTAGATAGATAGGGATGATGGTGATGATGATGATGATTAATATTATTACTTATTTTTTTATTCCCATTTTACAGCAGACCCAAAGAAGTTCTGTAAGTTGCCCAAAGTCACACAGCTAGTAACTGGGTGAGCTGGGATTTAAATTAAGGTGGTCTGGGCCTAGGCCCTGTGCTCTTAATCTGCACTTTTCTTCTCCCTAATTCAAGCACTATGTGCTCTGATCCTTGTCACAGCTTTCCTTTCTCCTTATTCTGTCTAATCCTTTATTGCCAGCTTCTTATAGTTTCTTCCTTCAGTTCTGGCTTTTTCCTAAAGTTGGTAATTTGGTTTGTCAGTATTGAATTGGAGAGGCTCTTGAATTTATCCAGGAAAAACTGAGGTGAAATTTTGTGTATGTGTTTTGTATATATGTGTCCTTCTTACTCCCTTTAACAAATAGATTCTTTCATGATACAGTTTTCTCTTGTTTCTGAAAGGAAAAAGTTCTTTTTTGGTGCTATTGGAGTGTAAGAGTTAATGTTTCAGACAAAAACTAGCTTTTATTTCTACACTTTACACTTGACTGTCATATGGATCAGGTTTTCATTTTGTGTAATGTGTTTACACAGCACTTCTTAGTTTAATGTACCAGTGGGCTATGTAGACTTTCTGATTAGCTGTTAATCTTGTCTTAGAGAACATGATAGCCAGTGATAACTTTGTTTTTTAACTTTCTAATTGCTTCTTTTCCCCTCAACTTTCTAATTTTGAAAAATTTCACACTTAATGAAAAGTTGAAAGGATATATAGTGTATAACACTGACACCCTTCAGCTACTTCATCTCTTTATTTGTGTATACATATTTTGTTGATGTCAACACATTTGAAAGTAACTTTCAGATAATATGACATTTTACCCCTAAGCACTTAAGTATGTATCTCTTAAGAACAAAGACATTCTCTTACAAATCCATAGTATCACTGTCACATCCAAAAAGACCAGAACAGTAGCTCTAATATCATCCATTTTAAAGCCCATATTTGTGTCCCCACTTATACCCGAAATATCTTTTTAGCTATTTTTTCCAAACCAGGATCCAGTCAGACTTCACATGTTGTGTATGGTTAAGTCCTTTTAATCTCTTTAATGGCTTTTGAAGTTTTAATTTCTTTAGTCATTTTATCTGACTTGGAAAGCTTCAAAAGACCTTAGAAAATCTCTGTCTGAAGCTTCAATTATTTATTCACCGGGGGAGAGTTGTAAATTTCAGTTTCTTTCCAGTGCTGCTCACTCACCTTATTAGCTTTACAGTCTCTTGAGTAGAACAGTAATACAAATGGATTCCCAATGTTGTTCTCTTAAATGTTTTCTAAATAGGATTTTTAAATCCCTGTATTATTCTCAGTTTGGTCTGAGATTTTGGTTCACATATTTAAAAATCCACCTTCAGAAGCTCCTTCTGAATCCTGAGATTTTTCTCTTATTTTTGATTACCATCAGTATTAATTGTTCTGATCTTAGTTGAAAAGGCCATGCTAGATCAAATGGCATATGTACTTTTGGTATTTGACAGATGTCTTCTGATTGCCTTTTGTTTCTTTGTTTTAAAATGAATTTCTTTCTTTCTGATCTTTTACAGAGTGAAGTAATTGGGAAACTGTTCATTCAAGGATAACAGAAGGCATTGTATTATATTTTGCCAAATTAAAGCCTTATTTATGTTTTCACCCTTTCTACTTTGTCAGAAACACTGAACAGAGTTTTGTCTTTTCTAATCCTTGTTAGACTACTGATTTAAAGAGAGAGAAAAAAAGCCAACTCTGTAGACACCTTCAGAGTTTAGTTTTATAATAAAAACTGTTTGAATAATTAGACCTTTACATTCCTGAAAATAAAATAAACATGTAATCTTGTATCTTATTTTGCTCAATAAAATTGTTCAGAAGATCAAAAGTGGTAAAGACAATGTAAAATTTAACATTTTAATACAGATGTTGTACACTGTTTTACTTAACATTTTGGGGAGCAACTGCCTCTGACTTCAACTCAAGAAAACACTTTTTGTTGCTAATGTAATCGGTTTTTGTAATGACGTCAGCAAATAAAGGGATGCTTATTATTCAAACTGGTTTTGATTTTCGTTGAGCTTTAACAGATTTCATTAGCACTTAGATCAACATAATTTAGAGCACAATCATTAATTGCAACTTCAGACAGGGTAGGTTTGTTGCTTGTACACCTTCTCTAACTAGAGCTCTGGGTCTTCTCTGTGGTTCTGTGCAAGGTAAACTGTGTCCTGAAGGTAGTGTGGGTTACAGAAAGGATGGGGCAAGTATTTAGGGTTTCAGACCTACCACCCCTGCTTCAGGTAGAAGAGCTTTACTTTATTTTTACTATTACTATTATTATTTTAAGTAATGATTAACTTTTTTGTTTCCTTCTTATCAGACACTTTTACACAGTTTACATATGTTACCTTTTTTGTTGTTTGAACATGTTGATAACATATGTTATCTTTTTTTTCTTTTTCTTTTTTAATAATTGGCTGAAAACACTGAGTGCTCAGATGCTAAATAACCATTGACAAATGTCTTATGCCACTGAGTATTAAAGTACCTGCTATACCATATGGGGGCCTCCTTGCTGTTTCAGCCATGCTTCTACCATGGGGCCTTTCCACTTTCTGTTCTTTCTGCTACAGCTCTCTTCTCTTGGGTGTCAGTCTTGGCTGCTTCGCTCACCATCATGAAATCTGCTTAAATGTCACCTTTTTCATCGGGTCTTGACTACCCAGTATTCCCCCTGCCTCCCTATCTGCCTACCTGTCTTGGTCTATAACGTTAACAGTCCTCCAGTATATACTTGGTCATTCCCTATACCTCTCCCTACCAGAAAGTAAGCTCCAGGAGGGCAGGAACCATCTCTTTTGTTCCTTGCTTTATCCCCAGCCCTGAGAAAGTACCTGACACTTAATTGTGCTCAAATACTTAAATGAATGAATGGGTGAAGTTCATCTTTATTATTTATTTATTTTTTTGGCCACACTGCATGGCTTGTGGGATCTTAGTTCCCCGACCAGGGATCGAACCCGGGCCTGGCAGTGAAAGTGCCAAGTCCTAACCTCCGCACCACCAGGGAATTCCCGAAATTCATTTTTATACCTTGAGGATTATCTAAAGTGGTGCCTTCACCATATAGCGCGTGCACCAAATAGTATTTCTAAAGTATAGAGAGAGAAACTGAAGAAGCTGCTCATGGCCATTGGTAACTGGACTGGGAATTTGGGCTACCCCAGGCCGTGGCTGCTTTCAGCAAACCACTGGGAAATTGGTCTGAAGGCCAGCCAGATGCCATATCATCGTCGTCTCTTTTTCCTTTGCCATTGCCTATAAAGGTACTCATGTCTCTGCCTTCTGAAAAAAGCAAACAAATCCCACTTTCCATCTTACAGCCTCTTCTTGCTATTTTTTTTTTTATAAATTAATTTATTTATTTTTGGCTGCATTGGGTCTTTGTTGCTGCACGCGGGATGTCTCAGTTGCAGTGAGCGGGGGCTACTTTTCATTATGGTGCGTGGGCTTCTCACTGCAGTGGCCTCTCTTGTTGCGGAGCACAGGCTCCAGGCGTGTGGGCCTCAGTGTGGCCCACGGTCTCCAGAGCACAGGCTCAGTAGCCGTGGCACACGGAGTTGCTCCATTGCATGTGAGATCTTCCCGGAGCAGGACTTGAACCAGTGTCCCCTGCATTGGCAAGCAGACTCCCAACCACTGCACCACCAGGGAAGTCCTTCTTGCTATTCTTGCTCAGAACAACTGTGTAACTGTATTATTTTTCAACCTCCTTATATGTTTGAATTAAAAAAAAAATTGCAAGAGATTTTGAGGACTCAGTCTTAATCTCTGATTAATTTCTGTTCCCTCCCTCAACATCCCAACCAAATATGTGTTCATCTTTTTGCCTCTGAAGTGGCGGGAAGTTCACAATTAGGTACGATTGTAATTGTTAATGGTTATTAAGTTACTGTATTGAAAGTTGTGTTCCTGTTACTCACATCGGTTTGTCCTACTTCCTTACTCCAGAATCACATAGGAAAAGCGTACCATACTCCCATTCAGTTATTCTTCAAATATGCCAAGATAGCCCATGTTCTCTGAAGTCCATTCCCCTCTAGGTTAAGTATCCCCAGTTCCTTAGTTACCCTGAATGATGGAAGGCTAAACTAGCCTACTTGTCTCATCCATCCCCAGCTGTCTACCCTTCCCCAGTGTCCTATAGGCAGATCGCTGGGAGAGGATGGGAGCATCAAAAGAGAGGTCATCTGTGTCCTCAGTCTCTAGTGGCCCCTCTTGCCACTGTTAACAGCCAGTTGAGGCAGGAAGCAAGCCCTGAGAATATTTCTCAGTTTGGGGAGTGACTACAGGGAGGGAGAATGACCCTTATGCCACTGAGTATTAAGGTACCTGCTCTGCCATATGGGGGCCTCCTTGCTGTTTCAGCCATGCTTCTACCATGGGGCCTTTCCACTCAGCTGTAGTTGAGAGCAGACATCGTGATCCCTAGAAAGAACGGAGAGATGTGGAAGGGAGGAGTGGCGGGATACCTGAGAAGCAGGCTATACCCTTCAGTTTGGTGTAGTAAAACTAGTACATTTCTGGCAGGTCAGTGACACTGTGTAAGGCTTGAGCACCTTGTAAGTGTTCACCCCAGCCGCCACAGGGCAGCACCTGTATTGCCCATAGAGGGTTAGAGCCAGGACCAGATTTTCACATGTCTTGCATCCCAGGACGAATCATATATGGGCATCTGCCACTTGTGAGACCTGCCCTAGATGGCGTGTACAGGAGGAACAGTGATCACCAGAAGGGGGCTGCATTTGCACCCTCGGTTGAGTAGAGATGTTTGTCCTTTGACCCCATTCATCATCTGGGTCCCCAGAGAAGGGAGGGCAAAGGAGGAGTTAAAGAACAGTCTCCTCCCTGTTGCTGCCACTGACCTAGACTTGGATTAGCTGCAGTTACAGGACAGCTGTGGGATCTGCTCAGGTTGTGCTTAAGAGAAGAAGGAGGTGCTGCACAAAGACCGTGCTTGGGAAAATGAGGCCAAATCCAGGCAGTTCTACCAACTGATTGATAGATTTTTCTCTTTCTTCTTGACTCAGTTTTTGTCATTTGTGTTTTCCTCAGAAATTGGGCAATTTCATATTCATTGGTGGAATTCTATTATGACAGTTAACACATTAATCACTTATACAACCTACCACATGCCAGACATTTTTAAAGCACTTTACTTGCGTTAACTCATTTAATCCTCACCAGAATTTATTGAAGGGGTGCTTTTATCAACATCTCCATTTTATAAATAAGGAAATTGAGGCACGGGGGGACAATTAAACAAGGTCTCACAGCTACTGACTGGAGGAACTAGGATTCAATCCTCCAACTTAAGCCTTCTGGCTTGCTTCTTTTATTGGCTCATTTGTATATATATATATTCACACACATATATATATATGTATGTGTGTGTAATTATGTATATAATTTAAAAAATTACTTTTTTTAATTAAACCTGTTTGTTCCTGATGTTATTGTACCTTCTCATTTTCTCTTGACTGTACTTTCCAAGGGATCTTCAACCTCAGTGGTTCTCAGAACTGTGGTCTGCAGTGCTCTGGGCATCGCCGGGGTCCTTTCTAGAATTCCAAAAGGTCAAAACTACTTTAATAATACTAAGATGCTATTTGCCTTTTTCGCTGATGGTGTTAAAACAAGTAGATAAAATTGCTGGTGCTTCAACAAGGATCAAAGCAGTGGTTCCAAACTGTGTTAGTAGTTACTGTATTTTCACCACTATTCACTCCCAGTAAAGACAATATTGGATTCACTTAAGAATGTCTTTTCTGATGAGATCAGTAGTGGTAATAATGAATGTGCTTTTTTGGTATATATAATGAAATGTGTCAACGTTTGGAAGATCTGCATAACTCAGTGAACCAGTATTTTCCAAATGACCAATACACAATGTTATAAAATCAGGCTTGGGTAAAAGATTCATTCAAAGAACAAGACAAACTAATGGATTTTAATGTAACAGGGTATAAAAAGTTCATTGATAGGGTTTCAGACTCTACATCATGATTAATCTTTAAGAAATTGCCATGTGTTGAGTTTTGCTGTGTTAAACAATATCAACAGTTACCTGAAATGGCTACTTCTCTGTTTTCCAGTGACATATCTGCATGGGGCCATATTTTCTTCATATACTTCAACCAAAACTACCTGTCACAACAGATTGAATGTAGAAACAGTTGTCTTCTATTGAGCCATATGTTAAAGAAATTTGCAAACATGTAAAGCAATGCCAGTCTTCTCACTACATCTTTTTGGTTTGTTTGTTTTGGAAAATGAAGTTATATTTCACGAGAACCTATTATGATTTTAAAGTAAACTTTAAAATGAGCGTTTATAATTTTTCTTGGCTTTAACTTCTATTACATTGAATATTAATAGAAATAACCGAAGAGCTTTTAAAAGTGTAAAGGAGTTCTGAGAAGAAAAATTTGATGGCTACTGGTCTAGCATATTGTTTTTTTCCAACAGTTTTTAAAATTATACTAGGCAGTTCTATCAGCGCTTCTTGTTGTATTTTGTCTTATGTTTAATTCATATGTGGTCTTATCATTTTCAGTCTTTTTACTTTCTTTGCATTTATTTTGTTGCACTTTGCCAACTTCTTGTCTTTAAATGTTAATTCATTTATTTTCAGTTTTTCTTATTTTCTAATTCCTTTCAGAGGCTGTAAGTTTTCCTCTGGACTTATTTGCATCCCACAGATTTTGATATGTGGGGATTTTGCTGTCTTTCAGTTCTTATAATCATGAATATTTCAGATACACAAGATCATGAAAAAATAATAGAAAAAACCCCCGTGTACCCCACTCAATATCAAATATTAACATTTTGTCATATTTGCTCGAGTTTTTTTTTTTTTTTAATAAAAGGAACAAAACAGTTGATACAGATGAAGCATCTTGTATACCTCTCCCTGATCCCATTTCCCTCCCTTTCCAGAGGTAGGCACTGCCCTGAAGGTAATGTTTATCATTTAATTTTTTTTGAAGTATAGTTAATTTACAATATTGCGTTTTAGGTGTACAGCATAGTGATTCAGTATTTTTGCGGATTATATTCCATTATAGGTTATTACAAGATAATGGGTATACTTCCCTGTGCTGTACAGTATATCCTTGTTGCTTATCTATCGATATTTTAAATATAGTAGATTGTATCTGCTAATCTCATACCCCTAATTTGACCCTCCCCACTTCCCTTTGGTAACCACAAGTTTGTTTTCTGTATCTGTTGAGTCTGATTCTATTTTGCATAGGCATTCATTTGTATTACTTTTTAGATTTCACGTACAGATGATATATAGCGTATGTCTTTGTCTGACTTATTTAACTAAGCATAATATTCTCTAGGTCCATCCATGTTGCTGCAAATGGCAGTAGTTCATTCCTTTTTTATGGCTGAGTAATATTCCACCACCACCCCCCCACATCTTTTAATCCAATTATCTGTTGATGGGCACTTGGGTTGCTTCCATGTCTTGGCTATTTTAAATAGTGCTATGAACATTTGGGTGTATATATCTTTTCAAATTAGTGTTTTCATTTTTTCTGAATATGTACCCAGGAGTGGAATTGCTAGATCATATGGTAGTTCTATTTTTAGTTTCTTAAGGAAGCTTCATACTGTTTTCCATGGTGGCTGCACCAATTTCCATTCCCTCAACAGTGTACAAGGGTTCCCTTTTCTCCACATCCTCTCCAATATTTGTTATTTGCAGACTTTTTGACAATGGCCATTCCAATAGGTGTGAAGTGGTATCTCATTGTGGTTTTGATTTGCATTTCTCTAATGCCTACCATCTTTTCATGCTCCTGTTAGCCATCTGTATGTCTTCTTTGGAGAAATGTCTATTCAGGCCTTCTGCCCATTTTTTGATTGAGTTATTTGCTTTTTTTGATGTTGAGTTGTATGAGCTGTTTATATATTTTGGATATTAACCCCTTGTCAGTTGCATCATTTCCAAATACTTTCTCCCATTCAGTAGGTTGTCTTTTCATTTTGTTGATGATTTCCTTTGCTGTGCAAAAGCTTTTAAGTTTAATTAGGTACCGTTTATTTTTCCTTTTATTTCTTTTGCCTTAGGAGACCAATACAAGAAAATATTGCTACAATTTATGTCAAAGAGTATTCCACCTATGTTCTCTTCTAGGAGTTTTATGGTTTCAGGTCTTAGGTTTAGGTCTTCAAAGCATTTTGAGTTTATTTTTTAAGAAGGTGTGAGGGAATGCTCTAATCTCATTATCTCACATGTAGCTGTCCAGTTTTCCCAGAACCACTCGTTGAAGAGACTGTGTATATTCTTGCCTCTTTTGTTGTACATTAATTGTAGGTGTCTGAGTTTATTTCTGGGCTCTCTGTTCTGTTGTTCTATGTGTCTGGTTTTGTGCCAATACCAGGCTAATCTGATTTTTTTAAAAAATTTTTGTGTCACCACAGAGGAGTTTGCGCAACTTAAAAAAATTTTTTTATTGAAGTATAGTTGATTTGTGTTAGTTTCAGGTGTACAGCAAAGTGATTCACTTATACATACATATATATTTGTTTTTTTCAGATTCTTTTCCCTTATAACTTATTACAAAATATTGAGTATAGTTCCTTGTGCTATACAGTAGGTCCTTGTTGGTTATTTTATATATAGTAGTATGTATATGTATTTTGATTACTGTAGCTTTGTAGTAGAGTCTGAATACTGGGAGGGTTATACATCCAGCTTTGTTCTTTTTTCTCAAGGTTGCTTTGGCAATTCTGGGTCTTTTGTGGTTCCATATATTAAATTTTAGGATTATTTGTTCCAGTTCTGTGAAAAATGTCATGGGTATTTTGACAGGGGTTGCATTAAATTTGGAGATTGCAGGATATCTTTCCATTTCTTTGAATCTTCAGTATCCTTCATCACTGTTTTATAGTTTTCACAGTATAGGTCTTTAACTTCCTTGGTTAAGTTTATTCCTAGGTATTTTAATATTTTTTGATGTAATTTTAAAAGGGATTTTTTTTATTTTCCCTTTTTGATATTTCATTATTAGTATATAGAAATGCAACAGATTTTTATATATTAATCTTGTATCCTACAACCATGCTGAATTCATTTATTCTAATAGTTTTGTGGTGTGTTTATCACTTAATTTCATGTTGTTATATGATTAATACATATACATGTATCCAAGAAACAACATGTAATAGTGTTTTGCATGTTTTAAACTTTATATAAATTATTCTGTCATTTGCTTTATTAGCTTAATATTAGTTTTAAAATTCATACATGCAGCTTTTATTCATTCATTTTTAACTATGGATATGCCACAGCTTATTTGTACATACCTCTGATGATAAACATTTATCACCAATTTAAAAAATTTTGTGTTAACTTTTGTTTTGATTTCCTTTAAGCTAAGAGATTTTTTTTTGAGCATGTGTATTTTCCACATCATGGATTTTTAAAGTATTGTTTTTGAATATTATTGCATTTGAGTCCGTGAACATGACCTGTATGACATGTCATGTTTGTTTGTTTTTTGTTTGTTTTTCTCCTTAATATGTGGAGACTTCAGAAGAAAGAAAAATTGTAAACCAAAAATATTATTTAGTTTTGGTTTAAAATAAAAGAGGTTATCTGCAAGAATGCTAAGCTTTGGCAGGAAATGATTTTATCTGTGGAGTAGTTTGAATTTTCACATTACTTTGCCAGGCTGTTTGTTATCCTCTTCTGTTAGAAAATGAGAGCCATGGGGAATATTTATTTTCCGGTGACCTCAGGAACACAGGAAACAGAGTTAAACAGGTGGGGAGGGACTTCCCTGGTGGTGTAGTGGTTAAGAATCCGCCTGTCAAAACCCTCAAGAAAGTAGGCATAGAGGGAACTTATCTCAACATAATAAAGTCCCTGTATGACAAACCCACAGCCAACATTGTCCTCAATGGTGAAAAACTGAAACCATTTCCACTAAGATCAGGGACAAGACAAGGCTGCCCACTCTCACCACTATTATTCAACATAGTTTTGGAAGTTTTAGCCACAGCAATCAGAGAAGAAAAACAAATAAAAGAATCCAAATCAGAAGACATAAAGCTGTTACTGTTTGCAGATGACATGATACTACACATAGAGAATCTTAAAGATGCTGCCAGAAAACTACTAGAGCTAATCAATGAATTTGGTAAAGTAGCAGGATATAAAATTAATGCACAGAAATCTCTTGCATTCCTATACAATAATGATGAAAAATCTGAAAGAGAAATTAAGGAAACACTCCCATTTACCACTGCAACAAAAAGAATAAAATACCTAGGAATAAACCTACCTAAGGAGACAAAAGACCTGTATGCAGAAACCTATAAGACACTGATGAAAGAAATTAATGATAATTGAAACAGATGGAGAGATATACCATGTTCTTGGATTGGAAGAATCAACATTGTGAAAAAGACTATACTACCCACAGCAATCTACAGATTCATTGCAATCCCTATCAAACTACCAATGGCATTTTTCACAGAACTAGAACAAAAAATTTTGCAATTTGTATGGAAACACAAAAGACCCCGAATAGCCAAAGCAATCTTGAGGAAGAAAAAGGGAGCTGGAGTAATCAGGCTCCCTGACTTCAGACTATACTACAAAGCTACGGTAATCAAGACAGTGTGGCACTGGCACAAAAACAGAAATACAGATCAATGGAACAGGATAAAAAGCCCAGAGATAAAGCCATGCATATATGGTCACCTTATTTTTGATAAAGGAGGCAAGAATATACAGTGGGGAAAAGACAGCCTCTTCAATAAGTGGTGTTGGGAAAACTGGACAGTACCTGTAAAAGTATGAGATTAGATCACTCCCTAACACCATACACAAAAATAAGCTCAAAATGGATTAAAGACCTAAACGTAAGGCCAGAAACTATCAAACTCTTAGAGGAAAACATAGGCAGAACACTCTATGACATAAATCACAGCAAGATCCTTTTTGACCCACCTCCTAGAGAAATGGAAATAAAAACAAAAATAAATGGGACCTAATGAAACTTCAAAGCTTTTGCACAGCAAAGGAAACCATAAGATGAAAAGACAACCCTCAGAATGGGAGAAAATATTTGCAAATGAAGCAACTGACAAAGGATTAATCTCTAAAATTTACAAACAGCTCATGCAGCTCAATATCAAAAAAACAACCCAATCCAAAAATGGGCAGAAGACCTAAATAGACATTTCTCCAAAGAAGATGTACAGATTGCCAACAAACACATGAAAGGATGGTCAACATCACTAATCATTACGGAAATGCAAATCAAAACTACAATGAGGTATCACCTCACACCAGGTTAGAATGGCCATCATCAAAAAATCTACAAACAATAAATGCTGGAGAGGGTGTGGAGAAAAGGGAATCCTCTTGCACTGTTGGTGGGAATGTAAATTGATACAGCCACTATGGAGAACAGTATGGAGGTTCCTTAAAAAACTAAAACTAGAACTACCATAGGACCCAGCAATCCCACTACTGGGCATATACCCTGAGAAAACCATAATTCAAAAAGAGTCATGTACCACAATGTTCACTGCAGCTTTGTTTACAATAGCCAGGACATGGAAGCCACCTAAGTGTCCATCAACAGATGAATGGATAAAGAAGATGTGGCACATATATACAATGGAATATTACTCAGCCATGAAAAGAAATGAAATTGAGTTATTTGTAATGAGGTGATGGACCTAGAGTCTGTTATACAGAGTGAAGTAAGTCAGAAAGAGAAAAATACCATATGCTAACACATATATATGGAATCTAAAAAAAAAAAAAGGTTATGAAGAACCTAGGGTCAGGACAGGATTAAAGACGGAGACCTACTAGAGAATGGACTTGAGGACACGGGGAGGGGGAAGGGTAAGCTGGGATGAAGTGAGAGAGTGGCATGGACATATATACACTACCAAATGTAAAATCGATAGCTAGTGGGAAGCAGCTGCATAGCACAGGGAGATCAGCTCGGTGCTCTGTGACCACCTAGAGGGGTGGGATAGGGAGGGTGGGAGGGAGGGAGATGCAAGAGAGAAGAGGTATGGAGATATGTGTATATGTGTAGCTGATTCACTTTGTTATAAAGCAGAAACTAACACACCATTGTAAGCAATTATATTCCAATAAAGATGTTAAAAAAAAAAGAAAAGAATCCGCCTGTCAATGCAGGGGACATGGGTTCAAGCCCTGGTCTGGGGAGATCCCACATGCCATAGAGCAACTAAGCCCATGCACCGCAGCTACTGAGCCTGCACTCTAGAGCCCGTGGGCCACAACTACCGAAGCCTGAGTGCCGCAACTACTAAGCCCATGTGCTGCAACTGAAGCCTGCTCACTCTAGGGCCCACGTGCTACAGCTACTGAAGCTTGCACACCTAGAACCCGTGGTCCGCAACAAGAGAAGCCACTGCAAACGAGAAGCCTGCACACCACAACGAAGAGTAGCCCCTGGTCACCGCAACTAGATAAAACCCGCGTGCAGCAACAAAGACACAATGCAGCCAAAGAAAAAAAAAAGGTGGGGAAAAGTCTTATTTACGTTTATATTTATACATTGTCTCATGCTTTTGCTATGAACAGTCAAGAAATTAATGAGTTTTTGAGTTAAGAGCAGGTTCTTCCTGGGCTATTCAATACAGAGTTCTTGAGATTTCACTCCATGCCAAGTACAGAGTGTCTGTTTATCTGCTGAATGCAGTATTCCTTTCAAAACATCTGAAATACGGTATTGTTGATTGTAGTCCATACACTATGGTTGTAGGAAATGGAACTTCACTTACATTGATGAATTGTGTTAAGTTCCATCACCGCCTAAATTGTGCAGGCTTTTCAGCCTGTGCATCTAGTTTTTCTCCTTGCTAGCTGTGTAAGTAAAATAAAACTGTGGCTCTAGTAAATTCTAATCTAAATGCAATAATGAGTTTTCTTCAGCAATTCCTTTGTTGCCAAGTTCATGGTCAATACTTGTAAATATTCCAAGCACTTGAACGGATATTTTCTATTTGTTAAATTCAAATTTGTTAATTCCCATGGTTCCCAGACTGTGTTTCTAGTTTATTAGGTCTGGGGTGGGGCTCAAGAATTTGCATTTCAGATAAGTTCCAAGTGATGCTCATGTTGCTTGTTTGGGGACCACACATTGAAAATCATGCATTATGGTTTTCAATTTGCTTTTCTTCTTTTGCAGTTTCTTCACAGTTTCCTGTCAAATGAGAGTTCCTGTTTTCAAATATTGCTAAATATTTACTAATTTTTTTATATTACTTTTCTAATTTCTACAAATATGAGGTGGGAGAGATTGCAGCATGTGCTCTGCCTATCACGCTGAAAACCGAATTCTCCCAAAGTAGGCCTAAAAAGGGTGAAGTGCTAATTGGTGGTTTTCTTGGTGTTTCTTGTTATTTCCTGGTTATGCCACGCAAGGAGTATTTTTTAAAAAACAAATTTATCTTAAGTTTTTCTCCTCTTTGGTGAATTTCTTTATAGGCATGAATGCTATTCTCGCATTGACCAGTGTTATGATTTTTAGCGCCTTGAAGGAAGACTCAGTTGGAATAAAATTTGATAAGAAAAACAAGTTTTTCTCACTTTTGATACCAAGGATAGGATGATTTATGCACTCGGCAGTGTGAGGACAATATAGAAACCTAGGTATAAAGACTCTTACAGACTCTTTGCCTTAATGTTCCCTTAGGGGACAGTTTCTATGGACTCGATCTTCTGTTAAAACAGATGAACATGTCCAGTCAGGTGGAACAGGGTTTTTTTCTGACAACCAATCTTGGTAACTATCTGACTGTAGCTTGACACCTATTTTGAATAAACTAACTGCATTTCCTACCCATACTTGCATAGAAAATACAAAGTTTTCTCATAGAATGGTTTGAATGTTATGAGTAGCCTTAGAGACAACTGGCCCCGCTCTCTAGTCACTCTCAGATGGCTTAGGAGTGAAGGATGGACTACTTCACCACCTTAGACATCGCCCAGCACCCTAGAACATACATTCAATTAGCATATACCACCTAACTTTTAACTGGATTATGACTGATGCCCCTGTAAAGCAACTAATTAACCGTTTACTTAGGGGCATTTTATCAATGTTAATAATAGCAATTGGAATAATTACATACATTTATTGAATGCTGTTTTCCAGATACCATGCTAAGTGTTTTTAACTGCATGCTTCATTTTGCTAGTGATTTCCTTTTGAAGGTCATCTGGAAAGATGTATTATTGTGGGAGTATAGTTTTTGGAGTTTTTATAGAGCTTTCCAATGCCAAAGTTGAGTTTTTGGTAATCCAAAGCCTAGACTTTCTAGAAGGTTGAAAAAGGCAAGGAAAAGGATACTCTCCTAGAGCCTCCAGAAGGAACTCAGGCCTGTCAACACCTTGATTTTTATACAATGGTACCCATGAAGGACTTCTGACCTCCAGGATGATAAGAAAATTAATTTGTGCAGTTTTAAGACACTAGGTTTATGGTAATTTGTTACGGCAGCAATAGGAAACTGATACAACCACTCCTGGCTGCGATCTCCTATCATCTGCACCTGGGATGGATGTTCCTGCTTGTTCAGTGACTGCAGACCAGCTGTGGCCCAGGGCAACCTAGTGAACTTCTCTGCCTTCTCCAGGCTTCTCCAGCGAGGCTTGAATTCCTGCCTTCCCTTCCAACTCTGTCCTTCCCTAGGTACTCTACCTCAGCCCTGAGGTATTCTTTAGAGTTATTTTTACCCTGTTAGAGGTCATCCCCTGGTATAGTTAATAATTCTTTATATTAAACTTTCCCTGTTCAAATTTTGTGGGTTTTTGTGTCTTGATCGGACCTTAACTGATAGACCCTCTAATCAAACATCCTCTCCCAGATTTTCTTCCTCACACTGCCCTGTGTTTTTTCCCCACTGACCCAATCTGCTTGCTTTCTTCCCACCTGAATCTTTCCACTTCTCCCTCTGGAAATCCTTTCCTTTGGAAAACTGATATCCCCTCAAACATTCTTTAAAAAAAAAAAAAAAAAACTACTCCCTTAAATCTTATGCTATCTAGAAATATTGTGTCTCCTCTTTGCTGTCAACCATATGCCTCCTAGTCATTTCTCCCCATTTGTTAAAAACTGGCATCCACCTTGTAGCTTTCTCTCCAGTACAAGTTCCACAACCATCACAGGTGATTTGAACGTCCATGTGGATATTTCACTCAGCCTTCTAGGCTTACAGTTTTTAGACCTTGACTCCTGTAGAGTTTCTTATGGCTGCTATAACAATTTACCATGAATTTAGTGGCTTAAAAACAGCACAAATTTATTCTCTTAGAGTTCTGGAGGCTAGAAGTCCAAAATCGATGTCACTGCACTACAGTCAAGGTGTCAGCAGGAGTGGTTCCCTCTGGAGGCTCTTGAGGAGAATCTGTTCCCTTGTCTTTTTTTTTTTTAAATAAATTTTATTTATTTATTTATGGCTGTGTTGGGTCGTCATTGCTGCGGGCAGGCTTTCTCTAGTTGCGGCGAGCGGGGGCTACTCTGTTGCGGTGCGCAGGCTTCTCACTGCGGTGGCTTCTCTTGTTGCAGAGCACGGGCTCTAGGCGCGCGGGCTTCAGTAGTTGTCTTACACGGGCTCAGTAGTTGTGGCTCGCGGGCTGTAGAGTGCAGGCTCAGTAGTTGTGGCGCACGGGCTTAGTTGCTCCGCACCATGTGGGACCTTCCCGGACCAGGGCTTGAACCCATGTCCCCTGCATTGTCAGGTGGATTCTTAACCATTGCACCACCAGGGTAGTCCCTCCCTCGTCTTTTCTAGCTTCTGGAGGCCTCCTGTATTCCTCAGCTGGTGAGCCCTTCCTTATCTCACTCCAGCCTCCTGCTTCTGTTGTCACACCTCCTACTTCCTCTTTTGGTCTTCTTGCCTTCCTCTTAAGGAGGGATCCTTGTGATTATACATAAAGCCCACCTTGATAATCGAAGATAATTTTCCTACCTCAAGATTTTTAAAATAATCACATCTGCAAGTTCTCCTTACCATGTAACATAACATGCCGAGCTTCTGGGGATTAGGATGTGGCTATCTTTTGGGGGGACATGATTCAGACTACTGCAACTCCAAAGACCTTTGTCTCTTTCACACCTATGAGCACACCTTGAACCTTGTCATTTGCCTCCAGTGTTCCAACCTCTGATACCATCTCCCATCATTCCAGATGTCTTGGCCTCTAAATCCCACAGGTCCTGCCATTTGCCCTCAACAGCCTTTAAAAAAAAAATTATAATACCTATTGATTTCATTCCTTTCTCTATGATTCCACGTATCTGTATCTCTTCTGTGAATATACAAAATCCTGTTACCCCTTGTCTCTTACACGTGCTTGACAAAGAGCTCCAAATCTGCATCATAGTATATTCAAGTGGAAGCTTATGTAGAGACGAAACTGTCAAGTGGGGCAGGACTCTGCAATATGAGGACTCTGAAAATGGAAGATGGGGGAATGGTCCTGCTGCCCTTATTTCCCACATCCACAGTGATGGCATAATAGGGTTTGAAGTTAGAAATTAGTTGAAAAGGGAATTTTTCAGAGATTGCTGTTATTGTACTGTGAGTCCCACTCTCACCAGGGTGGGTAGAAATTGGAGGGTCGGATCCTTCATCTCCAGTCAAGAGGGAGGGCCTTCAATGGGACCGTCTCAAGGGCTTGTAATGCATCCTCCGCATTTGGAAAACAGAGTGGACTGGTGACTGATTCCCTCCTGGAAAATCCAAAGGCTGAGAGATGGTTGCTTTGATGGCAGGTTAAAGGAGAGGTGGCCATGCTGGATGGCCCACACGACCCACATTTTTCAGAATACAGGATATGTGGGTGTCTGCCATGGACCAGACACGAGCCGTGTGAGGGAAAAAGCTAGTGGGATTGTCTTGGATTCTGTCCAGAAAAGACCTCAGCGGACAAAAGCTGAAGATACCATCAGAGGCCTATGAACGGAGGTGGAGGTAACCAGCATGTTCCTGCCCTCAAGGCAAGTGCAGGTGCGAGATCTCCAAGGCTGGGAAGGAAGGACTCAGGGTTGGGAGTCACACCAGGGAGCTCAGATCCCAGAGGCAGTGCTGAAGGAGAGCCGTGCAGAAGAGCGCCCAGCGCACACTGTGTGGGCAAGGAGCATGGTCTGCTGTCTAGCGTGGCCACGGGGGCTTAGTAGTTACCGCAGTGTGTTGAGCCTTTTAGCATCTTCCCACATACAGCAAAGTCTCTTACCCCAGAGGGCTGCAGTGAGAAAACTGAAGTGTTGGCACGGGCTGAGTCTCGGTAATGGAAATCCTCCCACCCCCCATGGTGAACCAGAGCAGCCCTCAGCACTCAGGCACCAGCACGTGTTCCGGAGTGCATCTGTGACAGGGGAACTGAGCCCTTGTTGCCAGGAAGCCCATTTAGATTCCTTAAGCACCGTGTCTCAGCCTGATTTACTGGTATGTCTTGCTTATTCTTTCTAAACTGGGTTCCAGTGTTGGGATTATCTACAGACCTCAACATGAACAGCATCTTGGTATTGGGCACATCAAGGTTAAGCCCGTTCCTTCTTGGCTTCATTTCTAGGGTGGTTTCTGTTTGTTTGCTTACTTGCCTGCTTTTGGGGTAGGAATAAGGGCACTTTCCTAAAACTACGGGTATGTTACAGTATGTTTACAGAGGATGTGTGACTTTTATTCATTCAACAAGTTTTTACTGTACATCTTCTAGGAACCAGGCAGAAGTTCTGGGGCTGGGACACAGCAGAGAATAAGAGACCTGATGGTGTCTCTACAGAGCTCATGGGGCCACGGGGGGTTACAGGTCATGGAAAAGCCAGTGACGGGCCACTGACCCAGGTCAGGGACGGCTCCCAGGAGGACACAACGTCTCAGCTCCCAAAGGCCTAAAGTGGCAGGTACAGGCAGAGAAGGGAATTTAGGGTGGGGAGTGGCAGAGTGGGATGAGGGGGTGGAACAGGAGGTACAGGAGAGGGTGATGGAGAATTTAGGTGTGTTTCTGCCTTCGTCTAAGTGGTTCTCCCCTCCTGTTGTCGAGCAGGTACACGGTAATGGTGACGTAACAATTCTGTACATAGAATTTCACTCTTGAAGCATTTCTGAATGAGAACCAGCACAGCAATCATGGCACTCATTTATGGATTGTGAATTAGGAATCAAGACTTGGCTTAAGCATGTCTTAGTCCACTCAGGCTGCTATAACAAAACACCACAGACTGGGTGGCTTAAAAACAACAGAAACACATTTTTCCCAGTTCTGAGGGCTGGAAGTCTGAGAACTTAGGGTGCCAGCATGGTGGGTTGAGGGCCCACTTCCAGATACAGACTTCTCATTGTGTCTTCACATGGTGGAAGGGGCAAAGGAACTCTCAAGGGCCTCTTGTATAAGGGCACTAACTACATACATGAGGACTCTTCCTCATGACCTAATCACCTCCCAGAGGCTCATCTCCTAATGCTATCACCTTGGGGCTTAGGTTTCAACATATGAATTTTGGGAGGGCACCCTCAGGCCATAGCAAGCATCATATCTGCTTTGAAATGTTCCTGACCATGTGTGGCCTGTCCATCCAAAAGCTATACCCAGCCTCCTTCTCCTTTGCTGCCTCCCAATATAGGGGCTGAAAAGCCAGATACTCACTTTTCTAGCTTCCCTTGTAGCTTAGAGTGGCCATGTAACCCAGATCTGGGCTGTGAACCTTAAGCAGAGGGGCTTCTGGGAAAGCAAAATTTCTCTTGATTAAAAAGAAAAAAAAAAAAGAGCACATGAGCTGGTTCAGCCCTTTGGCCTTTTCCTCTTTTTCCTGCCTTGAATACAGAATGGCTAGAGAGGCAACAGCCATCTTGTGACATGAAGGACAAGCCAAAGAAATTGCAGAAAAGGCCCCCAAATCTTTGAAACTCTTAAGTACCCCTGTAACTTCTCACCTCTGGACTTCTGAGTATGTAGACAGAAACAAAAACAAAAACAATTTGTTTAAACCACCTTAGTTGATTTGCGGCCCAAACCAATCCTGTTACACAATGCTAGGCAGAATCTAATAGTCCTTCCTCTGAGTTTCTGTTTCACATGTTGCACAGTCTTCTATTCTGTTAACACTGACTATTATCTTTGGTTTGTCTGTCTGACTTTCCCAATACTGTGAGCTCCTTGGGGTCAGAGACTATCTTACCATTTTGGTGACCCCAAAACTACTACAGTGTGTGGCACATAACAGCCACCTAGTAACACTTTGTTAGATGAGTGAAGGACTGAATGAATAATGTGGTCATGTGGAGGATGGTGTAGGGAAGGAGACAGTAGTGGCCGGGAGACCAGGGAAGAGGTTGTAGTGGTAAGAATCCAGGCGAGAGGTGATGAGAGCGTGAGCTAAAGCAGGACCACGCAGATGAGAGAAAGGATGGATTCAGGGGTTATTTAGGAGATAGAGGGTAAGGGCTTGGGGACGAGAGGGAGGGAGAAGAAATGCTCAAGAATGGATAAGAGCCTCTCAATACGTGGTGGTTTGGGCGTCCACTGGTTCTGTGATCTTGGGTTAGTTACTCAGACATGTCGGCACCTTTGTCATCTGCAAAACGCGGATAACAGTAACACACTCTTCTTAGGTTTGTTGTGGGAGGTCAATGACTTGGCACCTATAAGTTCCTTATAACAGGGCCTGGCACGTTGTAGGTGTTCCCAGGTTGTTACTGTCACCATCATTGTCGATATTGGGGCAGGAGAGCAAGAAACTAAGGAGGCTATTGAGAGAGGTGGAAGTGAGAATGAACAGGAGCGGGGTTCAGGAGGAATGAGGAGGAAGGGCCAGGTAGCTAGCAGAGTGACTTTAGGATGTTAAACACCTCAGTCTTATCCCCTGGAAAGAAAGGCTTTATTTAAAGTGGGACTGAACGTCATTTAATGATCTCAAGAGGAATGAGATGAGGTACAGGCTGCTTTTATTCAGGACTTGTGTCAACTGGTTATGCTGCTTTGATTATTGTTTTAAACATGTCCCAGGGCGCTTAGGGTAAGAAATGAAGAGTCGAAGATACTCATTTTTAATGTAAGCTATTCTGGGGCACAGTAGGAATCTCTAGAGGGTTGGGCCTAACAGATTTTCTGAAACAATTACTGCAACCCAACAGCAATAACAACATAAGAGGCACCATGTGAGGGCTGTTAGCCTCGAGGCAGTGGAAGATCCTGCATGATGAGGCAGGATGAGATGGTAGGGCACAAACCACACTCAGCTGCTGCAACAGGGCCATTTATAAGGTTACACGGGAACAAAGTAGACAAAGGCTCTGCTTACTTAATGCCTGTGGGTGTCAAGTGTTTTACACGTTGTTTTATTCCCCTGGTTTCCCTGCAAGAGTGGGATATTATTATGTCCATTTTAAGGATGAGAAAACTGAGGACTGAAGAGATTAAGTAACATTTCCAAGATCGACCAACCAGGAAGAGGTAGAACCAGGATTCAAACAAGGTCTGGTCGCCAAGATTTTGCTATTTCCTTTTCAATGTGTTGCAGCTCATGATACTGCCGCTCAGGAAATTTTATTGGAGAAGTTTTTGCCTCTGTACTACAGGAGGTGCTTTTCAACTCATACTCATTCTGGAAATGGCAGAGTATAAAACCTTTCTCATGCCTAAATCATGGGCTGAAGGGGGAAGAACCAGGGAGACAGTGCTAACAGAGAGAAAAAACCTCACACTGCATGTGGTGGTTAATTTTATGTGTTGACTGAGCCACAGGTGCACATATCTTTGATCAAACATTATTCTGAGTGTTTCTGTGAGGGTATTTTTGGATGAGATTAACATTTGAATTGGTAGATTGAGTAAAGCAGACTGTCCTTCCTAATGGGTGGGCTTCATCCAATCAGTTGAAGGCCTGACTAGAACAAAAAGGCTGACCTCTCCCAAGTAATAGAGAATTCCTCCTGCCTGACTGCCTTTGAGCTAGCACATCGGTTTTTCCTGCCTTCACACTTGAACTGAAGCATCAGCTCTTCCTGAATCCTGCTGGCCTTCAGACTGGAGCTACGCCATCAGTATTCCTGGGCCTCCAGCTTGCTGACTCACCCTTGTCAGCCTATCACATGGGCCAACTTCTTATGATGAATCTCTCTGTGTATCTGAGTGTGTGAACACACTCAGGCACACACACACACACACACACACCCTCCAGATTCTCTTTCTCTGGAGAGCCCTGAATGAATACACTGTGCAGTGCTGTGCACATATATGCCAACAAGTGGTGGTGAAGCAAGAAAGTAGCTTTCCCTGCAAAATGCAGTAGAGACTGTATTTACAGTTATATATAGACTTGGAGCAAATATTACTTATTCCTTGCATTTCGTATTAAGGACTCTGATTCCAGGAAAGGACAGGTCATGGTATCATGGCACTGATGAGCACTGAATGGGAGAGTAGACAGTTCTCTTACTCAGACCCCAGGGGTACCATCACCAGACTTCCTTCTCAGCCTCTGTGAATGCTCTAATGATCACAGTGTCCACTGACCAGTCTGGAAGCTCTGCCTTCCCCCAGACACAGACGTGAAGAGGGAAAGGAGGAAGTCATGTGTCACACAGAACAGTATCTGCATAAAATGCAAAACCAAAGAAAAGGAAGACATTTACTTTAGCCATACCTGGCTAGAGCTGTTCATCAGTTCCTAGCAAGGAGAGACTGGAAGTTAGTATCAGAGTCCACCCCTCTGTAGATTATTTATCTTTTGTTGTGTATAATTCTGATTAACTTTAATGATAGTAATAATAATGGTGAACATTTATTGAATGATCGCTGCATTCCAGCTGCTGTGCTAAGTACTCTAAGTATATCATCTCATTTAACTTTCACACTGAGTGAAGTAGATTCTCGTATTACCTTATTGTACAGAAGAGAAAAGGGAGACTCAGAGAGACTCATTGACTTGCCCAAGATCACACAGCTATTGAGTGGCCCAATCAAGGCTTCACACAGGCAGTATGATGTACAGCCTATGTTCTTAGCTCCATTCCCTGGGGCGAAGGTGGTTCTTTTGGCTGGCTTCATACAGTTCAAGATACCCTTCAAGTTCCTGAATGGGGTGGTCCCTACTTGGCAACTGCAGTCAAGGTTTTGGTGTCCAGACTGGGCTGATGAGGTGCACAGCTTGCCTATTAAATGCTGCCCGAGTCAAGCTGTGCAGGACTGGATATGCCATCTTTTTAGGTGACAGCTCTCACCAACAGTGACATTTGCTGCTTCTTGGGATGTCAGCATTGTAGTTAGATCACTTCCCAGTAACCAGGAATTGGTTCCAAATCCTTTTGTCCCTCAAGCTGTGTGGCCATAGGTATCTGTCAAGCAGGGATTCATGGGATCATTGTGAGGACTAAAGGATAAAACTGGGTCAAGCATATAACACAGTGCCTGGCACTTAGAAGGGACTCAAGGAACGTTTGTCTCCTAAAGGAAGAGTTATAACTTCTTGGTCCTGCATCCTTAATCCATCGTTACCTAAAACTTGGAGGCATCTTGGGGTTTTTTCAATACACATGAATAGAACCCTTCAGATCAATCTAACAGATGTTTGTTGAGTGCAAATATGATGGGCTCTGATTCCCAAGTGTCCCTGGCTCCTGGGGTGGGTCTGCAGACTGGGTCCTTACCTTGTTACAGATCTGTCAGTCCTTGGCGTGGGCTTGCAGGACCGACCGGAAGTTTTGAAGAAGCTGAGACCATGATGGCATCTCCTGCTTCCCCTTTAGGGACTGGAGTACAAGTTCTCTAGCCTCAATGCAGAGAAGCAAGCACAAGCTTGGCTGTACGCCCCATGTCTCCCATCCCAGAGCATGAATTTTGGAGAGCTTCTTCCTACCGCACGGTAAAAAAAAATTTCAGTCCTCTGCACCTTGGAGGTGGCAAGGGTGGCATTTTCTTCAGCAACAGAAAGGAGGCACCTGAATAAAGAAGTTCCTGCAGTCCCCGATTTCCCTTTTTTTTCTCCGCATTTATCTCATAAGACCCCAAAGTACCTGGTGGAGTCTTGACTCCTCCATGGAATGGAGACAGAGGCTAACGCTTGTTCCGAGGGCTGCCTGGGTGACTCCTGTTGTGTCAAAGGTATTTGCTCTTCATCCTGACATCTGCTCAGTCCAGGTGCTGGAGCTATTTTTGGTAGCCAACTACAGGAATTATTTCCCATCATCCCCAAAGCGATCTCATGAGCCTATAATTGCTCTGAACTTGTGTGTGTGTGTCTGATTATAAGTCTGATTTCGCGTCTTAAAGAGCTCCCTATGGACTTTTCTGCCCTTCCTCATGACCACTGGTTCCTCTTTATCCACCAGGGGCTAAAGTCTTTGAGGAAGAGAATCCATTCTGAACACAGCCTGGTCTGAACATGCTCTTCTGGTTGTGCTGGCCTCCCTCGGTGCCCAGAGCTGGGCAGATACACTGTCACAGGAACCAAGGGAGCATCAGGAAAGGGCATCCTCTGGGTTTGTACATGGCTCTGGGCTTGAGACCAAAGCTGAGGGATGGCAGGACTCTTGCAATGTCAAGGCTCTTCTCCCTTAGATGTGAACTGTAAGCCAGGTTAAAAAGGGAGAAACGACTGGAAGATAAGGAAAATTGAGCAGAAGAAAATAGATTTAAGCAGTTAGAGTGACATGTTTTTCAGTAAGATGCCTCCCAGCAGATTCAGAAACCATAAATGGGTTTCTGAGGCAGTGAAAACCCCTCCTCAGAGATGCTGTTAGCAGCAGAAGCAGCAGCCATATCATTTTTACAGGCCTTATCTGTGCACCTGACTCAGTGCTCAAGCCTGCAAAAATACGGCTGAGTCCTTATTGCATCTCTGTGATACTTGCAGTCTCCGCCCCCCCACCCCCCCCCCCCCGCTTTCACACGAATGGAGATGGAGGCACAGAGTATAAGCCCCTGGCTGGACATCACAAAGGGATGCATGGCAGCACCAGGCTTCAAGTGCAGGTCTCACTCCAAACCCCTAGGTTTTGATTAATAGGTTCCCAGGCAATGTCAGCTTGAGGCGATTTACTGGTGGAATACACCTTGCCTGTTTCACGGGGCTGTTGTCAGGATACAGAAAAGCATTTTGAGGACCTGCAATATTGTACAAGTATAAAGAGGCATTATAATTATTATCATTGGGTCATTTAATTTTTCAACTCTACCAGTGGATTCTTAGTGCACATCTCAAATGCAATCACTAGGGGGCGGCAATGGATAGTGCATACAAGCAAATTTAGTCTCTGAAGGGAAGTGTATTTTTCTTGTAAATGATGCTCAGGGATTTAAAACAGAAAAGCAAAGGCCTGTATTAGGCACTGGCTGCCGTTCTCATCCAGGTTTGATCTTGTGCTTTTGTTGAAGTGTTTCCATGAAGGCATCTTAGTTTCTCATGAATACTTTTGAATAGTGGGTGTTGCCCAACAAATGAATGGAAGAGACTAAAGGCTAAGCATTGACTCTCTCACTGTTCTCTGGCTTCTTGCCTTGTTCCTCTGTGATCACTTCTGTTTTCCTTGAGGTTCAGTTTCCCCTTTCTTTTCTCCACTGCATTCCTCTGCAGACCATGTTTGTCGGCAGAGCTAGTAAGGCATGTTCCTGATCATTCCCATCCATTTAATTCTGCTCCTGTGGGATGGTCTGTTTGTTTATTGCATGCAGACCCTTCTCTGGCTATTTCTAGTTCATTGTCATCCTTGTGTTTCTTCCTATGGTGATCTGTTCTCTTCTCTTTCCATTCTTCTGGAATTCTTCATTTCCCTTTTGGAAAGGGAAGAATGTTTGGCCTAGGAGTTCAAGCCCTCTGAATACCACTCACTAGCTAGTTAACCTTGAGACATAGCAGAATGCCCCTGAGCCTTTGCTTCCAAGTCTACCATTCAGGTGTAGCACTATTTACTTTGTAACTCACGTTACTCTTGCTCTTGCCTCTGTTGTTCATGCAGGATTATCCAAATAGTCCATCTTCTCTCCCACTTCAAGTATTTCTGGGAGTCAGTCCCCAGTATGCATGAAGAAGTCTCCACCTGTGGTGTCTGCTCTGTTCTGCCAGGTGGAGATGCTTCGTGGCTTCCCTAGAACCAGAGTCCCTACATGGGACTCTGTTGCCAAAAAGAAGAGGCTTACCTTGTGTTACCACCTGCTAGAAGGAGCCCAGAGTAGTGCTGCTTGAACTTCCAAGTGTCACAGAGTTCACCGTCATGTCAGTTGCCTCTCTCACCTCCAGGACTGGCCAGAGGGGGATTCACAGAATAGCCTCTCTCCCCACCCCCATCCCATTCATCTTGTGAACGTCTACTCTCCTTTAACAACCATGGGCCAATCAGTGGTGATCCACTCCCCTCTCTTAAGACGAGTCCTACATCCTTCTGAAATGGGCTATTTGCCAGGCCTTTTTGAACCTATCAGGGGACATATCCCGAATTCTTTCCAAGAGACTTCCCATGCACGTCAACTACCGCAAGGTCTGTCCCTATTGCTCTGACCCACAGTGGTGGACATGGAAGCTCTGGCTGAAGATGTGATCTCTGTTTTGACTGAAAAGAACTGCCACTGGGACCGTAATTATCCTCTTGCCTAGTTCTTCCTGGTCTTCTTCCTTCTTCCACATTTCCCTTGATCTCTGTCTTTCATTCTAAATACCACTGTAATGTGTTAAAAACTGAAAGGGAGGGCTTCCCTGGTGGCGCAGTGGTTGAGAATCTGCCTGCCAATGCAGGGGACACAGGTTCGAGCCCTGGTCTGGGAAGATCCCACATGGCCCGGAGCAACCGGGCCCGTGAGCCCCATCTACTGAGCCTGCGCGTCTGGAGTCTGTGCTCCGCAACAAGAGAGGCCGCGACAGTGAGAGGCCCGCGCAACGCGATGAAGAGTGGCCCCCGCTTGCCACAACTAGGGATAGCCCTCGCACAGAAACGAAGACCCAACATAGCCATAAATTAATTAATTAATTAATTTTAAAAAATTATTTTTAAAAAACCCCAAAAACTGAAAGGGCCACGTCAAAAGGACACCGAATTTGCTTGAAGGGGCTCCCCTAACCAGATTTGGGGCAACTTGAACATCAAAATTAATAATGATAGTAATAATGGCAGTAATGGATAATAACACATTGCATTAAAAAAAGAAACTCCCAGTCTACATTTATACTGAATAAAAGAGGGAAGGGAGAAGAAAAAGCCCTTCTTTGTAGAAGAATGTCAATACATACGGAGGAATGATACAATTACAAAACCATCGTTTTTCAACCACCACAGTAATAACTAACTCAGGTATGAATTTTTTAATGGATGCTAAAACCACTGGGTGAAATGTTGATGGGGTAGGGGATATGCACACCGTCTCCAAATTTCATCCCCTAGGTGACTTATTAATTACAATGGGGAAAAGGTACTTTATGAAGGAGAAATCTGGCAGACACCACCTTAACTAAGTGATCAAAACTAACATCACCAATAACGGATAAATAGACATAATGGCCTCTGGTGTGACACCTGAGGACACAACGCCGCCTGTGTGGGATTCTTGCCAAAAATATCGAGCCTGAATCCAATCAAGAAGAAACTATCAAACATATCCAAATTTGGGGACATTTTACAAAAGTACTGGCCTGGATTCTTCAAAAATTCAATGTCATAAAAGATGAAATGTCTGGAAACTATCCAGATTAAAGGAGAGTAACAAGAAGACATTTCAACTAAATGCAGTGTGTGATCCTTGACTGTATCCTGGATATTGGGAAAAATTAACCTCTACAGGACAGCTTTAGGACAACTGAGGAAATCTGATTATGGATGGTAATAGTATCACATCAATGTTAGAAATCATAATTTGTGTAAAAAAGGAAAAAATGAAATTAGAAATAAAATGAAAGAAAATATCATTCATTATTTATGCACGTGAGTCTTTGTGTTTTTCTAAAATCCTGCCAATTTTATGGGCTGGTAAATATTCCCATGATCCTTACTTGCTCCTTTTGTGATCTTCTCTTTCCATTTTCTGTTATTTCTCAGTGAGAGGGCTCTCACAAAGAAGAGGGAAAATAATCAGGAAATGGCAGTTTGAAGGGCACCATTATTAGCGGGTATTTCCTTTTGGGACAACTGTGGGAGAGCCATAGCTCTTCACAAATGGGGCCATTTCTGTTTTTATTGGACAACGTGTTGGTTTGGGGTAAGACATTTTTACTTCCTTTGGGTTCTAAAAGTTTGCTTTTTTGAAATATACAGTTTTTCTTCTCCTTGCTCGTTCTAGCTCAATACCCAGGGAAGAAGAGGAACCAGCGAGGCTCCATAAATGGGTCATCTGGATCATGGAGCTCCTTGCACTACACCAGGGGCAGTGAAGCCTGCAGTTCTTGCCAAGAGGAAAAACATTGGTGCCATTTGAAAATTATTATCATTATTATTTTGCTACTATTACTGTTGTTTTTTGAGTTACAAAAGTAAAAACAAAACAAAACAAAACAAACAAGGGCTTCCCTGGTGGCGCAGTGGTTGAGAGTCTGCCTGCTGATGGAGGGGACGCGGGTTCGTGCCCCGGTCCGGGAAGATCCCACATGCCGCGGAGTGGCTGGGCCCGTGAGCCATGGCCGCTGAGCCTGCGCGTCCGGAGCCTGTGCTCCACAGCGGGAGAGGCCACAACAGTGAGGGGCCTGTGTACTGCAAACAAAAAACAAAAAAACAAAAACAAAACAAACAAAAAAACCTGACGGAGCATAAGGTTGACTTCATAAACAATAGCATTGGAAAGAATGAATAAATTATGTAAGGGCAGTATTTCCTCCCAAATACAAACCTTTTCTTGTCTTTGGAGAAGTTTCTTTGGTTTTGGTTTTTGAGTTAGGAGATAAGTTGAATTTGATGTCAGGAGTATTTCAGAGAAAGGCTCACACCATCAGAACCAAGCCCCAGCTCGGAGGAATGTTGATGGAAACCCCAGTTAAGTCTGGATGACCCCGGAGCACGGGTGACCTGTGTTTCCTTGCCCGTGGTGTTGCCCAAGGACCCACAGAGGTAGAGAAGGCACATGGGGCCAGGGGACAGCCACGGGGCCCTGAGGGCAGCCTCGTGGAGTCCTGGCACCTCGTTTTAGTGCAAAGAGAATACCCAACCATCCTGGGCCCCTGGAAGGGCAGGAGGGGCTGAGAGAGGCCCAGAGTGGGGCTGGGGAAGACATGTACATGGACACTTATTTAAATTTGACAAGAATGTGTTTGCTACCATCAGCAGAACAGGGGCTCAGATACAGAAATTAAATTGGTTTGTATAAAATTAATGTTATACCTTGACAGTCTGAATCAGAGGCTCTGAAATTTGCTTGGCTATACCTATTGACATTTTGTTGGGTTTAACTGGGGCCTGAACAAACTGCTGTTACCGAAAGCAGACGGTATCTAAACTTGCCTTGCTTGTTTTATTTCGGAGTAAAAGCTTCCCAGCACTTTGAGGCCAGGCCCTTTATTTTAGCTTCCTTCTCCTTCCTGGTCCATCTGGGATTCCTGACGCAGAAGGGCTCGCGATGGATTGCGGTGGATCTTCCTCCACCTTCCGGGGGCTCCCTCCCCAACCTCAGTCCACACCGGGCGCCTGCCCGAGAATGCGCAGTTCCTCTGCAGCAGGAGGTTCTCTTCCACCCCAGGCGGCGGGAGCTCTTGCTGCAGTGTTTCCTTCAGCCAATCAGGTTACTTCCCCGGCTGGCGGGAGGGTCAGCCTGCAAAGCAGATGGTGGAGCGCGCAGCGGGGAGAGCCACCGCCAGCTGCCCCGTGCTCTCCTGCGTGCCTTGTGCTCGCTCTACACTAGGAAGGGCCGGGCTGGGTGGCCGCCAGACCCGGAAAGCCACCGCTGGGGGCTTTTGGTAGTTGTGAAGGAATCACGCAGGTGAGTGTGACCTTTGGGCGCCCAAGGAAGTTGCCTGGAAAGCTGTAGCTTTCGGAGCATCGAGGAAATTGCAATTCTGTTTGTTTCTGAGGCTTTGAGTTTCAAATGTCGAGTAATAAACTGGCCGTTACCCGAGAGACTCACTGTCCTAGGGAACAGAATGCCTCGTTTGGGGAAGAGAAAATGGGGGTGCGTTGGCTCCTACATCCCCAGCAGAGTATTGGCTGATACCCAGTGGCTCGTGGATGGTTTGGGCGGGGAGCTGGCCTTTGGAGGCTGCAGCGTCTGAGGAGTGATTTTTCTAGAACCTTTATTCCGACTCCGACTCAGCACTCTGCGGCCCAGCACTCCAGATGGTGACAGCTGGGTCCTGCAGGGCTGCGCCCACCTTTAATGAAGCCGGCAGCCCTCTCGAGACACAAAACATGGAAGGGTCAGTGCTCAGCCTGACACCTACCCTAGGAAGGGTGCTGGGTGCGGGACGCAAGCCAGAGAGAGGCCAGTTACCTTATCCGGAAAAATGGGACTGTGATAGGGCGGATCAAAGGAGGAAAGCTCGATAGGAAAGGAGATAGAAGATGCAGCTTGCTGTAAAGGACGTTCACATGACAGTGCAGATACAACAGAGCAGGGAGAAAAACAAGTTGACTCAGGAGGAATAAACAGGTTTGTAAGTGATGAGGTCAGATGAGTCACAGTTTACCTCCCGACTTTTTGGCAGCGAGGACAAAAAAATTATAATAATAATGGGCAAGGGAATTTCTAACTATTAAAAGCTAATATTTCATGCCTTCTAGGTACCAGGTACTGTTGAGGCACTAGCCAGGGAATGTTTTGCTTCACCCTCCCAACAGCTCCGTGAGGGCATCCTAACCTTATGTCCATTTTTACATATGAGAGAACAGAGAAGGAGGTTACATAACTAGGAGGTGGTGGCCCCAGTTACTCTAGGCTGTCTCCCTCCAGAGCCCAACCTAAAACCCTCAGCCTAATGCTGTGCTGCCTCAATATACGGGAAAGGGGATGTATAGTTCTTTTTGGCTTTTTGATATGCATCATCAAGCCAAGAGCTAGAGTGGAATCCCACAATCACCCAATGGGCCAAACCTGATCTCATCCGGTTACTAATATGTTTGTGGATGGAAGTGGAAAACCTGTCTCAGGGAGCAGGTGCAAAGAGGCATTAGGCATCTTCCCTTCCAGAAGGTCACCTAGAGAGGCAGAGGGGCAGGGAGTCCAGCTTCACATTAGGCTTCCTAAACTCCAGATTCTGCCAGGTCCAGTGATGCGCTCAGAATTGACGACAGCTACATTGAAAATCAGGAGCAAGGGGAAGCAGTTTCCTTTAACTAAAGATCATGTCAGTTTATGGCCACATCTCAGGTGCCCCCATTCTCTTGGCCTCCCCTGCCTCCTGGACGCAGCTGCTTACTCGTCTCAGCGGTTGCAGTGTGGGTCAGCTCTGGCAAGGCTCTGGTGCGGTTCTGATGCCCAGAGGCTCTGCCTCCTCCCAGCACCTCTGGATGTGAATGAACATCGTGGCACTTGGTGGGGGCAGAGCTGTTCGATGCAACTCAGAAATGCAGGGGAGTTAAATGGGCCACATCTTGGCCAACAAGACTGGAGATGGGTAAATTCCCTCTCCATTCTTCCCTTTGACGGACAGTCCTGAGGTACATTTTTTTTCTCTTTATAGCTTGACCAGAGATGTCCTGCTGTGGCCAAGCAGGTACACCCATTGTGCAAGGGCTGCATCTCTTTAACACTTGTTGGGAAGCAGTGGACAGCACAGTAAGACATCAACATGCATTTACTTTCCATCCTTTCCTGACTGACCCTCCTTTCCCCTTATTTTCACTGCCCTGGCATTGTATTGCCTGAGTAAAGCTTCAGCCCTTAATCCTTGCCTAAGAAATCTAGGCTAAGAGGAATCTTACGTGGGCTTCAGAGTTCAAAGCGAAGTTCCCTCTGAACTTTTCCTCTAGATCACTGTCCTGTACCATTCAGTTTTAAGGAAAGATGACTGCCCATGGACCAGACTTCCAAGAAGTAGAGCCTGGTGGCTCTGGTGTAGGAGATGTAGGCTCTGCTCAGAGAGCCTGACCCCCAGTATCTCCATGGTAAGTTTGATTGGGATGGGGCATTCGTAACCAGAGGATTGTGACATCTGCCACCATCTTTCATTCCCTTCCTGCTTACCTGGTCCTGCCTTGTCGGCCCCATCTTCTCTCTTTTGTCTCTCACTGGTGGGTATACCCTCAGCCTTCAAACCTTATTGTACTGAGATGATCCAGACTCCTCTGACTGAGCCATATGCCTTTCCTTCCTAATAAGCTAAATGATGGCTCGGCCCCCCAAGGAATGAAAATCTGTTGCAGATTAGTGATATTAGAAAGTTACTGCTATGACTTTCCATTCTAATCACTCTGAACAAGCTCCCTTGCTCTGATGTGACTGCCAGATTCTTGTGGGGCTCTTCACAGATGGATTCTAGACAACTGAACATTTTGTTGGCAAACAAATAAGAACTGGAACTTTTTCCCACACTGGACCAAGGAAACGCTAGGAGTCAGAAGTTCTGCTTTCCTAGGACAATGCCACCTCCTCTAGCTAGTCGCCTGGTCATCTGTTGGCCCCTGGCTGTGGAGAAGTCTTACTCTGAGAAACCATGTGGTCACTAGAGACACATATTTCAGATCCCTGTGTATTGGCCGTCACACAACAATGACATAACCTAAGATTTCATGAGCTAATGAATCTCTAAAAATTCACTTTAAGACTTTGGGGTTTATAAGATGTCCCCCAATTCTTCTGTAGCTATCATAATGAAAACATCAGAGCAAAGCCACACCATAGCAAAGTTGCTGAACTTCCATTCCAAGCTAATGATGAGTGGACGCCTTGGTAATATGACTGTGAAAGAATCTGCTGTATTTGGGGAGAGAAAGGGTAAGGATTAGTTTATGACTTCAGAGTCCTGGGTCAGATTGGAGAGAAGATGGAGGAAGGTCTTCGGGGGTCGGAGAAAGCAACCCAACAGTGCATAACCCACATAACTCTGTCCTTTTCCGCCTCTAAATCTTCAGGTAGACGTTCTGAGGCAGAGAGGTGCATTGTGGAGCTTCTGGAGGCACTGCTCGGAGGCAAGGTCATTTAAACTGGCCCTCCCTGGGCTCTTCAAAGAAGCTCCATTGGGCATACAATGTCTTGGGCCTATGGCCTAAGCAGTAGTAGTTACCTGGGCCTGCTCTGAAAGGAGCTCGTCCGTGGAAAAGCATTAGGGGTGATGAAAGGCAGGGAACTTGGGTAAAGGTAAGGCAGGGAGAGGTCCCAGGATATCCAAAGAAGAGGCACTGGAGTGTCTGCATGGAAGAGCCGTTCAGGTCCAGGAGCCAGAAGTAGGCTGGGCGTTCGGAGACCCCATTGCCCAAACCTTGGGTCTCTTTCTCCATCCACCATCCACTCTGTGTCCCGTTCTCCTCTCTGGCTAGTGAGACCGGCCCCCCTACTATTGTCTGGTCCCTAGGAGACAGAACAGGTTAGGGGGCCTCATAGAAGGGTCCCACATGGAGGCTTCTAGGATCCACATCACGCCTTTAGAGCCAGGGGTCTGGATGCTTCCCAGAGGGGCTTTCTGCTCTTCTACCTTAGATACTCCTTCTTGCTTCATGGATGAACATCAGAACAGCGCAGGCTCATTTCGCATCAGGCTGTGTGTGTCGCAGGCACAGCGGGGATGAAAACAGTCTGCTGCATTTGGAGTCAAAGACTTTTTGCTGTAGGGCTCTTTTGGGATCAACAGACCTTTAAACAGAGATCTTTCCCCAGCATCTTCTTCGTTGTGTCTTTGGTGCCAGGGTGTCTGACGGATGTTTTGTCTGGGGATGCATTCGGAATTGACTACCGATGATTCAGCCCCGGGGTCTAGTTTCTCTCTCTCTCTCTAGACTCAGCAGGACTGTGAGTTGCTAGGTCACCACAGGCCTTCTGAGTGCAGATACGGCCTCTACTCAGCTCCTTTTGTCTCTTAACTTCCTTCGGTCTGCGTGAACCTTTCAATAGCTGGGTTGGACCATTCGCATGCAGAGGGCTGGGTAAATTCCCATGAAGCAAGTTAATAATATAGCATTTCCATGGTGGCATAGTGCTGCTGTTTCGCTATGGTTTTTAACTTGTTTTATTCGTATCTCTTCTTCCCCTACATGGTTTTTTTTTTTCTTCAGGTTGATCAAGTAGGGGCTCTCTTAGACTGTTGAGGCGCTCAGAGCTGCTGGTTCTCCCTGGAGTTCTGAGGGGTAACTACTGTTCACTGTTGAGAAAGGAAAATACTTTACCCTGGAAACCCAGAACACTGATACACACATAGCTGCTTCTCTTGGATGAGGCACATACTGATTTTATTATTCTGATAACCTGGGCATCTTCTAGAATAGTGGTTTTTAACTTTTTTAAGGAACCGGACCCCTCCTCAAGTGAAAAACCGTATCTCTGATATAACAGATAAAGCAGAAACCATGGCTGTGGAGGTGGGAGAGATGCTTCACCCTGTTGACCTTCACTTCCCTGCTTCCTCTCTTGGAGGATCCCCTCCGTGAAACGCTGGCGCTCTGTGGAACAGTGGAAAACTACTATGCTAGCATGAAGTGTGACCTGATCTATTTTGGTGCTGATTGGCAAGACCACAGTACCGTCATTAGTTTGAAAAGTAAACATTTTTGGATATCAAAGGTACAGCTGCTATGGCTCCTATATAAGGTCATTTGATAGTTACTTCCTGCCTAGAGGAAAATAACAACTTGTGTCTTATAACAGGCACATAGACATGTGCATGGTGGTGGTGCCACGCCCCCAGAAAACACAAAGGTATGAGGAAGGCCACTTGTAGCCTTGTGAGCTGCAAGTCTGCTCAGGACTTAAGCAGAAGTCCTCCATCATTTCTTTTTTTTTAATGTTTTAATTTTTATTTTTATGGCTGTGTTGGGTCTTTGTTGCTGCACACGGGCTTTCTCTAGTTGTGGTGAGCGGGGGCTACTCTTCGTTGCGGTGCGCAGGCTTCTCATTGCAGTGGCTTCTCTTGTTGTGGAGCACGGGCTCTAGGCATGCGGGCTCTGTAGTTGTGGCTCGCGGGCTCTAGAGCGCAGGCTCAGTAGTTGTGGCGCACGGGCTTAGTTGCTCCGCGGCATGTGGGATCTTCCCAGACCAGGGCTCGAACCTGTGTCCCCTGCATTGACAGGCGGATTCTTAACCACTGCGCCACCAGGGAAGCCCTCCTCCATCATTTCTGAATCAAGGCTCCTTGACAGTCAAAAAGCCAAAGGGCTTCGTTTGGGGTTACCTTGACCCTCTGTTGGTGCAGTGAAACTGGTCTGTTCTATTTGATTTTAAAGTCACTGCTAACAAACTGATAACTTTTGCTTTAGGGCCTATGTATTTGGATTGACCTCTACTTCGCCAAAAAGTTTTCAATGCTTGTATGTTTCTGATCCCTGTTGCCGGAGCATGTCATGGACCATTCACCAGCTCGCTGAGGCTAAATCTTTCTCAACAAACACAGCTAAGGAGATGTGGGGCAGGTGGAAGTATGTGATCTGAGGGGCACTGACTGACAAGGCCTTGTTTGCCATCCTAACCTACCCTGGCCAACTGCTGTTATTACCCCTACAGCTTCCGCTTAGCAATAGTGATCATACACTGTGACCACAGAAATTGTTAGTTGCAGCCCACTTTGTCATGTGAGAGGAAAAAGAACAAGGACTTGGAAATAGCTTGTGAGCTTAGTCTGATAAATCACATCCCATTAATTTCCAAATATTTCTGCAAAATCAGAAAGGGGAACCTTGTAAGTTCTATTAGTTCATTACTGAGTGATTCCTAATTGGTTATGCATTTAAAAACACACAGAGAATTCCATTTAATATTGTTGTCTTTATGTGGAGAGAGATTTGTTTTGTTTGACAGAGCATTAGCTGCGACATTTTGGGGTTAGTGCAGACTACTTGGTTCTCCCTGAAAATTCATAGATACGGAATTTAAAATTTTCTTTTAGCTGAGTATTAAAATAATAGGTACTAATTCTCTCTCCAATTTATTGGTCCCATAACACTGAAATAGTACCTGTCAGGACTGAGGGAGCTAGCCTGCTCCTTCCATGGGGTCCCCCCTTCTCCCTGGAGATAAGTGTGAATTCCCTCTCCTTCTTCCACCCTGTGACACTTTCCTAAAGCACTTTGTTCCATGAACTATCTTCCTTGGTTTATAAAAAGGCAGTGGTGCAATGAGGTTCAATATTCAGAATCTGGCATGCATATCTTGTGTTAAGGGGCTGATGAAGTTAAAATAATGAGCTTTGTTTATGTCTGGGATGTTGTTGACTAGCACAGGAAGAACATCAATTTGAATTTTCTTCAATTAATGATGATGAATTTGATGTTCACGTGTTTGGTAAATATCAGTCGATCATCTTCTCTGTGCTCCGATCTGTCTCTTTTACTCTTTCTTTACATGTTCAAGAACTTATCTGTTTAATTGTCTGATGCTAGGGAGATGCTGAGTATAATGACAGACAAGAATACAACAGAATGTCTGAATGAACCTACAGTTCTTAGCCCTTGAACTTATGGAGCAATTCCATCAGCCACCATTCCCTTTTCCTGGTAAGCAAGATTTCAAAAGAGTGACTGTATATGAATTAGAACCATAGTGGGGAAGCTAAGACGATGGGATTCAGAATAAAATTGTCTGGGCTTGACTGCTGACTACCGCTTACTGTTTAGGATGCCCTGGGCAAGATGCTTCACCTCATGGGGCCTCAGTTCTCTCGCTTGCAAAATGGGGTAATGTTACCACCTACTTCCTAGTGTTAGTGTGAGGATTAAATGAGAGAATCTTCTAAAAGTTTGTAGAATAGGACCTGGCATGGAGTAAGTTCTTAGTAAATGTTAGCCATTATTATGGTTATTATAATTGTAATCATTTTTTTTTATCTCTTTAGCTTTCCTTGGCTATTATGGGAAATACAGTGAAGAGTAATCACTGCCTATGAATAGAAAGTAACCTTTTGACTTACCCGCTCGTTGTCTAAAAGCTTGCTGCCAAAGATGCTCTCTGGGGTGAGGTATATTGTTTTCCCTTCTTGCCCCCACACACAGTAGGTCAGGCGTAGCAGTGAGATGGAGATTGCAGTGGACGTCAGGAGACACAAAGATGGTTGTTACTCCTTCTTGACTATGGAACAACTTTGGCCGAATTCTTCAATCACCTCCAGGTCACCTTTCCCCATGTACAAAACTGAGCTGTTGGAAACCACAGTAGGTGGCAATGAGAGCCTTAAAATACGTTATGTATTGTGGTTTAATATATATTTTAAAGAATCTCGTGTATAATGTAGTGCAAGAGAGTAAAAGCACACTGGGCTCTTCGGAAGTCTTTTAATGTGGTGAGAACCAAGAGCCGATCGTTCATGGAGCCCCCAGTATGTGCTAGGTTCTGCATATTTATCATCTCATTTATTCTTTATAGCAACTTCATGAGTAAGTTGTATTATTTCCATTTTTCAGTTAAGGAATCTGAGTCTCCAAGAGTTTAAATGATGTGTTCAAGTTCACGGGGTTAGTTAGAAGCAGAGAAGGGCTTCAGAGCCACGCCTGTCTTGAGCATGTCCCCTGTGGTGGTCATCAGTGCTGTTTCCTTCCAGGCCAGATCATTTAATTGCCAATGCAAGATTCTCCTTCTGCAGGGGCCATTGGCTGCTCTGTCAGCCTGTGTCCTTGGGTGACTCTGATGAGCAGAATGCCCTGCAACTTGAGATGGACATGCGGTGAGAGCATGAAATAGCCTTTGTAGTTTTTGGTCATTAAGGTTTTGAGTTTCTTTGTTACTGCAGCATAACCTGGCATATCTTGACTAATACATGCTCCAGTAAGGTGATTAACACTGAGAGCTAAATTATCTGTAATCTTCCTATTTGTCAAGTAGAGGCAGCAGGCTGAATCATCTTGTGTGTATGGGGGGAGAATAATGACTGAATGTTTCTAAGTGCTAATAAGGTAGGTCATGGGTTGAAAAGGATCTTTTATCATTTTTTTCCAGTGTTTTCTTTCTGATCAACTTCTTTTCCCTCTCTTACCTTTTCTTCCTCTACCTTCTACCTCTTTCATTTTTTTTCCTTTGGGTCTCCTTTTAGTCTCTAGACAGATCTAATGCCTAGTGCCTAGTAGCACTCAAATTTTTTTTTTTTTTTTTTTTGGGGGTACGCAGTCCTCTCACTGCTGTGGCCTCTCCCGTTGCGGAGCACAGGCTCCGGACGCATAGGCTCAGCGGCCATGGCTCACGGGCCCAGCCGCTCCGCGGCATGTGGGATCTTCCCGGACCGGGGCACGAACCCGTGTGCCCTGAATCGGCAGGCGGACTCTCAACCACTGTGCCACCAGGGAAGCCCTCAAATGTTTTTTAAAGTGGGAGGAAATATTCAGAATCCAGGAAAGCAGTGTTGAATTCCACATTCTCTTCTTTTTGTTGGCAATTTGGTTACAAAAAATGTTTAAGGAGTTTACCTTTACCTTTAATTAACAAAGCAATCATAAGACTCAATTTCTTAGTTTTCACATACCTTCAATGTTCTTTCACCTCCCATTTCTCTTGGTATTGTATCTATGTGGCCTAAGGAGGACTCTTGGCTAGGATGCTTGTGCAAGCAGATTGAATTTATTTCTGGCTGAGCCCATCCCTGTCTGTCACCCAATTATCATCAATAAATATTTAAATATCAGGCCAGCAGCCCCTGAATGGAGCCCTGGGTATCAGGCCTCTGTGAATCCCAGCTGATCATTATTAATTCAATGAATGTAGTTGTAAATTAGCTAAGAACATACAATGGAAGCAAATACATGGACTCTTGTCAATGTGGGCTCACTTCATTGAAAGATGTTTTAAATTTGCTTTTGCCTCATTCCAAGAAGATACGAGATGCAATTTGCCTCAAACTAAATGCTCCCTTAGTGTCTTGTCCAGATGTTAAACAAGAATAAGGCAGGTTGGAAGAGCCATCTCTAAAATGTATTGCTCTGAAGGACTTAGACGTTTGCAGGGTCACTTTTTGAGCTAATGTGAATTGGCAGGCAAAATACTTTCCACTGAGGTGAATTATGTGCTCAGGGTTACCTAGTTTTTAAATCTGAGTTAGACAGAGAAGTCAGAAGTAGATAAAAATGAAATGACCCATTATCAACTAATCAATGAAAAAGCTGCACTCCTGCAATGTTTCTGGATCAATATACAAGTTACCTTTCAGATAGATGAATTATTCTTGTGTAGTTCAGAGTGGATCAAAGCCTACTTGCAGCCAGATGTCCCAAATGCATTGTGTGTGAAAGCAGAGAAAGAAGGCATTAACCCACCAGGCACAAAAATACGGGTCCTCTCCGTTCAGCAGCTTTCCTGAACAGTGCCCAGTGAGAGTATTCTTGGGAACATCAACCAGACCCAGAGGCACAAGCTGTTGAAGGTTTAGTGGATAGTGTAGATAAAGGCTCTGAAGAAACGGCACATTCATTCCTCGAGGGCAGGAGTATAAACTGGCAAAGGCTTTCGAAAAAGCAATTTCACAGTACCTATCAGAATTTAAATTTCTGTGCTCTTTGACCTGGCGATCCAATTCTAAGAATTTATACTAAAATGTAGTTACATGTGTATAAAAAATATTTGTATAAGGATGTTTCTTTGTTGTGATAGTAAACACATAACACGTCTTACAAATATCCATCAAAGAGGGGATAGTTAAGTAAATTGTGATCTATAAATACTGTTGAATATTATCAGCCATTAAGAAAATGAGGTTAAATATATATGTGCTGACATATGACATTGGAGAAGTTATTCAACCTGTCACTGCTTGAGTTTTCTTATTTGTAAAGTGAGTATAATACTTCATAAGTATTAGTTGAGTGACAGACTAAATGAATATATTTGTGTGTGTATGTATATGCATGTGGTACATATGCAATTTTTTTATTTTTGGAGAAACTAAAATTTAGAAAAGTGACTCAGAAATCCAGTAGATAGAGCTAAGTTTAGAATCCTAAGACCCTCATCTAGGAGTGGGAGGTGGGAGATGGGGAGACATATGAGGAAGGATAATAGTCTTTATTGAAAATACACACTATGGGGCTTCCCTGGTGGCGCAGTGGTTGAGAGTCCTCCTGCCGATGCAGGGGACACGGGTTCGTGCCCCGGTCCGGGAAGATCCCACATGCCGCGGAGCGGCTGGGCCCCGTGAGCCATGGCCGCTGAGCCTGTGCGTCCGGAGCCTGTGCTCCGCAACAGGAGAGGCCACAACAGTGAGAGGCCCGCGTACTGCAAAAAAAAAAAAAAAAAAAAAAGAAGATACACACTATGCTAGGCTATCTGCTACATACTTTACATAATCATATCATTTAATTCTTACAATCATCTGAAGTAGGTATTATTATATTCACTTTACAGGTGAGAAAATAAGGCTCAGAGAAACTTACCCAAGGTCGTACAGTTGTGAGTAGCAGAGCTAAGCTTCCAGTGTCAGAGCTGTGCTTCCCACCACCTCCTTCCATGCTGAGACCATATCTTACTCATCACTGGATATTCAGTGTGTAGCATAGAGCCTGACTCCATAATGCTTGTTACATTTAATTAAATATTTGCTTAAAAATTGAGGATACTGACATAGATTTCCCTTTGCTTTATATTGGTTAATAAGTGGGAATAATTATTATGATACTTCTTTGCTATATAAGTTTTTCTATACTTATCTTATCCCACCTTTATCAGTCACCATAGGCTAAGTTATGCTGTGGTAACAAATAACTCCAAAAGTCTCAGTGGACTGCTTTGTTACTCGCATTGCGTGGATTAACTGACGCTCTGCTCCATGTTGCCTTCGTTTCAGGACCCAGGCTGAAGAAGCAGCTCTTTCCTGGACATTGTGAGTCTCATGGGAGAGGAGATGAGGGATGGAAGAATCACCTAGCCATTAAAGCATCCATTAATGGTCATTAAAGCTTCTGCACAGAAGTAGCACATACCACTTCTACTCACATTTCCTTGGCTAAAGTGAGTCAGATGGACAGACATGAACACAATAGGGTGGGAAGAGTATTATCTCTCCATAGGGATAGTCTCTGTTGGGTGGGCCCATTTAGGTGCTCCTTGTAAGAGGAGCAGCTGATATTTTGAAGAGTAATGCGATATACCCCACTACTCTATTGCAAAATAAATTTTAAGCCCCTTAAAATAGATACTGTGTTTTGTACTTCTGTTTAGCTTATATATGTAGAATGGAACTTTTACTCTTGTAATTCTAGTGCTTTCTTCACTAGATAGTAAACTTAATTTTGCTTTTATGGGAGTCAGTCTTATCCAAATACAGCAGTTCTCAAAATGTGTTGAGGGAACCCTAATAGTCCCGCGAGACACTCTCAGGGGGGTCTGTGAAGACAAAACTATTTTAATAATAATACTAAGTTGTTATCTCCTTTTTATTTTTAACATCTTTATTGGAGTATAATTGCTTTACAATGGTGTGTTAGTTTCTGCTTTATAACAAAGTGAATCAGCTATACATATATCCCCATATCTCCTCCCTCTTGCATCTCCCTCCCTATCTCCTTTTTTTTTTTTTTTTTTTTTTTTGCAGTACGCGGGCCTCTCACTGTTGTGGCCTCTCCCATCGCGGAGCACAGGCTCCGGATGCACAGGCCCAGTGGCCATGGCTCACGGGCCCAGCCGCTCTGCGGCATGTGGGATCTTCCAGGACCCGGGCACGAACCCACGTCCCCTGCATTGGCAGGCGGACCCTCAACCACTGCACCACCAGGGAAGCCCCCTCAACTCCTTTTTTAAACTCTCATTCTCTCATGAGTGTACAGGGGGTTTTTCCAGATGTCATGTAACATTGGAACAGATTGAACACAGAAGCAGATATGAGAATCCAGCTATCCAGGCATTAAAGAGATTTGCAAAAATGTATAGTAATACCACTCTCCTCACTAATGTTTTTGTTTTGGAAAACATAGCTGTGTTTGATAAAAATGTTAACATGTATTAGATTTTTTCTTAGTAAGGTTAACAAATAGATATTTAATTTTTTTCAGCCTTAATTTCTAATATAGCAACATATTATATTTATCTTTATAATACATCTAAACAATAGCTCTTTGGGGTACTTAATAATTTTGGTAAGAGTATAAAAGCATTCTGAGAACAATGTGTTTGAGAACTTCCGTCCTAAAATGATATGACAGGCCCCATCTCCATGAGAGTATTAGTGGCAAGATCATTAAACACAGGTAAAGTTTCCTTAGCTATAGTGTGGAGCACGGTGGGTTCTTATAAATACTGTTATTTTTCATAATCATCACCAGTGTTCCATATCTTGTACTTCCTGAAGGAACAAGATTAGTTTATTAAAGAAGATTGGTTGCATGAATTATTTTCAGTCTTGTAGAAGTTCACAGCTTGATGTTGCATTAGTAATGAATAAGAAAAAGGGTGGTACATAACCCTGAAAAGAAAAATGCTACTTTGTAATAAGAGGCCCTGGTAAGTTAACGTTGTCTTGGAACTTTATCATCTTGTCTCCCTAGCTTCAATACGGAATAATTGAAAACAAGCCACATGTTTACACTAATGAATGATAATAATGAAGAACACTGTGTGGAGAGCCGTATTCAGGCTCTATAGTGTTTTTCACGTGTGAAAGTCTACTTTCACATTTGTGACCAAGCTCAGCCAGTTTTTTCTTTTTTTATCTTCCCCCTGCTTTGCGTTTACACTATGCTAGTACCCTCCTTCCTGAAGAGGTAACTCCCAATAAAAGGACTTTAAATTTATGGGCAGAGTCTTGATCTCTGTTGCAGAATTCTTATCAAATAACTTTGAAAGTTCTGGAAGGACAGTTCTGAAGGGGCATCTGGACATGCACATTTTTGCACATATGCATGCATGTTGGAATTTTTTTTTTTTTTTTTTTTTGCGGTATGCGGGCCTGTCACTGTTGTGGCCTCTCCCGTTGCAGAGCACAGGCTCGGGACGCGCAGGCTCAGTGGCCATGGCTCACAGGCCCAGCCGCTCCGCGGCATGTGGGATCTTCCCGGACCGGGGCACGAACCCGTGTCCCCTGCATCGGCAGGCGGACCCCCAACCACCGCGCCACCAGGGAAGCCCGCATGTTGGAATTTAATGCCAGGAAGAACTTTATTTCTTCTGAGAAGCCAACAGTGCTGTTTACCCAACAGTGAGAGGTGTATAAAGTGCTGCATTTTATTTTCTGCCTTGGCTTCCAGGAAGCTCAGTCCTCACATGATATTTACTTTGGGTGATTTTTATTCTTTTTCACTGCAAATTACTTCCATTTTGGAAGCAGGCACAAGATGTAATAATAAATGAACAACAACAAGTCAGATGCAGGACAGCCTTTAAACATAGGTAGAAGTGGTAACTACATTTTGAAGGCTTAGCTAGGACAGAAAGTCCTTCTTGAGTACCATGTATCTGCCACTGTTACGTGAAATTCCCTCCATTAGGGTTCCTCCTGTCAGGTAACATATTTGATCTTTAGAAACCTGCTATGTTACAAAGGAAACACGCTCCCAGGAGAGTCATACCTCAGTATTTGGGATGAAACATTGATGAATCAATGAGAGCATGAACTAGAAGAGAATTTAGATATCTTAGCTTTCAGACGTATATTTTTATTAACATACACCTCTCAGCTAGTGGGAAACATTTCCAGAGACATAGAGAGAAATTTTCCCCATGAGGGTTATGAAGAGATTTTTTTCCCCTTCAGGTAGGGTTGCCAGATAAAATGCAAGACATGTGCAATATATGTTTATACCAGAAAATTATTCATTGCCTATCTGAAATTCAAATTTAACCAGGCGTCCTATATTTTTATTTGCTAAATATGGCAACCCTACTCTTAGGGGAACAATATAGAAACCTTTCTACTGGTAATGTTGCTTGTTAATCACCTTGAAAACTGATTCATATACAGACACGTATTTTACTTTTCAGTATATCACAGGGTCAATCCTTGTAAGTGGGTCTGAGAAGATAAACCGATTATGTACAACTTCGTTTCTTTCAAGTTCCTGCTGAGAGGAAAAGCTGTTATGTAAACAGGGAAGTGGCAAAGCATTTCTCTTCTCCTATGGGCCCCAGCACATGTGAGAGAGCACCCAGAGAATTCTTCCAGCCAGGGTACTGCTGCCGCCCATGACGACTCCCTGACAGGGGAAGCTTGGGGACAGAGACAGCACGATGCACGTGAAGGAATGGGGGAAACAAACTTCTAACTAACGAGGCTTTAGACTTCACAGAGGGAGGACACTTGCTATTACACACCCAAGTCAGGTTTAAATTTCCAAAGGTGATACTTTTAGCTGTAACGTTTCTGAGGCTTGGACCAAGTGACTGCTTCATTTTGTGCAGGTGCAGACCTGGATGTAGCTCACAAATGATATTGCCTCTACAAGCCCACCCATTCCCCATCCATCTTTGTCTTGCCCCGCAAAGATGCACTGAGATCTCTCACAAGCCATCCATTATTACCTTGCCAGGAGGATCCTGACCTTAAGACAAACAATTAAAAATAGCAGTAAAAAAAATCCCAAAACCTTCTCTGCTCTTTATGCTGTGAGTGGTTTAGGCTGTTCACTTTGCTTTCATCCTCAGCTTGGTGTGAATTATACGTGCTTTTGTAAACCCAGACTTAAAGCCCAGCATGGCTTCAGATAGCTTCTCACCGCACTCCTTTATGTGGGTTATTTCTCACATAAACTACGGTGATTCTGCTTCCACAGAGAAGGGCAGTGACTTGCTGAAAGTATTGATTAATTGTAGTCTCATTCACTGGTTTGCTCATTTTACAAACATTAAAAAAAATGCATACCTTGTGCCAGGAGCTGTGTGCAAGGCACAGGCGAAACAGATAAATAAAGCACAGTCCATGCCCCCAGGGAGATGACAGGTTAAACAAATATTTGCAATTCAGTGTGGTGAGTCCATAGGTGTGCCGCAAAGAGGGGCTGAAGTGCTGTCTGTAGGAGGGGGAGGAGAAAGAAGGAAGAGCGGTTCCGAGGAGATTTACGAGCTGAAGCCTGAGGAATAAATAGGCATATTCTAAGTGCAGAGACGGCAAAATGGGAGCAGCATGGGCAAAAGCCAGGACTTCATGTAGCATATAAAGTGTTATAACTTGTTTGATGAGAGGCCTCCACAGGCTGAAGATGATCCACTGGGATCCAAAAATAAACAGCATAACTTCATACCTGTATTTTTATGTAAAAATTAACTTTGCTAATATTCAGTATATGGTTTATAGTTTGGGCGTATGTAATTTATCACGAAGTATAGTGCTCAGCCGGTTGCATGCTCAAAAATGCTTTACCAAAAGGGGACGCTCACGATCAAATTAATTTGGCTACCACTGCTGGAGTGGTAGAACTAGGAATTCAGTTCTTGCCCACCAACTCCTTCTGCAAACGGTGCCAACAGGAGTCTAGATAATGATGTTTCTTTTGCTCCAGGGTACCTCAAAATACACATAGAATGCTTAGAGTACTTGTTAAAGAAGGGCAGATTTCCAGGCCTGTCTCAGATCAATAGTCAGCCTCTTTCAGGAATAGAAACAACAACAACCTGTATGTCTAACAAGCTCCACAGGTGATGCTTATTGCCTTAGTCTGTTCAAGCTGCCATAACAAAATACCACAGGCTTTCTGGCTTAAAACAACAGAAATGTATTTTCTCACAGTTCTGGAGTCTGGAAAATCTAAGATCAGGGTTCCATCAGGGTTTAGTTTCCAGTGCAGTCTCTCTTCCTGGCTTGTAGATGGCTACCTTCTCCCTGTGTCCTCCCATGGTGGAGAGAGAGGGCTGGTGTTTCCTCCTCTTCTTTTTTTTGTTATTGAAGTATAGTTGATGTACAATATTATATAAGTTACAGGTGTACAATATAGTGATTCAGTTTTTAAGGGTTATACTCCATTTATAGTTTTGATAAAATATTGGCTATATTCCCCCTATTGTACAATATATCTTTGTAGCTTATTTTATACCTAATAGTTTGTACCTCCCACTCCCCCACTGGTAACCACTAGTTTGTTCTCTATATCTGCGAGTCTGCTTCTTTTTTATTATATTCACTAGTTTGTTGTATTTCTTAGAATCCACATATAAGTGATATCACACAGTATTTGTCTTTCTCCTTCTGACTTATTTTATTTAGAATTATACCCTCCAAGTCCATCCATGTTGCTGCAAGTGGCAAAATTTCAGTCTTTTTTATGGCTGCGTGTGTGTGTGTGTGTGTGTGTGTGTGTGTGTAATCTTCATCCATTCATCTGTTGATGAATGCTTAGGTTGCTTCCATTTCTAGGCTATTGTAAATAATGCTGCTATGAACAGTAGGGTGTGTGTGTATCTTTTTGAATTAGTGTTTTTGGTTTTTTTGAATATATACCCAGGAGTATCAGTTTTATTGGATCAGGGCTCCACCCTTGTGACCTCATTTAACCTTAATCACCCCCTTAAAGGCCTTATCTCCAATACAGGGAGGGTTAGGCTTCAACGTATGAATCTTGGGGTAATGCAGTTCAGTCCATAGCATTTATGTTCACTGAAGTTTGAGGACCACTGCTGTGGTCTAACCAATAAATAGTAAAGCGAGTGATGGTTTCTGAAGTAGGTCCCTTTTTCCTAAGTCTGAACCCAGAGGAAGAGCCAGAGAAATGAGGGATTTCCAGCTCCCACCTTGCCTTCCAGACTAGCGCTGTTCAACTGAAGTGTAATGGAGCCACTTTACAAATTGCATATGTAACTTAAAATTTTCTAGTAGCCACATTGAAAAAAAAGTAAAAAGAAAGAGGTGAAATTAATTTTAATAATTATTTAGTTTAATCCAATATATCCAAAACATTATCAGTTCAACATAAAATCAATACATATGATTAGACATAAGATATTTTACAATTTTTTGTACTAAATTTTTGAAATCCTGTATTATTTTATACTTACATCACATCTCAAGTCAAGCTAGCCAGATTTCAAATGCTCAGTGTTCTCATGTGGCTAGTGACTGCTGTACTGGACAGTCAGTGCTAGAGTATTACAACCTTCAGTTCAGCGCTTTAGGAAGCAGAGCAGACAAGGCGTGCTGTGAACATGCTGTACAAGCAGCATCCTTTCTAAAAGAGGCTTTATGATTATGATTAGTCCTGAAAAGTTTTTAACATGCCTGTCCTCTAACCAGCAGCTTAAGATGTCAAGTTTGAGCAGAGAACAGAAGCCGACGGCTCATCCTAGCAGTTGAAGAAATTGTCACCATTCAGTGTTCTGTTTACCATGTACGTGAGAAGTCACAAGCTGCCAGAGCTGCTTGATGACTGAGACAGGCTGGCGGAATGATAGTTTGCCCTTAAATGAAAACTGAGCTGCATTTGATTTAGCACCCTCAGCTGTCACTTCTCACCTCCACTGAACCTTTCCCAAGACCACAATAAATGTCACTTTAAAGGTTCGGGACTGGATTTCAACCGTGAAGAGTGTATTAGTCCTAAAATGGGCTCTTTCAAACAAAGCAGCATCTGCAGTCGGGGCTGGGGCTGGGGAGAGCATATGCAGAATGTTCCCTGAATTTTATATGATGAAGAAAGCATTAGGCTTAACCATGAGGTTAACTTCATCCATATCCCACAAGACCAAGTTGGGGATCCTGCAGGGCCATTGGCATGTTATTGGTGCTGAGATGTGTCTTGGGATCCACTGGAGCCCAGATGCTTCTAGTTACTTTGAAGACAACAAATTCTTGTCTTATTGGAGGAACCTGAGGATGTTTGGCTGGAAAAGAGAAGTTTGGTGGGGAGGGCATGAAAGGTCACCCTCATATGTTTGAGGGCTTTCTGGAGGAGGAATTAGACTCATTCTGTATAGTCAAGAAGGGCAGAATTAGAACATATTTTTAGTTCAATACAGAAGTCTTTTTAATGAGATTGTGGAATCATTAGAAGACCCAGATATTAGATTGTGTTTCCCTAAGGACATTTATCAAATACCCACTTTGGGTCAAGCACTGTCACGCATAATATTTCAATTAAATTTTCACAGTGTTCCTGCAAGGTAGGTACTATTACCTCATTCCAAATGTGGCATCCCCCTGCTCTGGGGCCACGATGACAGCAGTCATGGTTCCAGCATTTGCCCCGCATCTGGAACCTGCTGAATGCTCAGCTTTCTGGAGCCGACCTTATGCCCCAGACAGGAAATCAAATGTAAATGTCATTTTCTTTCTGTGCTGGATTGGAAAGGACACGGCTTGTCTGTCCTGTACAGTGGAATTTGAGTTTAACAGATGGGAGAACCACATTAAAACACCCTGTACAAAGTTGCACAAAGATTTTTATTTAAACGAGTACTTCCCATTCTCACCAGTGATAATGTGTGCCATGGCCGCGTCTAAATTCTCTTTTCATGTGCATTTACAGTTTTTACTAGCCTGTACAACCCGTACATCCATCATCAGTCTCATTTGTTAAGATATATCTTGCAGTACCCACGAAAGAACATGTTACTGACCCTCCCGAGTTGGTCCCTAAGAAGGGTCCTTCTGCCCAGTGTTGCTCAAACCAATAGAACGAGACTGAGTTCTTCCATTTGGAAGCAAAAGAGTTTTATTCTTTGATCAAAGAACAGAGAGGTGTGAGCTCCGGCTGCAGAGCACACGCTCTCCCGTAAAGACTGTGGGCGGGGCTGCTTTCTAGGGATCTCGGCAGTGGGGAAGGAGGCGGAGCTCTTGTGGGATCTGGTGCAGCTGCTGCGGCTCCGCCTCCAGGTCGCAGCGCCGAGAGCAGCGGCTCTGCACACGGCCCGCTACCACCGCCATCTTGAACTGAGCGCTGGTTGCAGTGTTTCTGCGCAGAGCCTGGAGCTGAGGGGACAGCGCAGCCGTGCTGCACCAGGAACGCCGGTCTGAAGGGGCAGGTGCGAGGCCTGTGGATGCGGCACCCTAAGAACAAGGGAAACTACATGAAGCACAAAGGAAGAGGTTAGACCTTATCTTATCACCTAGATTCTGTCTTGCTTTTCCTTGGAGAACCCAGGGGTCTTTGTCGGTGACAGATATGCTCAGAATGTAATTCTAAAATGGATACTGGTTCTTCTTTTGTTGTGACCACGGAATGTGTGGTGACTTGAGCTACCTCCCATCTCGTGTGGCAGGAAGTGGAGCATGAATATCTGTACATGATGTAAACATATAATAAGATATTAAATGGCTGATGCTATCGCGTACTTACTATGAGACAGGCAGTGTGCTAAGGGCTGAGGGATCTTAACTCATTGCTCCTGCCATCTCTCCCATAACGTAGATACTGTTATGAAAATACCCCCACTTTATAGAAGAGGGAACTGAGGCACAGGGAGGTCACATAACTTGCCCAGGTCGTGCAAGTAGTAAGTGGCAGAGATAGGATTGGACTCGGGCCATCTAACGACCAGAAAGAAGCATAAGGGATGTGTTGCCTCCCGGTGTAGCAGAGCTTAAATGTTCTCCTACTTTCCCAGCAAACAAGCACACTGGTAAGGCCCTGGTGGAGCCCAGCCGTGCACTGTCCCGTATGGTAACCACGTGTGGCTATGAGCACTTGAAATGAGGCTTGTCCAATTTGACATCTGCTGTAAGGGTAAAATAAGTACTGGATTTTTGAGGACTTACATGATAAAAAGAGTATCTCTGACCGTTTGCTCACACATATGTTCGCTCATTCATTCAATATGTCCTGACACCTGGGAGGCACTGACGGTGGGATGTAGCAGAGTCAGCCAGATGGGTGTGGCTCCTGTTCCCATGTAGCTCAGTATTCTGGAAGGACTGGTGGTTTGGGGTGGGAACTGGACCCTAAGAAATAATTATGTAAGTACTTAACTACCATCATTATTGTTAAAGAGGGGAAGGCGTTTGCTGTGGAAGGGCACCTTACCCTTGGGGGCCACTCAATAAATTCATTCAGTAGATATTTGTTGAGTGAAAGAATGAATCTAGGGGATTCGAGGAAGCATCCCTGAGGAAATAACTTTGAGATAGAGTTCCGAAGGAGGAGGAAAGAGGTGAAATATTGGGAGCGTCTGCTGTGATCACAGGCCCGCTGGGCAGGTGGCTCTGGCCGGCTGTTGCTTTATATCAGGGACAGTTGTCTCTGGCCGGGTGGCAGTGGCACAGCTGAGCCCAGAGTTTTGTGGGGTGGGCAGAGGCGTGGGGAGCTGTGTTCCCTGGCACGGGGAGGCATGGTTGCAGGCACAGGGACACTTCAAGGAGCCGGCAGGAGGGCGGCCCCTGGCCCCCTCCTCCAGCATCACCCAGTGCCCAGCACCCCCTGGCACACGGACTCAGTTTCTTCTTCATGGCGGCTTCTTGTCCTTCCTCTCCCTTCTTCTTTGCCCCCAGCAGTTTGGGTCTGCAGCATTTATTTCCTTTTATTGCACAATCCATTCCACAGGTTTTTATTTTGTTGTTGTTTCCACCCAGTGTAAATGAGACCTCCAGTAGGGAGAATAACTTAAATCTCTTGTGACCCAGCAGGACAAAACGTTCCCAGTTTCTTCCCCCAGAGCAGTTTTCATTTCTGTGGCAAGTTACCACGGAGTGCTTATTCTTGTCGATAACAGTGTGGCAGTGAGGACGTGAGGAGGGGGCGTGGAGAAGGAGGAGAGCCCTGGACGTGGTGGCTGGGTGCTGGCTGGCCTGAGTCTGCTGCCCGTAGCTCGCCCAGTGTGACAGGGAGCTGGAGCAGGCTGGGCTGGGGGCAGAGGGCAGCTTTGGGCAGCTGGGAGGAATGCTAGGCATCTGACCTTGGGCTTCAGGCTGTGCTAAGCCTCACCCCAGTGTAGCCCTTGGGAGAACTGATTCTTGGATGGGTCTCCTTCCGTTCTTTGCACACCTGATCCCAGGTTGCCAAGTTACCCAATGAGTCAGAAAACAATAAAACCACCATAAACCCAGCTGGGGGTGATTGTGCTGTGTTCTGAGTCTGCATATCTTGCCTGGATCTTATATTGGGCTTGAACATTAAGAGGGCTGTTCCAGGGTGGGTAACAGTGTTGGCAGGGAAATTTGGCAACGTGCCCTGAACATACTGGGCACCCAACAAATACTTGTTAAATCAACGAATAAGAATGTGCTGTAAGGAATACCATTTTTAGTTAATTTGCAACACTTGCGCTACCTGGGCGGAAAGTCAAGCCAGCAATGCATTATTATAATGGGGTTTGGTAAACACTGTGTAGCTTTGTTCTAGGATTTTCCTAAAAACCCAACTGAGTCTCAGTGGGCTCATTGTCTCTGAAGTCTCTTCCTGCTGTAAGACTCTGTGATTCTTTGAAACATGCTTGGTCAGGGACGGGCTTCCGACTGGAGGAGGGTTGTATTCAAGGCTTTGCGTCTACCTAGTGGTGACTACTGCTTCTTTACAGCAGAGTGTTTCAACTTCAGTACTGTTGTCATTTGGAGCTGGATAATTCTTTGTGGCAGGGCGCCATTCTGTGCATTGTAGAATGTTTAGTAGCATCCCTGGCCTCTACTCACCAGATGCCAGTAACACCTCCCTATCCCTCCCAAGTAGTGAGAAGCAAACTTGTTTGCAGACATTGCCCAATGTCCGCTGGAGGGCCAAACTGCTCCTGCCTGAGAACCAGTGCTCTGTAGGAATAAAGTGAGACAGGGGTGCAGACTGTTTGAAAAAGCCCATTATGCACAAGCAGTTTTTACTGGAATATATCACACAGCGTGCAGGGTTTGTGGATTTATGTTTCCAAGGCATTAATTTGGCACACATTAAAACTGTGTGCCAAATTAAATGCCTTGCAGGATCCCTTGCAGCACTGTGTGGCTCTGGGGGTGGATAACTGGACACAGACAATGGCTACCCACTGTGTTGTCCTTCTGTCCACACCTCCCTGCTCTATTCCTTGTGTAGAGCAGTGGTTCTAGGCCCTACATATTCACTATAATCACCGGGGGAGCTTTTCCAAAATTAATATGCCTGGCTCCGCTGCTAGGGGTTTGACAGAATTGGTGGACCCTGGGGCCTGGGCATATGTATTTTTCTAAAGCTTTTCAGGTGATTTAACTCTGCAGCCAGGGCTGGGAGCCCCAGGTGTGGTAAAGACCAGTCTCAGCCAGCCAGACTTTTCTGGGTTGACTGTTGATGGAACTGGGGATAATTTTGGGTTGGCCGAAAAGTTCCTTTGGTTTTTAAGTAAAAATAAAAGACACATTTTTAATTTTCACCAAGAACTTTATTGAACAACGTATTCACTGTTTTGTTCCACTGCCTTCTGCCATTTTTCAGGCAACTTCATAATGCCATCTTCCCAAAACTTTTTATCTTTTTGAGCAAAGAACTGTTCCAGGTGCCTTTTATAGTCTTCCGGGGGATTGAAATTTTTTCCATTAAGAGAATTTTGTAAAGACCAAAATAAATGGAAATCCAAAGGTGCAATGTCTGGTGAATATGGTGGATAAATCAGAACTTCCCAGCCAAGCTGTAACAGTTTTTGCCTGGTCATCAAAGAAACACGCGGTCTTGCATTATCCTGACGGAAGATTATGTGTTTTCTGTTGAGTAATTCTGGATGCTTTTCGTTGAGTGCTGCTTTCAGTTGTTCTAATTGGGAGCAGTACTTGTTGGAATTAATTGTTTGGTTTTCCGGAAGGAGCTCATAATAGAGGACTCCCTTCCAGTCCCACTATATATAATATCACCTACTTTGCATGAAGACCGGCCTGTGGTGTGGTTGGTGGTGGTCTATTTCACTTGCCCCACGATCTCTTCCGTTCCACATTATTGTACAGTGTACACTTTTCATCACCTATCACAATTTGTTTTAAAAATGGAACATTTTCATTACATTTAAGTAGAGAATCACATGTGGAAATACGGTCAAGAAGGTTTTTTCGCTTAAGTTATGTGGAACCCAAACATCAAAGCGATTAACATAACCAAGCTCTTACAAATGATTTTCAACGCTTGATTTGGATATTTTGAGTATGTCAGCTATCTCCCGTGTGGTATAACTTTGATTGTTCTTATTAATGTCTTGATTTGATCGCTGTCAACTTCAACTGGTCTACCCGACCGTGGAGCATCATCCAGCGAGAGAAATCCCCAGCGTGAAACTTCGCAAACCACTTTTGACACGTTTGATCAGTCACAGCGCATTCTCCATACAATGCACAAATCTTTTTTTGTGTTTCAGTTGCGTTTTTACATTTCTTGAAATGATGAACCATAATATGCCAAAAATATTGCTCTTTTTCTTCCATCTTCAATATTAAAATGGCTACACAAAAATTCACCAATTTCACACTCCCTCTTGCGAGACCACTGGAATCACAACTAACTGCTGAACAATCATCAACAGGAAGACACTGGAACTCACCAAAAAAGATACCCCACATCCCAAAACAAAGGAGAAGCCACAATGAGATGGTAAGAGGGGCACAATCACAATAAAATCAAATCCCATAACTGCTGGGTGGGCGACTCACAAACTGGAGAACAGTTATACCACAGAAGTCCACCCACTGGAGTGAAGGTTCTGAGCCCCACGTCGGGCTTCTCAACCTGGGGGCCCGGCAACAGGAGGAAGAATTCCGAGAATCAGACTTTGAAAGCTAGCGGGATTTGATTGCAGGACTTCAACAGGTCTGGGGAAAACAGAGACTCCACTCTTGGAGTGCACACACAAAGTAGTGTGTGCATTGGGACCCAGGGGAAGGAGCAGTCTCCCATAGGAGACTGAACCAGACCTACCTGCTAGTGTTGGAGGGTCTCCTGCAGAGGTGGGGGGCGGCTGTGGCTCACCATGGGGACAAGGACACTGGCAGCAGAAGTTCTGGGAAGTGCTCCTTGGTGTGAGCCCTCCCAGAGTCTGCCATTAGCCCAACCATAGAGCCTTGTAGCATCCAGTGCTGGGTCACCTCAGGCCAAACAACCAACAACCAGGGAGGGAACTCAGCCCCACCCATCAGCAGACAAGCAGATTAAAGTTTTACTGAGCTCTGCTCACCAGAGCAACACCCAGCTCTACCCACCACCAGTCCCTCCCATCAGGAAGCTTGCACAAGCCTCTTAGATAGCCTCATCCACCAGAGGACAGATAGCAGAAGCAAAAAGAACTACAATCCTGCAGCCTGTAGAATGAAAACCACATTCACAGAAAGATAGACCAAATGAAAAGGGAGAGGACTGTGTACCAGAGAAAGGAACAAGATAAAACCCCAGAAAAACAACTAAATGATGTGGAGATAGGTGACCTTCTAGACAAAGAATTCAGAATAATGATAGTGAAGATGTTTCAGGGCCTTGGAAAAAGAATGGAGGCAAAGATCGAGACCATGCAAGAAACATTTAACAAAGACCTAGAAGAATTAAAGAACAAATAAACAGAGACGAACAATACAATAACTGAAATGAAAAATAGACTAGAAGAAATCAATAGCAGAATAACTGAGGGAGAAGAACAGATAAGTGACCTGAAAGAATGGTGGAAATCACTGCCATGGGACAGAATAAAGAAAAAAGAATGAAAAGAAATGAAGATAGCCTAAGAGACCTCTGGGACAACATTAAACGCACCAACATTTGCATTATTGGGGTCCCAGAAGGAGAAGAGAGAGAGAAAGGACCTGAGAAAATATTTGCAGAGATTATAGTGGAAAACTTCCCTAACATGGGAAAGGAAATAGCCACCCAAGTCCAGGAAGCACAGAGAGTTCCAGGCAGGATAAACCCAAGGAGACACACGCTGAGATGCGTGGTAATAAAACTGACAAAAATGAAAGACAAAGAAAAATTATTGAAAGCAACAAGGGAAAAACGACAAATAACATACAAGGGAACTCCCATAAGGTTAACAGCTGATTTCTCAGTAGAAACTCTGCAAACCAGAAGGGAGTGGCATGACATATTTAAAGTGATGAAAGGGAAGAACCTACAACCAAGATTACCCGGCAAGGATCTCATTCAGATTCGACAGAGAAATCAAAAGCTTTACAGATAAGCAAAGCTAAGAGAATTCAGCACCACCAAACCAGCTCTACAACAAATGCTAAAGGAACTTCTTTAAGTGGGAAACACAAGAGAAGAAAAGGACCTACAAAAACAAACCCAAAACAATTCAGAAAATGGTAATAGGACCATACTTATCGATAATTACCTTAAATGTGAATGGATTAAATGCTCCAACCAAAAGACACAGACTGGCTGAATGGATACAAAAACAAGACCCATATATATGCTGTCTACGGGAGATCCACTTCAGACCTAGGAACACATATTGACTGAGAGTGAGGGGATGGAAAAAGATATTCCATGCAAATGGAAATCAAAAGAAAGCTGGAGAAGCAATACTCATATCAGATAAAATAGACTTCAAAATAAAGAATGTTACAAGAGACAAGGACGGACACTACATAATGATCAAGGGATCAATCCAAGAAGAAGATAAAACAATTATAAATGTTTATGCACCCAACATAGGAGCACCCCAATACATAAGGCAAATGCTAACAACCATGAAAGGAGAAACAACAGTAACACAATAATAGTGAGGGACTTTAACACCCCTCTTACACCAATGGACAGATCATCCAAACAGAAAATAAATAAGGAAACACAAGCTTTAAATGACACAATAGATAAGATAGATCTAAAAGATATTTATAGAACATTCCACCCAAAAGTGGCAGAATGCACTTTCTTCTCAAGTGCACATGGAACATTCTCTAGGATAGATCACATCTTGGGTCAAAAATCAAGCCTCAGAAAATTGAAGAAAGTTGAAATCGTATCAAGCATCTTTTCTGACAAAAACGCTATGAGATTGGAAATCATTTACAGGAAAAAAAACTGTAAAAAACACAAATACATGGAGGCTAAACAGTGCACTACTAAATAACCAAGAGATCACTGTAGAAATCAAAGAAGAAATAAAAAAAATACATAGAAACAAATGACAATGAAAACATGATGACCCACAACCTATGGGATGTAGCAAAAAGCAGTTTTAAGAGGGAAGTTTATAGCTATTCAATCTCACCTCAAGAAACAAGAAAAACCTCAAGTAAACGATCTAACCCTGCACTTAAAACAACTAGAGAAAGAAAAAGAAAACCCAAAGTCAGTAGAAGGAATGAAATCATAAAGATCAGAGCAGAAACAAATGAAATAGAAATGAAGAAAACAGAAGCAAAGATCAATAAAACTAAAAGCTGGTTCTTTGAGAAGATAAACAAAATTGATAAACCCTTAGCCAGACTTACCAAGAAAAAAAGGGAGAGGACACAAATCAATAAAATTAGAAATGAAAAAGGAGAAATCACAACTGATAGTGCAGAAATACAAAGGATTATAAGAGACTACTACAAATTACTATATGCCAGTAAAATGGACAACCACAAAGAAATGGACAAATTCTTGGAAAGGTACAATTTTCAAAGACTGAACCAGGAAGAAGTAGAAAATATAAAGAGACCTATCACAAATAATGAAATTGAAACCGTAATTAAAAATCTTCCAACAAACAAAAGTCCAGGGCCAGATGGCTTCACAGGCAAATTCTATCAAACATTTAGAGAAGAGGTAACACCAGTCCTTCTCAAACTCTTCCAAAAAATTGCAGAGGGAGAAACACTACCAAATTCATTCTACGAAGCCACCATCACCCTGACACCAAAACCAGAAAAAGCTATTCCAAAAAAAGAAAGTTATAGACCAATATCACTGATGAACATAGATGCAAAAATTCTGAACAGAATACTAGCAAGCAGAATCTAACAGCACATTAAAAGGATCATACACCATAATCAAGTGGGATTTATCCCAGGGATGCAACGATTCTTCAATATATGCAAATCAATCATTGTGATACACCACATTTACAAATTGAAGGATAAAAACCATATGATAATCACAATAGATGCAGATAAAGCTTTTGACAAAATTCAGCACCCATTTAGGATAAAAGAGCTCTCCAGAAAATGGGCATAGAGGGAACCTACCTCAATATAATAAAGGCCATATATGACAAACCCACAGCAAACATCATTCCCAATGGTGAAAAACTGAAAGCATTTCCAGTAGGATCAGGAACAAGACAAGGATGTCCACTCTCGCCACTATTATTCAACATAGTTTTGGAAGTCCTAGCCACAGCAATCAGAGAAGAAAAATATATAAAAGGAATCCACATTGGAAAAGAAGAAGTAACACTGTCACTGTTTGCAGATGACATGATACTATACATAGAGAATCCTAAAGATGCCACCAGAAAACTACTAGAACTAATCAATGAATTTGGTAAAGTTGCAGGATACAAAATAATGCACAGAAATTCTTGTATTCCTATACAGTAACAATGAAAAATCAGAAAGAGAAATTAAGGAAACAATCACATTTACCCTTGCAACAAAAAGAATAAAATACCTAGGAATAAACCTACCTAAGGAAGTAAAAGACCTGTACTCAGAAAACTATAAGACACTGATGAGAGAAATCAAAGATGACACAAGCAGATGCAGAGATATACCATGTTCTTGGATTGGAAGGATCAATATTGTGAAAATGACTATACTATCCAAAGCAATCTACAGATTCGATGCAATCCTTATCAAATTACCAATGGCATTTTTTTTGCAGAACTAGAACAAAAAATCTTAAAATTTGTATGGAGACACAAAAGACCCTGAATAGCCCAAGGAATCTTGAGGGGGAAAAACAGAGCTGGAGGAATCAGACTCCCTGACTTCAGACTATACTACAAAGCTACAGTAATCAAGACAATATGGTACTGGCACCGAAACAGAAAGATAGATCAATGCAACAGGATAGAAAGCCCAGACATAAACCCATGTACCTATGGTCAACTAATCTATGACAAAGGGGCAAGGATATACAATGGAGAAAAGACAGTCTCTTCAATAAGTGGTGCTGGGAAAACTGGGCAGCTACATGTAAAAGAATGAAATTAGAACACTCCCTAACACCATACACAAAAATAAACTCAAAATGGATTAAAGGCTTAAATGTAAGACCAGACATTATAAAACCTTTAGAGGAAAACGTAGGAAGAACACTCTTTCACATAAATCACAGCAAGATCTTTTTGACCCATCTCCTAGAGTAATGGAAATAAAAACAAAAAGAAACAAATGGGACCTAATGAAAACTTAAAATCTTTTGCACAGCAAAGGAAACCATAAGCAAGATGAAAAGACAACCATTAGAATGGCAGAAAATATTCGCAAACGAATCAACGGACAAAGGATTAATCTCCAAAATATATAAACAGCTGGTGCAGCTCAATATTAAAAAAACAAACAACCCAATCCAAAAATGGGCAGAAGACGTAAATAGACATTTCTCCAAAGAAGACATACAGATGGCCAAGAGGCATATGAAAAGCTGCTCAACATCACTAATTATTATAGAAATGCAAATCAAAACTACAATAAGGTATCACCTCACACCAGTTAGAATGGGCCTCATCAGAAAATCTACAAACAGCAAATGCTGGAGAGGGTGTGGAGAAAAGGGAACCCTCTTGCACCGTTGGTGGGAATGTAAATTGATACAGCCACTATGGAGAACAGTATAAACGTTCCTTAAAAAACTAAAAATAGAATTACCATATGACCCAGCAGTCCCACTACTGGGCATATACCCAGAGAAAACCATAATTCCAAAAGACCCCAGGCACCCCAGTGTTCATTGCAGCACTATTTACCATAGCCAGGTCATGGAAGCAACCTAAATGCCCACTGACAGACGAATGGATAAAGAATATGTGGCACATATATACAATGGAATATTACTCAGCCATAAAAAGGAATGAAATTGGGTCATTTCTAGAGACGTGGATGGACCTAGAGCCTGTCATACAGAGTGAAGTAAGTCAGGAAGAGAAAAACAAATATCATGTATTAACGCATATGTGTGGAATCTAGAAAATGGTACAGATGAACCGGTTTGCAAGGCAGAAATAGAGACACAGATGTAGAGAACAAACGTATGGACACCAAGGACGGAAAGGTGGGGGTGCGGGGTGGTGGTGGGATGAATTGGGAGATTGGGATTGACACATATACAGTAATATGTATATAATAGATAACTAATAAAAAAATTCACCAGTTTTGATTTTTTTTAAATGCACGCTATGACAGCTGTCACAATACAATGTAACAAAATTGTTTCAAATGAAGTTAAAGACAACTAAGCACTAGTAGAGCCATCTTACAGAAAAACGCGAACAAACTTTTTGGCCACCCCAATAATGGCTCTGTGGTGACAAGTAAAGGAAGTAACATTTGCAAAAGGGTCTTACTGTAAGGTACATAATAAGTGCTCAGTAAATGCTCTCTCCTTTTGGGTCTGCCTTCCCATACCTACTTCCTTCCTTGTGCCCTCTCCCCTCTGGGACCACCAGATCTTGGGGCACTCTGTGTGTGCCTGATGTGGGGTTGCTTCTCTCCACTCACTGTGGAACTGCACTCACTTTAGTCCCCTGTACCTGGAAAGAACCAGTTTCTGCACATTTTTGAGGCCCTTGGGCCACAGCAGGACTCAGAGTGCTCTCTCAAGTGTATTCCTGGAGGTCATTGGAGGGGCCAACAGTGAGCTGCCAGGGGTGGGGACCACGAGAACCCATTCCCTGCCAGGGGTGTGCCTCAATCACTGCCTGCTATTTTTTAAAAAAAAATTTATTATTTTTGGGGGGCTTCCCTGGTGGCGCAGTAGTTGAGAGTCTGCCTGCTAATGCAAGGGACACTGGTTCGAGCCCTGGTCTGGGAGGATCCCACATGCCACGGAGCAACTAGGCCCATGAGCCACAATTACTGAGCCTGCGCGTCTGGAGCCTGTGCTCTGCAACAAGAGAGGCCGCGATAGTGAGAGGCCCGCGCACGGCGATGAAGAGTGGCCCCCGCTCGCCACAACTAGAGAAAGCCCTCGCACAGAAACGAGGGCCCAACACAGCCATACATACATACATACATAAATAAATAAAATTAAAACAAAAAAACCATTCCCTTAAAAAAAACATTATTTTTTTTATAGGGAGGTGGGTGTTTGGGCAGAGCCTATATATTAGTAAACCTGAGTCGAACAGGTCAACAGAAGGTGGCAGGAAAAGGAGGGGTTTCATTCATTCTTTTGCTCCTTTATCCTTTTATTTTCTTGTTAAAGGGCCCCCTGCAGTCGCAGGCCCCTGGAATTGGAACAGTGCCTTGGTATGTTTAACTCGAGAGTGATGAATACCCCTGGAAAGAATGCTGCTGACCAGCCACAATGTTTAACCAGCGGCAAGGCGCTCCTGCCAACATCTGGTCTGTGCTCGAGCTTTAGCAAATCCCACCATTTTATCAAGCAGCAGTTGGTTGTCACAGATGTATTAGCATGAAGCAGCCTTGTTCATAAGTACAAATGTTACGTGCCCACCAAATTAGTTCCCCAGTTCATTCTCTTCCCTTGGAATGTAGTGCTTATAAAATATATGAGGTGAATGTTCTTCAGTGGTTTGCTGGAAAAAGGTAACCCTAGGCAGGTGATTTGTAACCAGAAACTCTGGGTAGATTCTTTGACCTTACCTGAGAAACCCATTCTAGGCATGTCACTAGACCAGTGGTTCAACCAGGGGTAATTTTGCCCCTGGGGGAGCATATGGCAACGCCTGGAAACATTTTTGGTTGTGACAAGGGGAAGATGCTACTGGTATTTAGCGAGTAGAGGCCAGGGATCCTGCTAACCATTCTACAAAGCACAGGACAGGGTTACCCAACAAAGAAGTATTTAGTCCAAAATGTCAGTAGTATCGAGGTCGAGGAACCATGGTTTAGGCCAACCAGTGTCCAGTGCTGGCTCTGTGCTCTCACTGGCGTGTGAGGTCCAGGTGGCTTTGTCCAACCAAAGCCTGGCTCTCACCTGCTGAAACAGCTCACTTAGGTTGGTCATGGTTAGATCTGGGCACACTGTGGTCAAACGATGATGGTGACACCTACATACATGACTGTTTCATTAATACCTACTCTGTGCCCGTCCGGAGCTGGGCCTCTTATGCACATTATCCCATTGAATTCTCACAACAGTCCCAGCTCATGTAGATGAGCAAGCACATCCTCAGACAAGTGCAGTTGCTTGGCCAGGCCTGCACGGCTAGTAAGCAGAGGATTCAGGGTTTGTACCCAGGTCTCTTCTCTCCAGAGCTGGGGTTGCCTATTCCCAAGAAAATCGAGGGAAAGGGCAGTTGCTAAGCATCTTTCATTCAGCTTTTGGATGGGTTTTGCCCAAGAAATGGTCATCCCCTCCTTTAGGTAACCTGTAGTCGATTAAGTCTTCGCCTTTGTAACTTTTTAACCTTACCTTGATTCATCTTTAATGACTAGTGATTTTGGCAGGTACTCTTTCGTAAGTAACAGCAACATCACGTCACACAATGAGCAGAGTGACTTGCCTGAATCTCTTAATCTTCACGTTGCCTAAGCAAGGTGTGCTGTAGTGAGCCTCAGGTTCTCTGGTGCCTCCAGATGGTCTCATTGAGCTGGGATGACACTGCTCCTACCTACATCAGCTGTGAGGACATGGAAGCTCAGGGGCCCTCCAGGCTCCCATGTCTGATGTCTGCAAACACTCTTGTCACCCATGCAGCTATTGTAACGCTGAGACTTCACTGGGTAGCTCTGGAGAGGTCCCACTGGTACCAGAATACATGGGTAGCCAGGCCAAATACTTAATTCCAAGACAAGTTCCGGCAATTAGGCATGTCGCACAGCTTCTTTGGGTCTCGGGTTCTGTATCTGAACACAAGGGGACGTACTTTTTGCACTTTTCTATCTCTATAATTCTATGGCTCAAGACAGAGAGAAATTTGAATTCCAATCTAAAGGTAGAGGGGAAAAGTCCAGAGAGATTGCAGTTTGCCACATCAGAAGGAAGGCAGAAACTTCAGACTAGGCTCCCATGTTTAGACTTCCGCAAGCTTCTATTACCTCTGCAATTTCCCACCTTCATTATTTTTTATCTTTGTTGGTTTACAGAAAACCCTGAAAGTGGATATGGACAAGGGGAAGGAGGCAGACTAATTCTGGGTCCCTCAAAAACACTGTGCCTTAGATCTAACTTCATGTTTGTGCTTCCCGGGGTCTCTCTCTCTTGGAGAAGGCCAGAGGAAGCTTTCTCTAGTTCTTCTGGCTAAATACTCCTGAGTAGATGCCCTCCCCCGCTTCCCCATGTACTTTGGTCTGGGTCCTTGCCACCCCTCCACTCCCCCCATATCCCCTTCAAGAGAATGGAATCTGCCCCTGTTCACAGGTCGGGTCACACTGGAAATTATGATGGGACCCTGTACTGCCTAAATCCTGCTGACAGACTGGGGGCTACAGCTCACCTGAGGGGGAGGTCCTTAGTAGTAGACTGGCCAGTGAGCGAAGTCAACCGGATTCCCTCTCTGGGAAAAATGTGAGTTAGGAGTCACAGGGGAACAGAGAACACTCAGGCTAAAAGATCCTGTCAGCTAAGAGGCTGAGATGAGCATTAAGGTAACAGTCCTTTTTCAAGGTGAGGAAATTGAAAGATGAAAGATGCTCATTGAGGGTTAAGATTTGCATTCGTGACAGAACCTGGGAAGGTCTGGTTGGGCCACTTCCTGTCCTGATCATCTGCTGTGCTGGCCGTGTCAGGGTGAACAAAACAAGTTAGACAGGCCCCTGCCAGGGCGTTGTGTGCTAAGAGGCACAGCTATTAGAAGGGGCTTCAACAGGATTTGTTTTTTGACTTGCTCTTTGCTTGAAAGTCTCTTAGTACAAGTGGGAATTTGGATCAGGAGGACAAGTGCAAGTGTAAAATCCATTCTTTAAAGCATCTGGGATGCCTATGAAATTGGCTTTCTGGTTCCACAAGGCCCTTCTTTCTCTGTTCTTCCATCTATTTCCCCAGCTCCACAGCCACCTTTCTCCTTTACAAAACTTCCCTGTATTGTAAGGTAAAAAATGACTTAACATATTACCAAGTGAAGGGAACTAAACTGAAGAGGCTACACACTGGATGATGCAACACTGTGACAATATGGAAAAGGCAAAACTATGGAGATAGTGACAAGATCAGTGGTTGCCAAGGGGAGGGGCAAATAGGTGAAGCACAGAGGATTTCTAGGGTAGTGAAAATACTCTGTATGATACTGTAATGATGGATACATGTTATACATATGGTCAAACCCATAGAATGTACAACACCAAGAGTGAACCCGAGTGTAAACTATGGACTTTGGATGGTATTGTGTCAGTGTAGGTTCATCAGTTGTAACAAATGTACCACTCTGGTGGGGGATGTTGATATGGGGGGCTATGTACGTGTGGGCAGGGGTATATGGGAGATCTTTGTACATTCCTCTTAATTTTGCTGTGAACCTAAAACTGCTCTAAAAAATAATGTCTTAAAAAAAAAGCAGAGCCAAAACCAACAAACCAACCAACTAACCAACCAAAATGTCTGTTAATGAGTGTTACTTATACTACTAGTTAATTTTACCTTTGAAGACAAATAGCTTTAAAACAAAGAAAGGATTGTAATTTTTTAGCACAGAGAACTGAGCGTCACACTAAAAATAGCATTTATTCAGCATCTCTGCAAACTCAGCAACTGTGGTTGACATCGTTGCTTCCTAACCCCTCAGTCAATCTGTACCAACCCCTCCTTCTTGCTGGAAGAGCCCTGATGTTTGTTTGGCTCCTCCTCACATATTCTATGGAGGTGACTCGTACCCCTGTACCAGGAGGAGCATGTTGCTTGGATCTAAGCCAATCATGCTGCCTGGATTCCTGTTGTCAGGGATTGGTTTAGAGACGGAATGCAATGCAGACCTGGCTAGTGAGACATAAGGGGGCTTCTGGAAATGGTTTTCTCCCTTGATATAGAGCATCTTGGGGGACAGTCTCCTGCTCTCCTGCTGATGGTTGTTGCGTGAGGTGGTGCTGCTTGGAGCATCTTTTGCCATTTTTGCATCCATCAGGGGAGACAGATTGCAGATGGCATAGCAGAACATGGAGAGCATGAGTCCTCAATGACATAAAAAAACTGCTTAACCAGCCTTGGAGCAGCCCCAAGTCTGAGCTTCTTATTATAATTCCCTTTTCTTTTATACTTTTACTGAAGTATTCTGTTATTTAGAGCTGAAAGCATCCCAATGAATGCCATGCTAAATTCTTTGTATAGATCATCTCACTTGATCCTCACAACTTTATAATGATGAGAAAATGGTGACTTAGAGATCGTAAATAGCTTTCTACAAATCACACAAGCAGCAAGTGGGGCCTCAAACCAAGATACCTGCCTTCAAAAAGCCTGGTTCTCAACCACTATGGTCAAAAAACTGTCTCTTGCCTCTACCTCCCTCTGGGACCTTAAGTAAATCTCTTCACCTTGCAAGCCTCAGTTTTCTCATCTGTGAAGAAAGAAACTGGATGGCCTCATATGTCCTTCCCAACTCTAAAATTCAAGGAGTAAAATATCACCTTGTTGGACACAGGAGGCCCTCTCTGCTGGCCTCAGAACAAATTCTGGACTGTTCCTAATCCTTCATTTGCTCCAGGGTAAAAATCTCATGTGGAAGCATTTAGGTCATTTGGACTTAAGTTGGATGCCCTTGTTGCCAGGGGCTGGGAGTCCAAGTCCAGGTGGGGTTCCCCCAGAAGCAACCGCGAACAAGGACTTGAGTGCAAGGGGTTAATTTGGGAGGTGATCCAAGGAAACACTGGAAGGGAGTGGGAAATTCAGATAGGGAGAGAATGAAGTAATAAACGGTGTGTTATCAAGCAAATTACCCCTGTGGGCAACTAGAGCATAACCCTGCTAGGAGAAAGTGTAGACCATGCACCTCAGAGCTATGTCACTGACGGGCAGGGAGGTAGGATGTTTGTCCATCAACCCTAGACAGTCATTAGCTGAGGGCTGCTGGGTAGGAGGTGCAGTGTACCTTTCCTGCTCCTCTTGCATCCTGCATTGGCAAAGTGGGCTTTGGGGGCCAGAGGAAGCCCTCAGGCAACAAGCCACGGGTGCTGGCGATTGGAAGTCTGACGATGCCTAAGCACCTAGCATTTGCTGCCTCTCACCCACATTTACACAAACAGGAGGGAAGTTCGGAAGCTGGGCAGCCACCATGATCAACACCCATCCTGGGGTCCTTGTGAAATCCTGTCAGGTAGGCAGCCACACTGTGTGGGGGTCCCTACAACCCACATAGACCTGGGTCCTCTAGGCACCCCCAGAAACGGAGGCTGGGCGCACTAGCTGGAAATACAGCCAGTTCAGGCTGTGGTGTCTCATGGCTTCCTGTGTGTCGTCTCGTCTCTTATGGAACCGCGAGCTCAAGGGTAGATACCATCTTTGATAATATTTACTTCCCTCTTACCAATTGCATTCTTTACAGTGATAGGCACATAGCAGCCACTAATATGTTTAAAAGTTGAATTCAATGTTTTTGTAAATACCATTATTAGTAGTCTATATAGGTTGATGGAAAATTAGTCATAACTATTTGTAAGGATCCTGTAAGTCACATAGAACATACCTTTTCTATACCAAAACCCCTTCTACAAGGTCCCTGTTGTGACTGTTAGTTACAGCTACCTTCCAGTGACTTCCATGGGCCAGTGTGCTGGTGTGGGGAAGAGTGGGCCTCTGTAGTCAGCTGCCTGCCTTTGAATCTCCGCTAAGCCTTTTACTCTGTACGTGGCCTTGGGGAAGTTAGGTAATGTTCTGAAACCTTAGTTTACTTATCTACAAAATGGGGGTAAATGGTAGTATCTCCTTACATAGGGTTGTAAAGATGAAATATAAAAAATGGATACAAACATAAATATAAATTCATACATACATACCATATATACATATATGTTTTATATATCTCTATAGATAGTGCTATTTAGCACAGAATCATAAAAGAGCAAACACTCTGTCTGGGGTGGCTATTATTGTTATTACAGAGACAGGTTATTCGGTCTTCCTGATGATGGACTTCTTCATTTGGCAACAGCTGTTATTGTCAGCAAGTGCTTCAATATATCAAGCCTGGATCTTTTGTCCTCTAACTTCCATGCAAAGGTTCAGTACTGAAACTAAATTGTTAATTCCACTCTCCCAAAGGAATAATTTTAAACATGTGTTGTCTTCTGAAACTAGAGAAGATAATTCTTTTTCATTTGCATGATTTGCCTTCAGATAAATAAGTTATAAAGCAGTGTTTCCCAAGTGTCTTCTGAAAAATCTGCTCTCTGAGGAAAAAGTCTCTTTCAAGTCACCATGCCCATTCCTACATTAAAGGCTCTGAGAAGTCCTGCAGTAAATCATTCCCCAAACTAATTTGAGCATGGAATCCTTTTGCTATGTGACATTTACTAAAATCTCTGCAATTTCCTACATTAAAGGCTCTGAGAAGTCCTGCAGTAAATCATGCCCCAAACTAATTTGAGCATGGAATCCTTCTGCTATGTGACATTTATTAAAATCTCTGCAATTTCCTGGCACGGATTTTGATTTCTTTGCCCTCTTTTCAGCAAGAATTTTGGTGCCGACCACCAATACTATAGATACTGAAAATAAGTGCCTTATTTTCACAAAAAAAATTTAATTTTTTTTCACTTAAGAACTTCTTTTCCCCCCTCTTCCTTTTGCTCTTTTCGAAAGGACATTTTTCACTGTCTGCAAAACTGGAAAGGCAGAGAGGCAAAAGAGCCTGCTCTTCTGCTCTCCCCCTTCCTCTCATCCACTTCCTGTCACCAGTAAAACTACTCCTGTTTCTTGAATACCAGCTGCTCGACCCCAGCAGCAGACTGAGAAAGAGTTCCATATGGAGAAACTTTGCTGGCCTTTTTGTTTGTTTGTTTCTTTGTGTTTTATTTATTTATTTAACGTCTTTATTGGAGTATAATTGCTTTACAATGGTGTGTTAGTTTCTCCTTTATAACAAAGTGAATCAATTATACATACACATATGTTCCCATATCTCTTCCCTCTTGCGTCTCCCTCCCTCCTACCCTCCCTATCCCACCCCTCAAGGTGGTCACAAACCACTTAGCTGATCTCCCTGTGCTATGCGGCTGCTTCCCACTAGCTATCTATTTTACGTTTGGTAGTATATATTAGTCCATGCCACTCTCTCACTTTGTCACAGCTTACCCTTCCCCCTCCCCATATCCTCAAGTCCATTCTCTAGTAGGTCTGTGTCTTTATTCCCATCTTGCCCCTAGGTTCTTCATGACTTTTTTTTTCCCTTAGATTCCATATATATGTGTTAGCATATGGTATTTGTTTTTCTCTTTCTGACTTACTTCACTCTGTATGACAGACTCTAGGTCCATCCACCTCACTACAAATAACTCAATTTCTTTTCTTTTTATGGCTGAGTAATATTCCATTGTATATATGTGCCACACCTTCTTTATCCATTCATCTGTTGATGGACACTTAGGTTGCTTCCATGTCCTAGCTATTGTAAATAGAGCTGCAATGAACATTTTGGTACATGACTCTTTTTGAATTTTGGTTTTCTCAGGGTATATACCCAGTAGTGGGATTGCTGGGTCGTAAACATAGGCAGAACACTCTATGACATAAATCACAGCAAGATCCTTTTTGACCCACCTCCTAGAGAAATGGAAATAAAAACAAAAATAAACAAGTGGGACCTAATGAAACTTAAAAGCTTTTGCACAGCAAAGGAAACCATAAACAAGATGAAAAGACAACCCTCAGAATGGGAGAAAATTTTTGCAAATGAAAATTTACAAGCAGCTCATGCAGCTCAATATCAAAAAAACAAACAACCCAATCCAAAAATGGGCAGAAGACCTAAATAGACATTTCTCTAAAGAAGATATACAGATTGCCAGCAAACACATGAAAGAATGCTCAACATCATTAATCATTAGAGAAATGCAAATCAAAACTACGATGAGATATTATCTCACACCGGTCAGAATGGCCGTCGTCAAAAAATCTAGAAACAATGAATGCTGGAGAGGGTGTGGAGAAAAGGGAACACTCTTGCACTGTTGGTGGGAATGTAATTGATACTGCCTCTATGGAGAACAGAATGGAGGTTCCATATGTATAACTGATTCACTTTGTTATAAAGCAGAAACTAACACACCTTTGTAAAGCAATTATACTCCAATAAAGATGTTAAAAAAAGAAAAAAACTAAAAATAGAACTACCATACGACCCAGCAATCCCACTACTGGACATATATCCTGGCCTTTTTTTTCCCCACTGTCCTTGGCGAGGGGGTTTCTCATTGTAGTGAGCGTGAAAAATTAAAACCTGAAAAGGAGGGCATGTTTTCACCAGAACCTTCTCCTCTTCAACCTCTTCCCAATGTTGCTAAAAAATATCTCTAAAGAAGAATATCTGCTCTGTAGCTGGGCTCCTTACTCAAAGCAGGAGGTTGAGAGAAAGGTCAGCCCCATGATTTGAATGACAATGGCTCTTCCTTATAGTTGCTACCTTGATAGAGGCAGGCGTCACTCCTTTTGCAGGCAAACTCTGTAATTAGGTGTGAGGGGCTGTGCCTTAGAGAAGCTCAGAGCCATAGGATCTCAGCACTGGCTCACCAAGCCCAGACTTTCCATTATACAAACGAAGCAGTTATGGCCCAGAGAGGTTAACTGCTTTGACCCAAGTCACAAAGCAGAGGTGGCTTCTTCCTACTGCTCTAATGATACCTTTTTTTGCTTTCCTTTTTGCTCTTTTCTGTGTGTGGGTTGTGGGGAAGAGAGGGGATATATGGCTTCAAAAATCTGATTTTTACCTTTCCCCACTTGCAGCCAAGAAATACATTGCTGGGCTTACGATCTTTCTCATTCCTTCAGTAAATATTTATTAAGTGCTTACTGGGTGTCAGGCATTGTGCCAGGACATTCTTCCACTGGGTCTGTTAAACAAACATGATTTATATCTCTCTGAAGCTGGTGGAATAAGACCCTAGGCCAGTTGCTATATGTACAAAAAAATGCCATTTTATATTTTCTGGTGTCTGGCACCAGGCAGTTTGGACCCAGTCACCAAAGGACCCCATTGGTGTTTCCAGCCCCTTGTGTCCCTTGCACCTTGGCCTTGAAGCTTTACAGAGATGGCCTGCAGAATCCTTGTGTATCTGTCTCCTTGCTGGGTACAGGGACCGTCCTTTTCCTTGAACACTGTGGTAATATGGAACGGTCCGAGGGTGGTGCCCTTGTGCCAGTCCCCCATCTCCACAGTGCCAGGGACCTGGCTAAGCTGATTGGGGGTGTTCCCCAATCCAGACTCCAGGGGTGAGCAAACTGATGCTGGGAGGAAGGGAAGGGAGTGGAAGATGCGTGCTCTGGTTTATAGGAGGTCATTAACCCTTGGTCAGGTCCCACCCTGAGGTATTAAAACTTAAATTCAACACACATTTACTGAGTGCCTTCTACATGTCACTCACAGGTCAAAGTGCTTGTACATAGCAGTAAGCAGAACAGGCAAAGGTCTCTGCCCTTGTGGAATGTACATATGACGGTGGAACGTACGTAGGGCAGCTTCCTGTGGATTCACTGATAACTAAGTCCAGAGAGTGAGGCACAGGGCAGGCCCCCAAGGCTGCTCACCAGGGTGGAGAGAGACAATGAGGGTTTCCAAAGAAATACTTTATTCACTTCTCCAGTTTTTCTGGGCCCTGACTTTTGCTGTGCTCTCAGTAGAAGCAGGAATGGCCTGTGTCTTTCCTTGTAATTGAGATCTTCGATCTCCCGACCATCTCCCAACCATCTCCCATAGTTCTGGGCAGCAGGGGGAGGACCAGCCCACCCACAGCACCTTGCCTTCATCGTTCCACCTGCAGAGACGGTGGGGCTCTTTGGTGACTGGTGCTGATATGTGAGACTTGTCTCTGTAATCAACATGGTGAAGAGACTGGAAGGTTGCTCCTATGACACTCTAGGGCTCAGAGATATCAAAAAACCAGCATTTCCCTGCCCAGACAAGTCAGAAGACTGAAGAAGCAGCTGTTCCGTTAGAGCCAACGTTTCCAAACAATTGTCTTTGGATCAGCAGCCCCAGCATCCACTGTGTGTTAGTTACATAGTGTTGCTTAACAAATTACCCCAAAATGTCGTAGCTTAAAACAACAAACACGTATTATCTCGCAGTTTCTGTGGGTCAGGAATCTGGGTGTGGCTTAGTTGGGAGCTTCAGGCTCACAGTCTCTCATGAGGTTGCAGTCAGGCTGTCAGTAGAGGCTGTGGACTCATCGGAAGGAGGGGAGATCCACTTCCAAGCTCACTCATGTGGTCGTTGTTGGGTCTCTGTCTCTCACCCCATTAGCCCTGTCATACGGCTGTTTCTTAACGTGACCCCTGGCTTCCCCTAGGGCAGGAGATCAAAGAGAGAGTGAGCGATCACTCAAAATGGGAGCCACAGTTTTTATATAACCTAAACTTGGAATTGATATCACATGGCTCCTGCCGTATTCTGTGCGTTAGAAATGAATCGGTAAGTCCAGGGTATGACTCCTGGGAGGTGGGGATGATTGCATGCCAGGAAGAAAGGAGGTAGGGGATCTTGGAGGGTCTTCTGAGGTGACTTGATTGGCTCAGGTTCTTGCCCCCCTCAGCTGTTCAGATGTGGATTCTCGGCCACAGAAAAGGATGCAGCCCGTGGGTAGACGGAGGGTCAAAGAGCACTTCAGAGAGAGGAAATGCGCGTTCACACGAATCCTCCTTATTGGAGACCCCTGTGAGATCTGTCCCTTTGTTAGGAGCCAGTGGGGAGGGGACATGGGGCAGTGCTGATTGTTCCGTTCCCACTAGGTTATGTCCTTTTGAGAATAAGCAGTCCCAGCTTTCATAGCAAAGGGAAAAAAGGATTGCATTTGGAAAGTTGATTTCAATTGGGTAGATAGACTTATCCCAAATTAGAATAAAGTAACTAGCTATGAAAAAGGGGTCAGACAAGTAACGCAAGGTAAGAGCAGGGTGTAATGCAGTAGAGACTGGTGAGGACTAGGGAGAAGTGGAAAGTGAAGACCCCATTAAAGGGGGCAGGTACTATATAGCTTCACTTGTGGCTATATAACAGTTGTTGCTACATCTTCACATTTTTAAAGAAAAGCCTGAAATCCAGACTCTTAACTGAAATTTCCCATGTACAGAATGTTGGCAACTAATTTAAAAAATTTAAAAGCACTGGGTTGGCCCATTAAACACACACACATATGTGGGCAAAGTGCAAGAAATACAGGCAGACAATGCACACTTTTCCTGAGCAACATTTCTCCTTACTGTTTCATCTTGAGGGCCATATCCCAGAAGAACTAGAACAAGGACAGGGAGACATTGGGTATTTATGGTATGTTATGGTACAGAATAGTTGTGAAAAAAATAATATGTTTTTATCCTTACTTATTTGATCACAAAAATAATGATGTTACCTGAGTGCTGACCTCTCAGGAAATGATTAAACTAAGTTTTGATGAGCTTCATATAAAAGAGCAAAGAAATGTTTATATTGTCTCAACTGGCTATTTGAGGGCAAGGGGTCTTCTTCCTATTTTAGAGGAAGGAAATAGTAGATGCCCTGAGGTTTCTGTAGGAACTGACCAGATATGCCAAAGAAATCCGGTTTTGAACTGAGACAAGTACTAATGCTTGAGTTTGCCTCCAGGGAAATCTCTACACGAATAGAAGAGGAATAATTAACTGGTGAAAATGGGAAACAAGAGGCTTCAGGTTAGACATAAGGAAGTACTTAAAGACTAAGAGGACCTAAAGGCATTGGAACAATGGAGAGAAGAAACTCATTATTTTTTAGCCTAGAGTTTCTAAATGGAAGAATTAACAGCTTTCTTGCTGATCTGCTCTGTGAGCAGTCCTACTCAGAAGGGGATGTGCGAAGGAGGCAGCCCCTGGACCCTCTTCATCCTGTGATTTCTTCTGGGGCCCAGCAAACAGAGGCCCCCCAGTTTACTAACCCACCAAATTTACCAGCTGTCCCTTCCCCCAGGAGGTAAACAGGCAATAAAATAAATGAAATTCCTACTCTTTATTACTTGACCCCCATAAATCATCACTCACTCCAGGTGACCACTTATCTCTAAGGCATCACAAAATATTTAAAGTGCTATCTCCTTTATTATGAATGAAATAGAAGAAATGAGCAAAAAACCGAATGATGATGTGTCTTAGTGCAAGGACAATTCTGCCAGCAGTAACTGTTAAATTTCAGAAAACAGGAGACTCTGTGTGTGTGTGTGTGTGTGCTTGTGTGTGTCAGGGGAGTGAGGATTCTTAGGGCTTTCTCAGTTTCTTCCATTCTGTTCCAAACCTTTCCTAGGATTAGATTCACTCTGAACTTTAGGTCCTCACAGAGCGACAGATAGATAGATAGAAGCATATGGGATGTTACTTTCCATTCTTGGTTACTTATAAAGTCTATCTTGAACTAAAAGCTTATTGTGCCAAAATAGGGGGCTTTTGCATCTTGCTGGTGAGCAGACGAGTGCTATCCTGTCACCATGACAACAAGTATTTGCATTAAAGAGGCTCCTCAGACCACATTACAGTCCCATGGCCCAGAGGGACCCCTTTGAAGGCCTTGTAATCTTTTCCCTAAGTGTGATTAACATCTTCTGAACATAATCATGAACCATGTTCTGTAACAGATAATTACCTACTGCAGTTAGCATCTTCTGTCCCTGAGAGCTCTGTGAAATGGATAGAGTGCAAGACTTACTCTACTGTTACTTTACCTAACCAACTAAAGTAAAGCAATCTGACTTCTTAAAATCTGGGGAAGTTTGCATTTTACACAAATATATTGTGTTGACCCTGGCATCATGTGTATCTGTCACATGCTCTGGGATGTTCTTCACCCCGTTTTTGAATACCTCCTGCAGGCATTTTCTGCAATGCCAAGGGCTCCCTTATCCTGTCTGTGCCTCCTGTTTTTCCCATGACGTGTGCACACTGCTAGTCCCAATGTGTGCTTCAGATTTATTGCAGTCACTTGCCTGGATATACGGGGACTTTTAAAACTTTCTCTTCATAGAAGTTTCCCCTGTAGATTTCTGTTTATCACCTAACATTGTTTCTTGAGACTCCCAAGGCTCGTGTCATGACCCAGGGGAGTCCTGTTTCTCTCTTGGCTCTACTTTACCCAGGAAAGTCTCTCTTGCATAGGTGAAAGCCTCCTCTTCCAGGTTCCCTAACCCCATTTTATCTTTAGGGGTACACTCAAAACTTAAGGGAAGCTAGATGAAACGGATGTTGAAAAGAGTGTTTGAGAGAAAAAGGAAAGAAAAAAGAAAACTCCAAACCCCAAGCTACCATAGAGATTGACCTTTACTGATATCTTTCCAAGTCTTTGCACTATATCACACTGTTGTTATGCAAATAGGGTGTGGAATCATTATGACGATAAAGAGCACTTCGGTGTTTTAAATGTTACCTTGCTGGAGTACCAGGATTCTAAAGGTGAAACAATAACCTTTAATATCCTGCCATCTCTCGCAGGGTAGGGGTGGGGCATGAAGAAGACTGATCACACACCACGTCTACTCCCTGACCTGCTAGTCTTTCTTTGCTAATAAAATTGACTAAAAGGATCTTCCAGTGCTGTTTGGGTGCCATATTTTCTGAACTCCAAATCAGGAACCATGGCAAAGCCATCGTACTATGTTGGTGGTAGAATCAATGTCTCCCAAAGGCATGAGACTGAGGGAAGTAGTCAGAGCTTCACTCTGGAAGGGAAAAAGGCCTGGAGAGGTTGCAAAAGGTCAGCCTGCTGGATGCAAGGTGTGGGCTGTCCCATATTGAGTACATATATGTGCAATGTATCTCTATATGTGTATGAAATATATGTACACTTTATATATATATATATATACACACACACACACACACACACACATAGAGAGAGAGATAATTTTTAAAAATGATCCACTCAGGTCTTTAAAAGAGCAGCTGGCTAGGCCATCTCTATCTCCAAGGGGTTCAGAACAAGCCTTCTCAAAATGTGTCACTTTGACATGTGGATTATTTTGAGCTGAAGACAGTCAAGGCCCAAGAGGCTCAGGAAGAGCTTTCTGCCTCCCCCTTAACTACATAAAAGAATTTAGGTAACAGAGAGCTATTACCAGAGGTAAGTTTCCATCTGAATGACCTATCCCTATGGCCGGGCAAGCATCTAATGACTATACTTCTGCTCTACTTACTGTCCTGTGAATTGTCCTCCTCCCCTTGGAAGCCCCAGGCCCCTGTGCCGTTCTTTAGCTCAGGATGGCATATGAGCCTCGACCGCCCATCTTGCCATTGTGCCTCATATTTTTATGGCATCCCCGTGCGTACAAAATTAAATTGGCTTTTCTCCTGTTAATCTGTCTCATGTCAATTTGATCATTAGAACAGCCGAAGAACCTAGAAGGGTAGAAGGAAAAGTTTTCCTCCCCTACACTCCTCAATTTGCTTTTGGCCTCAGCCGTCTGGAGCGTTACAGCTCCCCTTTCTCTACCCTCCCGCCACCAAAAGCCCAGGAAATAGGGCCTGTCCCCTATTTGTGCTGCACTCCAGGCAAAGCTTCTGTTATAATGAACTCCCTTGTGATGCAGAAACCAATAAACCTCTGCTACGAATGCCCAATAGTGAACCAAATTATACATTTTTTCCCCAATTGAGTGTTGTTTTAAATATGCTCATACCTTTTTAATGGTATGCATAAAATTGTCATGTGTATGAGAAAACATACTTGCCTCTGTGTGTGTGTGCGCGCACACATGTGTATGTGCGTAAAAACTTCTCTAATTAGCACTACCATGGGTAAAGATTCTTCTGGGATGAAGTGTTGAGATTGGGGGTACTGAGACCCCATCCAGCTATATTTCTGAAGGCCTAAGGCAGAGGAAATTCTTGGCATATGGAATATAATTATTCAAAATGGAAGGTGGCCAAGGTGCTGGAGTTAAGATTTCCTATTCTTACACACTGTGGGATATTTCAAGAACTTCCTTGCCATAACCAGTTGGACACAATTTCTAGGGATGAATGACAATGTGCTGGGACAGGAAGATAGCAGCTGGCCGTTTGGCCAATCCATTATTCTGCATTAATTTGACTTTTTTTTTTTGGTTAGAGCCCTGGTGGCGATGAACTCATTTAGAATCTTCTCTGCCTGCCACATGTCAGTTCAGAAATATTCCAACACAATGTGGCATTAGTTATGTGGCCTGGGATCGGGGCCAACCAATTGGATCCAATGAATGTGGATAAGCTTTATTCATTGGCAAAATTAATAAACAGTAACAGTGACTTGAGCCAGTTAGAAAGCAGCTTATTCATAACAGTTCAGTGCCCCTGGGATGAACTGGTCCAGTCTTTGATTGGCCTCAGCCACAATGGTTCTGTTGTGTACACCAACCAGTGTGTTGGGGTCCGCAGGGGCACTGTCACAGCTCTGCACTGATATCCATCTGAGAAACTGATTAAATTTGCATTAATCACAGGGCCCAGCTTAAGTGCTGTCAGTGCCCTTGAATATTGCCAAGAGGATCAATTGCTTTGGCTTGGAAATATAAATGCATTTCTGTCATTGCTGGAAGCTATTATCTGGTGATAACGTTCTAGTACATTGGTATTATTTTCAGTTAATGAGCACCGAGGAACAAATTCTGACCATAACCACATGTACATGCTATTCAGAGATGGGAGAAGGTAGAAAAGAGAGACTGAGTAACATGTGAAGTCTTTTCAGTGGCCTATGAGACTCGACCTTGTTGGCTCCTATCTGTCTGATAACTCCCATCCCTCTGATATTACAGATTGCTTCTTACATAGCAACCCTCCAAACTGCCCCACCACATACGAAGACTGAATAGATGTGATTTGTTCAGAAATATAGACACAGGCGTAGAGAACAAATGTATGGATACCAAGGGGGAAGGGGAGGGGGGATGAATTGGGAAATTGGGATTGACATATATACACTACTATGTATAAAATAGATAACTAATGAGAACTTACTGTATAGCACATGGGACTCTGCTCAATGCTCTGACCTAAATGGGAAGGAAATCCAAAAAAGAGGGGATATATGTATACGTATAGCTGATTCACTTTGCTGTACAGCAGAAACTAACACAACATTGTAAAGCAACTATACTCCAATAAAAAAATTAATTTAAATAAATAAATGGAATCATAAAAAAAAAGAATGTGCTTTGTTTTCTTCCTGAAGAAGAAAACGGTAACTTTTCAGAAGTGCTTTCTGTTGCAAGAAAGCTCTTTGCCACCAGTGAAAAACTTTCCTGTGTTCTACATGAAAAATACAATTATTTTATATCCAATCAGCCTGTGTTCCTCAACAGATTATTTTATTGTAGGGAAAACATGATGCTTTTACTGAAACCTGTTTTGGTTTTTAAAAATTGATGATTAAAAAAAAGTGGTTATGAAAAACCTAGGGGCAGGGCAGGAATAAAGACGCAGTTGTAGAGAATGGACTTGAGGACACGGGGAGGGGGAAGGGTAAGCTGTGACAAAGTGAGAGAGTGGCATGGACATATGTACACTACCAAATGTAAAATAGGTAGCTAGTGGGAAGCAGCTGCACAGCACAGGGAGATCAGCTCGGTGCTTTGTGACCACCTGGAGGGGTGGGATAGGGAGGGTGAGAGGGAGACGCAAGAGGGAGGAGATATGAGGATATATGTATATGTACGACTGATTCATTTTGTTATAAAGCAGGAACTAACACACCATTGTAAAGCAATTATACTCCAATAAAGATGTTTTAAAAAATAAATAAAATAAATAAAAAATGATTTAATACACAATGTGTTAGGTTTGTGGCTATGATAAGGCTATCACTTGTACCAGACCATTGCTTCTGCCAAGAATGCCTAGAAAATGTGGATAAAGTACAAAAGAACGCTTTGTTTGAAAGCATCAGAGAGATGCCAAGCCTGCTATGATTTGAAGGGCCGGATTCTAGAAAGAAAGAAGGCTCATTGAAATAAGCATATTTTATTTTATGTGCTACCTTCTTCATTGGACATTTAGTAAGTATAGACATGGATAAGATGCTGAGACTCTGGGCAGTGGTTTGGCTTGTAAGGGTCAGAGAGGACTTCTGAGCTTTTAGCAATTTCATGAAGCTGGGGAGACAACTATTAGAGTCCAGGCTTGCAAGAAAACCAGGAGTCAAGGGCCCAAGAACTTGGAGAGGAGTGGATCAGATGCTGCACCGGTTTTCCCTTTGAGACATTTACTGTTTAATATATGTAGAGTAAGCAACCAGAAGGCTGCTGAAACAGAGTGGAATCTTAGACAGTGCTGTGGAGATAAAACTTGAGTTCAGGGCCCATTAGGGAGGAGGAAGCATAGAAAACATCCTAGATTCTCGGTTGGGACCCCTGGGAGGCCTAATCTCTAGGATTGCAGAAAGAGCCAGAAATAACTGTGAACCTAATGAGGACTGAAAACAAATCTTGAGCAAGATCGGATCCTGCCTGGGTTGATGTTATGCACCGCTACAGCATCTGGCAGAGAATAGGGGGTATCTTCTCTGGAGTGATGTCATGTAGAGATTCCACAGCTTTTCATGTACAACATTTAGTATTCCATAAAAAATGATAAATCAAGCCAAGAGAAAGAAATAGAATCTAGAAAAGCAGACCAAGAAGTGACCCCCAAAATGGAGAATTTCACTGAGAGTAAGAATCTGTACAGAAAAATATCAAATGGAAATTTTAGAGATTAAAAAATCCTACACCTGAAATTAAGAACCGAGTAGATGGCTTTAACAGCAAATAAGACACAGGTAAAGGGGGATTGGTGAGCTATACGATGGGTGAGTAGAAATACCCATACTGGAGGGTGGAGGAAAAAAAAAAGGAAAATATATAAAAGAGTATAAGAGATATAATAGAACAATAAAATTTGAATTCTATAAGCAGAAAGAGAATGGAGTAGAAGAATATTTGAAGAGATAATGGTCAAGAATTTCCCAAACTGATGCATCAAGCCATAAATACAAAGATTCTGTGTGAACCCAAGCAGGGTGAATAGAATGAAAACCATGACTAGTCATATAAGGAAACTGATGAAAATCCACACAAAGAGAAGCATCTTAAAAGTAGTCGGGGGCTTCCCTGGTGGCGCAGTGGTTGGGAGTCTGCCTGCCGATGCAGGGGACACGGGTTTGTGCCCTGGTCCGGGAGGATCCCACGTGCCGCGGAGCGGCTGGGCCCGTGAGCCATGGCCGCTGAGCCTGCGCGTCCGGAGCCTGTGCTCCGCAATGGGAGAGGCCACAGCAGTGAGAGGCCCACGTACCGCAAAAAACAAACAAACAAACAAAAAGTAGTCGGAGAAGAAAGATACATTTACCTCTAAAGGAACAACAATAAGACATTTGACTTCTCAACAAAAACGATGGGATCCAGAAAACATTGGCATAAGATCTTAAAGTGCTGAAAGAAAGTAATTGCCAAGCTAGAATTTTACATTTAAAAATTTCCCCAAAAGTTTATATCAGAAAAAGATGTTATAGACAAATAAAGAGCTATATTGCAATCATCGAAAAACAGATAAAATTTAGAATGGGCAAAAGGCATGAATACGTACTTCACAGGAGAAGAAATAACAAATGGTAAGTTAACACATAAAAAGAAAAGGGTCAAAAGAAAACTATTTTAGGCTCCAAAGCATATTTTTATAATTCGTTAACTTTTTTGGATGGATCAAATAATAATAGATGCCAAGCCAGACCTTGAATAATGAAGCTAGAAAGAGAGAGCCTCATCTTTTCATTTTTGTAAAATACATTTTATCACATGTGCCTTATGGGAAGGAAACATACAGACAAAGAGGTTCACTTGCCCAAATTTCAGAAGGAGGTAGTCATAGAACTTGTATTTTAATGGCTCTGTGGTCTTAGGCTATATATCCCTTGAACACTTCAACTATTACTGGGAAAAGGCAGAGTTTGGCATTGATCCCTGTCCACATGAGAGTTAACATTCTAATAGTAGGAGACAGACAGCAAACAAACAAATGATAAGCACTTTGAAGGAAAATGAAGCAGGTAAGAGGATAGAAAGGAAAGAAATGACCTTTTAAGATAAATTGACCAGGGGTGGTCTCTCAGAAGAGGTGGTGTTTGAACAGAGATCTAGATGAAGTAAGGGAGCAAGCCACGTAAATATTGGGGAGAAGAGCATTCTAGGCTTCAAGCAACAAGACCAGCATGACTGGACAGAAAGAGTGAAAGGGAGAGTGAGGTCAGGACAAATAGTCTTAAGAAGCTATGGTGAGGACTTCAAATTTTACTTTCACTGTTGAGCACTTTGGAGGACTTTGTGCAGAGGAGTAACAGGATCTGACCTAAGTGTTAAAATAATTACTCTGACTACTCTGTGGAGAACAAAGGGGGCTAAGAGTGGATTCAGGGACTCTACTTAATGGGCTGTCTTATTAGTACAGGCAAGATAGTGGCTTGGACTAAGATGGTTATGATGAGTTACTGAGAAATGGTTGTAAATATTTGGAACATATGTTTAATATAAAGCCAATGGGATTTATTGATGGATTATTTGTATAGGATGAGGGAAAGAGAGGAGTCAATGATGAGTCCAGAATCATTAGGAACTGAAGGAACGGGGGAAAAGTTTTGCATTTACAATACACTGGATAAATACTGATAGAGGTGAGGGCAATGGGAATTTAGAGCTGGAGCACCTGACATAGATGTGGGGTGGAGTGGGGTGTAGCCAGGAGAGGTTCACTGCTCTCCCTTTACATGCTGTTTTTCTTTTGTTTTAAATTAAGCATCTCAAAAATAGATTTAATTTTTTTTTACATATACATGTATCTATTCTTTTTCAAATTCTTTTCCCACTTAAGTTATTATAGAATATTGAGCGGAGTTCCCTGTGCTATACAGTAGGTCCTTGTTGGTTATGTGTTTTATTTTTTTTTTATTTTAAAAATTTTTATTGGAGTATAGTTGATTTAAAATGTGTTAATTTCTGCTGTACAGCAAAGTGAATCAGTTATATATATACATATATACACTCTTTTAAAAATTCTTTTCCCATATAGGTCATTACAGAGTATTGAGAAGAATTCCCTGTGCTATGCAGTAGGTCCTTATTGGTCATCTATTTTTTATAAAGTAGTGTATATGTGTCAACCCCAGTCTCCCAATTTATCCCTCTGGTAACCGTAAGTTTGTTTTCTACATCTGTGACTCTGTTTCTGTTTTGTAAAAAACTTCATTTGTACCATTTTTTTTTTTAGATTCCACATATAAGTGATATCATATGATTTTTGTTTTTCTCTGTCTGACTTCACTTAGTATGATAATCTCTAGGTCCATCCATGTTGCTGCAAATGACATTTTTTCATTCTTTTTTTATGGCTGAGTAGTATTCCATTGTATATATGTATCTCATCTTCTTTATCCACTCCTCTGTCAATGGACATTTAGGTTGCTTCCATGTCCTGGCTATTGTAGATAGTGTTGCAATGAACATTGGGGTGCATGTATCTTTTCGAATTATGTTTTTTTTCCAGGTATATGCCCAGGAGTGGGATTGCAGGATCATATGGTAGCTCTATTTTTAGTTTTTTAAGGAACCTCTGTACTGTTCTCCATAATGGCTGTACCAATTTACATTCCCACCAACAGTGTAGGAGGGTTCCCTTTTTTCCACATCCTCTCCAGCATTTATTGTTTGTAGATTTTTTGATGATGGCCATTCTGACCGGTGTGAGGTGATACCTCATTGCAGTTTTGATTTGCATTTCTCTAATGATCAGTGATGTTGAGTATCTTTGTATGCTAGTTTCATTGCCTTTTTTGGCTTTGGCTGTTCCTGTCTTTCTGATTTTGTGAGAGTTTTTTTGTTTTGAGGAGGGGGTTAGTATTTTTTAAAAAAATTGAGATATAATTGATACATAACACTGTGTAAGTTTAAGGTGTACAGTGTGTTGATTTGATACACATATATTGCAATATGATTACCACGGTGGTGTTAGCTAACACCATTATCACGTCACAATTATCATTTCTTTTTTTGTGGTGAGAACAATTAAGATCTAGTCTCTTAGCAACTTTGAAGTTTATATCTATTGTTGACTATAATCACTATGCTGTGCATTAGATCTCCAGGACTTTAAAATCTACTAGTTGTAATGTTGTACACTTAAAAAACATCTCCCAATTCCCTGCAATCTCCAGACCCTGGTAACCACCATTCTACTCTCTGTTTCTGTGAGTTCAGTTTTTTGTTTGTTTGTTTTGTTTGTTTGTTTGTTAGATTCCACATATAAATGAGATCATCCAGTATTTGTCTTTCTGACTTATTTCACTTAGTATAATGACCTCAATTTCCAACCATGTTGTCACTAATGGCAAGACTTTCTTCTTTCTCATGACTGAATAATATTCCATTGTGTATATACACTGTGGATATACACTATATATACCACATCTTTATCTGTTCATCTGACAGACACGTTGTTTCCATGTCTTGGCTATTGTGAATGATGCTGAAATAAACATGGGAGTGCAGATATCCTTTAAAGTTTAGATATCCTGTATTCATTTCCTTTGGATATACAGGCAGAAGTGAGATTGCTGGATCATGTGGTCGTTCTATTTTTAATTTTTGAAGAATCTTCATACTCTTGTCCATAGTGGCTACACCAAATTTACATTCCAACAGTGCAGGAGGGCTCCCTTTCTCCACATCCCTGACAACACTTATCTCTTGTGTTCTTAATGATAGCCACTCTAACAGGTATGAGGCAATATCTCATTGTGGGTTTGATTTGCATTTCCTGATGATTAGTGACATTGAGCTTCTTTTCATATACCTGTTGGCTATTTGGATGTGTTCTTTGGAAAAATGTCTATTCCGCTCCTCTGTCCATTTTTTTTTGTTAGCAAATAAACATGCACATTTATTTTATTTTATTTTTAACATCTTTATTGGAGTATAATTGCTTTACAGTGGTGTGTTAGTTTCTGCTTTATAACAAAATGAATCAGCTATAAATATACATATATCCCCATATCTCCTCCCTCTTGCGTCTCCCTCCCTCCCACCCTCCCCATCCCACCCCTCTAGGTGGTCACAAAGCACTGAGTTGATCTCCCTGTGCTGTGCAGCTGCTTCCCACTAGCTATCTGTTTTACATTTGGTAGTGTATATATGTCCATGCCACTCTCTCACTTTGTCTCAGCTTACCCTTCCCCCTCCCCGTGTCCTCAAGTCCATTCTCTAGTAATTCTGGGTCTTTATTCCCGTCCTGCCCCTAGGTTCTTCATGACCTTTTTTTTTTTTTAGATTCCATATATATGTGTTAGCATACGGTATTTGTTTTTCTCTTTCTGACTTACTTCACTCTGTATGACAGACTCTAGGTCCATCCACCTCACTACAAATAACTCAATTTCGTTTCTTTTTATGGCTGGGTAATATTCCATTGTATATATGTACCACATCTTCTTTATCCATTCATCTGTCGATGGACACTTAGGTTGCTTCCATGTCCTGGTTATTGTAAACAGAGCTGCAGTGAATATTGTGGTACATGATTCTTTTTGAATTATGGTTTTCTCAGGGTATATGCCCAGTAGTGGGATTGGTGGGTCGTATGATAGTTCTAGTTTTAGTTCCTCTGTCCATTTTTAAGTCAGATTTTTGTTTGTTTGTTATTGAGTTGTATGAGTTTTAAAATATATTTTGGATTTTAACTTCTTATCTGATACATGGTTTGCATATATTTTCTGCCATTCCATAGGTTACTTTTTCATTTTGTTGATTGTTTCTTTTGCTGTGCAGAAGATTTTAGTTTGATGTTGTCCCACTTATTGATTTTTGCTTTGGTTGCTTGTGCTTTTTGTGCCGTATCCAAAAAATCATTGCCAAGGCCAATGTCAAGGATCTTTCCCTATGTTTTCTTCTAGGAATTTACAGTTATCAGGCCTTATGTTTAAGTCTTTAATCCATTTGGGATTAATTTTTATAAGTGGTGTAAGATAGGGTATTTTTGGGTTTTGTTCTCTTCTAGGAATTGTCACTTCTTGATCTTGTCCCATGAACCTTGAGACTAGATCCAGCCTTTACTACTAAACTAGCCATCCAAGGGTAGAGCTCCCTGGTCTTCAGGACTGGGATCTGGACCTTTGCTATGAACTCTACAGAGTTCCCAGAAGAACCCACAGCTGAGATCTAGCTGTCAGGGATGGAGCTACAGTAACTCACTAGGGAGGACCGCTCCCTCCTCTCACTGGAACTGCAGGATGACATAACCAGAAGTGTCCCCTGGTGCTCAGCCACTCTGAGCACACTCAGCCGTTTGTGGTTTAAGTTAGTCAAGATTCACCCATAGAGCTAGATGTAGGGTCAGTTTTTCCTAGTGCATATGGTAGATATGCAGGTAGATACTTGAATGAGAATTAAACTTCTCTTTCCAAGAGGCAGGGAAAGTATAAGCTGCGTGGTCCAAACAAAAAGTGCCCAGTATGTGAGGGGAGAGAGGCAGCGTGCTCAGGGAACAGGTGGAGAGAATAGTGCTTTGGGTCACTGTGGTCCATGAATAATGACCCATCCAAGGACAATTATGGGGAGAACATGACGTAACGATCTAATCGGAGGTCACTTATAGTTAGACATCTCCAAGGACACATACTGAAGCTGAACCACATCCTGCCTTTAGGCATTATAAGGAAATTATAATGTGTGTATCTAAGTCAGAGCCAGTACTACCAGGAGCAGAAGTGTCTCAAAAATAATGTCAGTATTGACTTGTTTTCAGTTATCTTATAAACAAGCTATTCCTCTCTGCAGTTGATGGCAGTACTAGCCCTGTTTCTGGTTTAAAGAGATCAGAGATGGGAAATGGGTTGGTCTCCCCAGATGTGCATCATAGGTGATGCTATGTTAGAGCTGAAAGGGATCTCAGAGACTGTTCAGTCCAATACTTCAACTAGATGATGGGGAAGAAAAGTTTAGGTAGAGTTCTAGATACAAAATTACATGTATGTTTGAAGACTTAATTAACCTCTCTGTGCAAACTATATGACTATTGTCCTCATAATTTGCTATTTCTGCTGGGTTCATGTCTGAATGAAGGGAAACTTGACCTTTATGGTATATGTCCTTTGTCCTTTCCTGTCAGTCATTTATTAATCAGAAAACATTTCTCTGAGTACCTATCACACATCTGGAACTGTTCTCAGCTGAGAGTAAAGCAGTGATCAAGACAGACGTGGAGCTTGCCGTTAAGGTCTAGAGGGAAGAGACAGAAAAACTCAAGTAAGTGGTCAAATACATTGTTTACAAATTATGGTATTATAAAGGAAACAAAACTAGGATGGTATAAACTAGTGAAAAACAAAGGGAGCAGCTTTAGCTAGGAAGGTCAAGGAAGAATTCTCAGAAGAATGGAGTAATTAAAAAATTTTAACTCAAGGTAATCTGAGAAAATTTCATCAGGCCTAGTTGAACTCAAGCCTTTGAGGACAGCTCAGGTCTGGACGTGTAAGGTGATCCTAGAGCTATTCTTCTTGTCTGACTTTCCTCAGGTTAAGGATTCCCTAAGCTGCTGGGAGTTTCACCAACTCTGCCTTGCCCAGTTTATGGAGACCATGGCCAAGAATGGCATGAGAACCAGCTGCTACTTTGGGGGATGCATGTACAGTTGCAGATTGTGTCCCAGACAGCTCTAGGGTCACCATTCACATAGACTCAGTTGAATACAGCTATATATGGCAGCTTTGACCAAGACAAGGTTTCCTATTAATGTGGTTTTCTCCTTTAATTTATCTTATGAAATAGTCTGGGTTAGAGGCAGGGTGGGACCAGGGGAATAATGGTAGGGGAGGTGGATTTGAAGAAGACAGTGGATTCTGTTTAGTCTAATCTATTGCCCCCTATTTAAATTCCACGACTGTGGTCTAGAGGGAGGGAGCATCAGGACTTTCAAGTTGCATGAACTTTAGCCCTGTATTTTTTTAAACAGAATCATCGCTGCAGAACATGGAATCCAAAAGCCTTGAGGGCCTCATATCTAGTTCTTTGTTCCAGAAAGGAAGTCCAGAAACTTCATAATGTTGATAAAACTTCCAAATATAATGAACAACTTGGAAAGCTCAGGTGTCATCAGTGCCACCCTCCCACCCCAAAACCTAGTGATAATGTGTATTTATTCACATGCCCTTTGCCCTCTCTCCTCTTTGTCCCCAAATTTAAGTTCCCTGAGAACAGAATCTTTGATTCCTTCATGCTTTCCAGAGCCCCTAGGATAGCATTGCTTTACGCATAGTAGGTGCTCAATAACTCCTTATTCTGTCATTTAACCTGGTAATCTGTAGAACACATGTGGTCATTAGTCACAGCTTTTTTAGCTGGGGCCTCTCAGAAAGGATTGGCTCCTGGTTCTCCAGCAGAATAATCCTGTCTCTGGGAGTTGGAAGCATCTGGAGGCTCCCAGCCAGGGAAGATGGAAAATCCAGTGTCAGGGTTTAGTCTGGAAACAGAATGCCCCCAGAACTCATTGAGACCCTAAAGCCCTTTGCTTGAGGAGGGGTGGGAGAAGGGACGGGGGCTTCCTGGGATGCCCTTCACTCGCAGCGGCAGTGGTTTGAGCACCTCACCAGTGTATTTCATCCAGTATGCCCAGGAGTCTATCCCAGAGTTTGTATTTAAGGGAACCCTACCTAACCTTGCTTTTCATTTTAGCCTTAGAATCAAAAAGGCAAGTCCACTTCATTGTACCTCAAGAACGTACTTAATGACCTTTCCCAAATGGAAGGCAAGGTACCCATAGCCCACACTTTTAATCTCAATCAATTCCTTTCCTAGCATAAAGAACAAACAAAAATATCTTCCCAGGAAGGTAAATGGCCAGAGGGGACTTGAAGTGTTCCTGGGGTACCTGCAATGTTCAGCAGTTGATCTTTTACAAAGGTAAACAGGATTTGCCTTGCTGGTTTCTGAGCAGTTTGTGGGGAGATGTGTAGCAGGCTTCAACAAAACATGGTTGTGAGGCTGAGTGCCAAGTGCTTTGCATGAAGGGTGAATCCGCGTGTGAGTAGGGTGTGCAGCCACATGTGGCTCAGATTCCTGCTGCTTGGAAAGAATTGCAGTGCAATTAAAAGACTTTTTGAGACTTGGCAATATTGTTAATTCCTTTGCCATTTTACATGAGCAGGAGGATTAATTAGCATTGGCTTTATAGAGTTATATCTAAATGCATATGTTTTGGGTTAGATATTTCTTTTTACTAGATTAGTCAGATTTGTTCCTAACTGTGAAGGCTGCCTCCTGAGATTCATTTGTGCCTGCCTGAATGCTTCTGGTTTGACGGAGTGTGTTATCCAGGGCTGACACCAGGACCATCTACAGGAAGGCTGACTCTATCCTTACCTTGCAGTATTACGTTTGAAGAAGAAATCAGAAGGAAAATGAGTAGGGATTTGGAATACAGGGGCAGACTCGGTCACAGAATTTCCTTTGTTTTTGTCCATTTCTGCAGATGACTTTTAAAAACAGTCTCATTTTTCCAGTTGCATTTCCTTAATATTTCTTCGTTTTCACACTTTTGTAGGAGAGAAAAGGGGACAAAACTCTTTGCAACAGGGGTATCTTTTAACGAAGCTCAGAATAGCCCTCCAGAGCTACTTACTCAGACCTCTTCAGTGTTCACATCTGAGCCCATGAGGTTCCCAGGTCTTCCTTCTGTCAATTAAGCCATAATAAGAATAGTTTTTCTTGTATACTTTGGTGACCTTGGAAATGTAGTATATTCCAAAAATAGACATATGCATGATTCTCTTTCTTATTGCTCATGGTAATGGGGGTAGTTGGTCTTACTTATCTCCCAGCTCTAGGCTTAGCACATGGAGGTATACAGTAATGTTTATTGAATGAATAAATGTTTGGCTTGGTGCTTGGGCCATTGTCTGGGGCAGTGGTTCTCACTTTAGCCTGCATGAGGTTCACCAAGATGGCTCATTAGAGGCTTTCCAGGCTCAAGCCTCGCAAGTTATGATTTGGTAGGTCAGAGAAAGTGTTCAGGAGTCCGTATTTTTAACAACTCTCCTGATGAGTTTGGAGGTAGGTGCCCTTTGGGCCTCGCACACTAGGGAAAGAAATTTCTCTGGGGGATATGGCATTTCAGAACTTTAGAGGGAAAGTTTCTCCTAACCAGCTTAGGCTCCTTCTCATTTCTGTCCAGGCCCATGTCCTCCTCTGAAGGTCCCCACGATGGCTCCCTTCCTCCTGTGAGCACCGTTGCTCAGGCAGTCTCTCCAGGTACCATTCCCTAGCCCTCTACTTCCTGACCGTTGCAGAGTCCCCTGTGCTGCAGATCAGATTCCTCCTGTTCCTGTGGAGCCACCTGAGAATGGCATGACCCGATCATACCCCTTGATCTTACTCTGGGATTGTACAAATTCACTGGTGGCCAGGGTGACTTGGGCCTGTTAGTCTGGCTTAGGTGACATTTCTGCACATTTTCTGTGCTGTGTGTTTGCACAAGACACCGAGTAAGGTTAGTTAAACGAGCTTAGGTGTATAAATGAGATGATGTATTTAAACTTAGCACCGTTCAGGGTCGATAACCTACGTTCCATACATTGTAGATGCTTTTTCCTCCATGGATTATAAACTCCTTGAGGGGTAGGACTGTGTCCCATTCCAAGGAGTCCCTGAACCAAGCTAGATTTCTCAAGGATTAGGGCTGGAGTTGACATTCACCTGAAAGTTAGACATCAGTCTGACATAGTCATAAAATAACTAAATAGCAAAGCCCCAGGATGTATCAAGTGGGCAGTTTTCAGCAACAGTTGATGCCTACCACCCAGAGAGATGTTGATAAAGCGAGACAGGAAGTAACTGTGTGCAGAGGCCTCCTGAGTAGACTCAACGGGATGATGTTCTCTTCACATTCAAAAGCTGGGGATGCTTAAAAACGACCCCCCCACACCCCGGGGCTCCTCTCCGCCACTGCAGGGACACAGAAGGCCTTTCATAGCAGGCAGTTTGTTGGGTCTGATTAAATGAGTTATACTTTCTATAAGAACATAAATGTGTGCCTTAGCGAATAGGAGTAAAAATAGCAAAGCAGAAGAAATGTAGCTGCAGAAGAATATATTTTAAAATCTAAAGTACCCATCACTCCAGACAGAGACAGAATTCTTTCTAGTTTTGCCAGCCCTGATTAGGGCACCCAGTGGCACAGCCTGAAGAGAAGCCACAAGGTGTCCTTTCAAAGCCTGTGGCACACATGTCCGTACGCACTGGGTGGGCTGCCTTTTTCTGCAATTTGCCAGTTAACTGGACTACGAGTGGCTTAAAGCAAAGAAAACGTACTCTTAAGAAGGAGTTGGTGGTCGGCAGTTTCAGAATTTGTTCAGCAGGTCAACCCTCTGAGTTGGTGGTTCTTTAATGCTTCTGGCCTTTTTTTGGTCAGGATCACAAAATGAACATCACAGCTCTGAGGTTCCAACAGGACTCCAAGAGGGAAAGAAAGGGTATTTTTCTCTTCTTTCCTCCCTGCGTCCCTCCCTCCCCCCCTCCCCATCTGTCTGTCTCTCCCCTTTTCCTACGTTTCTCCCCCTCCTTTCTTTCTTCTCCCTCTCCCTTTCTTCTTCTGTTTCTCTTTCATCCAGGAGAAAAATCCTTCTCAGAAACTTCCAAAAGGTTTACCTTACCTCTCTTTGACTAGAAGCAAGTCACATGCTCATCTCTAAACCAATCACTAGCCAGTGCCTATGGGGCTACCATTTTGGTTTAGACCTATCATGGTTCCTTTCCTGGGTCTAGAGCGGGCCTCCCTTTTTCTGAGCCTGTAGCTCCATGAATGATATCAAGACTCAATAAGAAAGTAGAGAGGAATGGCTGTTGGGTAGGTAGATGTATTAGGTTCTAGGGCTGCTGTAACAAAGTACCAAAAACTGGCTTAAATAATAGAAATTTATTTTCTTATGGTTCTGGAGGCTAGAAGTCTGAGATCAGAGTCTTGGCAGGGTTGGTCCTTCTGAGGGCCGTGAGGAAGAATCTGTTCCATGCCTTTTCGCTAGCTTCTGGTGGTTTGCTGGCAATCTTTGGAATTCCTTGGCTTGTAGAAATCACCCCCATCTCTGTCTTAATCTTCACATGGCATTCTCCCTGTGTGCATGTCTGTGTCCAAATTTCCCCCTTTGTCCCCTTTATAAGAACACCAGTTATAGTGGATTAGGGCCCCACCCTACCCCAATATGGCCTCATCTTAACTAATTATGTGTGCAATGACCCTATTCCCAAATAAGGTCTCATTCTGAAGTACTGAGGGCCAGGACTGCAACACATGAATTTGCCGGGGGACACAATTCCACCCACAGCATCAGTCAGCTGTTGGCACAGCATCAGTTTCTGCCCCATGAGGTGAAGTGGTCAGGTTGACCTGACCATGACAGTCTCAGCTACTGTACTTTCTTGTTTGCATTTAGCATTTAATTCAGTCTGAAGAGAACTTGCATTCTTTAAATGTTAGAGGAAAATTTTTTAAAAAGCAATTGGAAAAGGGCAAGAACTAGAATTTTCAAAGAACATAAAAAATTAAAAATATCTTCACTGTCATTACCATCATCAATCAATCCACTTATGCATCTACCTACTTCCTTGCTATAACAGCAATAGAAAACCACAGCCACTCAACTGGCAAATAATAGGAAAGTCCTCAGATAGAAATCTAAGGAACAATACACTGTGTAGTTACTCAACTCCATACTCATGAGAATCGTTAAGTAATTCTTATCATTTATGAAATTTAGTCTAGTGGAGTCATAAAATTGATTTTTCAAACATTTATATTCATTATTTAAACATTTTTTCCCCCAGACGTGGCCATGGAGAACACATAGAAAAGTCAGGTCATTCATTTCAGACATTTTGGGACTATGTATATGTCAAAATTGATAAATATTTAAAATACTTTTTAGAGCCATAAATGTTGTTATGTAACATTTTTCTCTTAGAGTAACTGAATCTGTTTACTCAGTATTTTTATTTCAGTGGAAATCTCACTGCCAAGAAGATAAGAGCATGACATTTTCTACCTAAAATTTTGTTTTTTTAAAAAGTCATTCAAAGAGGTATCAAAGATCATAAAGCACCCTGAGATAAGATTATTTTGAACTTATTATAATAATTTTTCAGTCACTGCCACTGTTCTCTAGTGTTTTTGGGTGGGTGCTCATGGCCTGTGGGGCAGACAGGAAGAAGGAGGTGCCTGACCCTATAAGAGATGGTGTGTGGTGCACAGGAGGAGGCTGGCTCTGCTGAGTTGTGTGCTCTGAATATGGGGAGAGGCCCAGTTCAGGCAGTGCTGTGCCCTCCTCCCCCATCACGAATTTGAGAAGGGGCTGGAGCTTCATCTGGGCTCTGCTCCACCTGTTGCATGGTCTTTCTCTTTCTTCAGTGGTATTATGCAAATGAGGTCTCTGTCTAGCAAAGCTGTCCTAGGGGATTGACAGTCAGGGCCACCCCTTCTTTGGCTGGGCCACCAAGAAAGGGTCTGGATTTTGGCAAAAATATGTTTTCTCAAGCCCTTCCCCAGCAAGGGAAGACCTACTAAATGTCTTTTCACTGGATATGCCCAGAGCCTTTTCCTGGACCACAGAGCCTGCAAAATTTGTACTGAGCTACCCTCTGCCCAGTGACCTGTCCTCTGATGCTTTTAGTGTCCTCAGATGCTTAATTTCTCCTGCTTCCATCACACCTCCCTCATGTGCTCTAGCAGCCACTCTCTCTAAAGCATGAAGATCATCCATTTGAGTGACGCTATGAGTTTTTTAAAAATTAAGGTGGAATTCGTATAACACGCAACCATTTTAAAGTGTACAGTTCTCAGTGGCATTTATACATTTCTGATGTTGTGCAGCCACTACCTCAATCTAGTTGTAGAACGTTTTTATCACCTCAAACAGAAACCCTGTACCCCTTAAGCAGTCCCTCCCCGTTCTTCCCTGATTCCCCACCTTCCAGTGCCCAGCAACCACTAATCTGGTTTCTGTCTCTATGGATTTACCTATTCTGGAAATTTAATATAAATGAAATCATACAACATATGGCCTTTTGTGTTTGGTTTCTTAGCATGATGTATTTCAAGCTTCATGCATATTGTAGCATGTATCAGTACTTCATTATTATTATTATTTTTTGCCATGCTGTGTGGCACGGCATGTGGGATCTTAGTTCCTTGACCAGGGATCGAACCCAAACCCCCTGCAGTGGAAGCGTAGAGTCGTAACCACTGGACTGCCGGGGAAGTCCTAGTACTTCGTTATTTTTCATGGCCGAATAATATTCCTTTGTATTGATGTACTATAATTTGTTTATCCATTCCTCTGTTGAACATTTGGGTTGTTTCCCTCTTTTAGCTATTGCTATGACTTTTTTTTTTAAAAAAGGCTGTTTTCTTTGTTTACCTCTGTTTTTAGACATGGAACCATAGGCTAAGATCATTAACTATGGACTCCTAAGAGTCTTGAAAAGGTGGCATGCACCAGTTTCTAGACTCTAGGGTCTGAGCTTCAACTATTCCAGAAAGTGTTTGCCTATCTCTTTCTTAAAGGACTTTCTTTTTTTATTTTATTTTATTTTTTTAATTTTTGGATGCGTTGGGTCTTCGTTGCCGCACGCAGGCTTTCTCTCTAGTTGTGGCGAGCGGGGGCTACTCTTCGTTGCAGTGCGTGGGCTTCTCATTGCAGTGGCTTTTCTTTGTTGCGGAGCACGGACTCTAGGCTCATGGGCTCAGTATTTGTGGCTTGCAGGCTCTAGAGCACAGGCTCAGTGGTTGTGGTGCATGGGCTTAGTTGCTCTGCAGCATGTGGGTTCTTTCTGGACAGGGCTCAAACCCCTGTCCCCTGCATTGGTAGGTGGATTTTTTTTTTAACTTAGTAGGATTTAATATAAAGTCTGAATTTAATTCCTAAAACTTAATAATATAAATTTAGAATGGGGGCTTCATTTTCTTCTTAGCTTACGGAAAAAGCCTGGATGCAGCCAAAGAATGATTAAACAAATCACACTTGTGCAGCAGATATGAATGTCAGTCACCAAACTTAGATGTGCAAGAAATGTCTGGTTATTTTCTGTAACTCAGTTTAACTTCTAACCTGGAGACCTCAATCTGCCAAGCAGGCAGAGAATTTAATCGAAGTCATTCTTGAAGATTCTTTACCACCCCAGGAAGGTTCAAGGAAACATATACAGTGGTGAGACATGGGGAATAGGGTGGCCCCACCTGTCCCCTGTGATCTGCCTGCACAACCTGCATGGACACAGGAGCCCTGCCACTCCAGGCACTGTTGGGCCATAGGGTCTTTGCAAAGACTCTGTGCCTGAGCTATCCCTACTTTCCACCTCCCTGGCTCTGCTGCCAAGCAGTAGGATGGGACCCCCGCTACTCAGGAACACATACTTCTTTCTTATACTCCCTCCTTTGGTAGGTGGATTCTTAACCACTGCGCCACCAGGGAAGCCCTCTTAAAGGACTTTCTGACTCTATTGGCCACCTGCTCGGGTCTAACAGCCCTTGCCACAAGGGTGGTCTTCCTCATATCAGTAGCACCTGTACATCGACCGGATGCGTTAGTCTCTTCTTCCTTTCAAAGTGATTCAACATCTTTCTTGCAGGTAATCTTTGCTGTCCTGTAAGCTTGCCCTTTGCTTGTTTTCACTGATCTTAGATTTCTTCAAGGACTCAGAACTCCCCATACTCCAGGCATAGAGCTAGAATTTGGAGGTTGTGATATAAGCCCAGCAAAGCGGCTAGCCCTTTCTGGCATTCACGTTTCTTGCACTTGAAAGTGGGGCCCATGGGAATGTTAAGCTGCCTCCTGGTTTTATAAATGCCTAGTGCTAAAAAAATTATGTGCAAAATGGAAGGCCTAGGTGAGTGTGATTTTAAAAAACCTCAGCTGTTGGGCTCCCCGTGGTGAAGGGCAGTCATGGATGGCCACCCTGCTGGGGAATGATGGGCCGTAATTCTCCTTGGTCTGTTTGCTGACTGCACAGGCCATTGAAGCCCTGTCTTAGGTTTCATAATGTCACCAGGACACCCGCTGGTGTTTTAGCCCACATCTGTCTAAGAATTCTCCTCTGTCAGTTAGAGGGAGGTGTTCCTATAAGGCTGTACCCTGGAAGGGTGGTCCATAGAGCTGATACGTGTTTGGGCTTACTTTCCTTGTCAAGACAGTTCAGGATTGCCAAGAAGTGATCCTACACTTTCATGAAGCTCCAATCTGCTAACATGATTAGGTGATAGTTCTTTAAATGTGCAGAGTGTTTTTCTCCCGGGGAGCCCAGAGGGACCTCCACAACGCGTGGGAAAACCACTGCCAGCTTCATGGTGTCTTTGGGGGCCTCAGCGGCTTCTTGTTGCCCTTATTACTGATGCCCCCTTTAGTCTGTATTATACTTGGAGCGTTACACGAGTCAGAAGATCACATCACAGAGAAGATTTTAGCTCCATTGTGGATGAAAGAAAAATGTATCCTACCCTTCCCCTCCCGAACATGTTTAATGAAAAAACCTATAAAGCTTTCCTGTCCCTATGAGGCTTGATTCACCTGTTTATTCAGGCTTTTCCTGAAGCTGGGGTGACTGACGTGGTTGGGTGTGATGGAAGGGCCTTGTGGGTGATGTCTGGGCAACCGTGTTTCAGGACAATGCCTGTCAGCTCAGAGCTTGGAGAGGGAGGGATGTTTTCATTCCAGGCTTTGTGCAGCTTTATGAGAAAAGGAACGCGGGGAAATCTCCCAAACTACCCTGTAGGCACAGGGCCGAAGGGGGCACTCTGTCTCCTCCACTCCCTCCTGCCTCTCCCTCCCCTATCCCCAGTTTGCTTACAAGCAAAACCCAGCACAAATTCTTCCCCACCACCTCCTTCCACATCATTACCAGGGCACCTTCCAGAAAGAACATGAAGGCCAGCTCTGAGAATTCCAGGGCAACACGCTTTACAGGGCCTTGTGACCTGCAGTGGAAGGAATTTTGGGCCTTGTGCCCACAGTTTGATGGCAGAAAGGTTAACTAGTATTGAAAACAGGGTGGGGGACCCCGTCAATAAACAGGAGGAAGTGAGATTTGTGACTGCTTTTGCAGCATGATTAAATGGGGAGATCTATACTGGAAACGTACCCACACCCACATGGGACTCACCCCGGGTCCATAGTGCAAGTGTTATCCTCTCCTGCCCCTGCCCCTCTCCTGCTGGTGCCTGTCTTTCATGGATGGTCAGCCCAGGACTGTCCAACAAGCTCACACTCTAGCAGTCTGTCCTGGGCAAAAGCAATCAATAAGAAATATTTCTCTGTGAAACGCAGTCTGAGTCCTCGAGGTCCTTCGACTTGGCTGAAAGGAGGCAAGGTTGGTGGGGAGGAGCCCAGCACCTGGTGAGCCCCTCCCTGATGTGCTCCAGGCCCTTTGCTGGGCCATTGTGAAGGCTGACTCAACCTGCCCTCCCCGTGAGCCTGTGAGGTGGCGGTTATTTTCATCATCTTTTCTAGATGAGGAAACACAGTCTCAGGGAAGTTAAGTTTATTTATTTCACTCTCTGCTGTTCTTTGAAGGATTTGAGATAGTTAACAAAAGCACTTAGGATTCAAAAGGAAAACAATAAAACTTGATGCAGAGACAAGGAGTGAAGGCAAAGCATGGAAAGAATATTAAGCTGCCAGCAATGCACAGCACACTGGCAGAGTTGCTAGATGTGGCCATAGATTTAGCTCAGGTTTCCTAGAGGCCAGAACAGAAGGAATGGCATCTTATAGTTAGAAAAGTTGTGACTTACACGGTAAAGAGAGGAGTCATGGTTGGAATCCAGTTTTGTCTGATGCCAAAACTCATTCATTCATTCATTCATAGGGTGGGACTTGTGCTGTGGTCTCGAATGGTGGCTATGGCCCAAGTCTGAAACAAGAAGTTAAGCAGCACTTCCTGAAGATTTGGGCCACACCCTCGGTGCCAGGTTCATCAAGAAGCAGCAGGATGGGGCCTGCCACCACCCACTGCTCTCCCACTGGCCCCTCCTGAGGCTATTTGGGACGAGGACTGGAGGCGAGGGGAAGAGTGGTCTTCCTAGCACTCAGGCCACGTGTGCAGTGAGGAGCTGGTATCTTACCAGGGGGAAGGGAATGTTTTTCCTTCTTTGATGCCAAATGCAAAGACTGGGGACCCATGAGAAGGGAAACTAGCTGTTGGAGGTTTGCCGAGTGGCAGAACCCACAGGCTCACACTGTGCTGTCACCAAAATTCAGCATGATGAAGAAGTCCTTGGAAAGGCCAACCTGGGCCCCTGAGGTGAGGAAGTATGGCCATAAAGCCTGGTGCCCACAATGTAGAATCTAGAGAGTTCTGAAGACAGAAGGCCCACTGCAGTTGCTAGTGCCAGTAAGACTTATGGGATTGTGGGGCAGTGTCCCTGGGCAGAGGAGGGAGCAGGTCTCATCCTAACTTGTTCTCCACAGCCCTTGGAGGGTAGTAAAGGTACCCCAAAAGCTTGTCATCTTCTTTGTTTATTCTTAAAAAGGTTACTTGGTGTTAAAAAGAAAAACCACAGGGCTAAAATGGCATCACTTGAATTGAAGCCCATGCCAAATCTAGACTTAATACCTGACTTAATTGTAGTTTCGACCTTCCCCGGAAATTAATCCTAATTAACCATTCTGGAATTTTCTGGTCAGCACCAATGATGTAGTCTGTCACATGGGCCCACTCTGTTCCCACCCCACCCTCCCATCCCCTAATAGGAGGCAATCTGCATGATAAAATCCCTGTCTTCCTCTTGCTCCCCAGAAGAGGATGTGCTGGCCTAAAAAAAATAATTTATTTTCTTTTGCCAATACCTTCCTTACCCCACCCTTCTTCTGAGAAGCCAGGACAGCCAAGGAGAGGTGGTACTTTGAAGAAGGAAGAAAAAGGGATGGAGGAAGAAGACAGTCATCCCCACTTAATAAATATTTACATCATTAATATTTTTTAATATTTCATTTTGAAGAATTTCAGACTTACAAAAGAAGTTGCAAAAATCTTACAAAGCTTCCCTATACACTTCTCTCAGCTTCTTTAAATATTAACTTCTTAGAAACCATAGCCCTATGATCAAAACCAGGAAATTAACATCAATATGATACTATTAATTAATCTATAGGTGAATTCTGTAGAATTAAATTGAAATTTAATTTAAAAGCAAATCATTCGACTTTCTCTAGTTGCCCCACTGATGTCCTTTTTCTGGTCTAGGATCCAACCCAGGATCCCCTAGTGCATTTAGTTGTCATATTTCCTTAACCTCCTTGAAGCTGGAGTCAGTCTTCTTTGTCTTGCAAGACATGCTTTTGAAGATTGCTAGATAGTTATTTTGTAGAATGTGTGTGCGTTTGGGTTTGTCTGATGTCTCCTCCTGATTAAATTCAGGTTATTCATTTTTGGCAAGAATACTACAGGAGATAACATTCTCTTCTCAGAGCATTACAGGTGGTGGTGCAAGATTAGAAGTTTGTATATTTTCCCCCAGAAAAGCATCATAGAAGAAAATATACCCAGCTTATCTCCCCTCCTAGGAGTCCTTGCCACCAATCCCTCTGAGGCCCTGGAGAGGGCAAAATAGCTTTCCTAAAAGGAAATATAATTTGTAGAAATCAATTGTACCCATACTGAGGATCGAGCCTGTGACTGTTCCTCATTCTTTGTCACCCTTGTCTCCCCTTCTCTATTCCAACAAGGCACTTAATATTCATTCACTACATTTTTGCAGAATTGTTTTGTTACTTAAACTTTCTTAAATTAATAACCTTTTATTTTCGAGCATGGTCACATTTCCTATATGAATAATGGGGATCATTAGTAAATGAGGAAAGAATAAAATCCAGCCGTTATGACACCTTTTCTTACCTGAGACAAAAAGGTAGTATTCAATCATATCTCTCTTATAATGTGTTCAAGCAAGTGTGAGGACATACATATATATCATATTGTAAAAATAAAAAAAGATAATATACAGTTTTGGCTAAGTGATGGGACAAAATACACTCTTAGCTCCTTTTGGCAAGAGTTTAGATTGGTATAATTTTCTGCAAAGAAATTTGGAAAAATGCATCAAAACTCATAAATGTGCAGAAGCCTTGATATAACAATTCCGTTTTTAACAATGTATTCTAAAGATCTTATATTTTTGGACAGAGATTTAATTCAAGGATGTTCATTGCAGTGTTGTTTATAGTAGTGATGAAAATCTGGAAATGACCTACCTGTGAAATAATAGAAAATTGGTGAAAGGAATTACGGTTTTCCCATATGATGGAATACTTAGCAGTACAAATTGCACTGTAGACAAATTTTTAGGATACAATATATTGCTAAGCAGTTTAAGCAGGCTATAAACAGTATGTTCAGTTTGATTGCAACTTGTTATAACTTTGACTTTCTAGCTTCCTGTAGCCTCAAGAGGCTACACTTGCCTTTAAAATTCACATCCTGTGACTCTAGCCCCCATCCAGCTTGATAGCAAGAGTTCTTTCTTCTAGGAAATTCCCTCCTCTGTCTCTCATCACCTTAGCCTGGTGCTTCACTCCTTTCCAGGTCACCCTTGTCCTCTGGAAGCCAGCTTCTCTAGGCTGATATCTCTCCACTCATGAAGCTTTGCAGAAACCCAGGCAACGATTGGTTCCCTTAATTTTCCCAAACATAGGTAAGACTGAGCTTTGATGCTTAATAATGTACAGCTTCCCTGAGCACTTGGGTGTAATATATGGGAGTGGCAAAGCCAAGAAAGGAAAACTTAAAATAGAATACTAGATATGTTTGCTCCCAGAAAACTTATGCTTGGGTCAGTCTCACCCATGTGTCTCCGTGTCCTCTCTTGGTTGTTTCTCTCCTTTTCTGCCTGATAGTCACCATTTTGCAAGGACTAGCTTATTACTGTCCTCTCAAGAGTGTCCTTAAGCTCATCTCCCCTCCCAGGAGTCCCTGCCACCAATCCCTCTGAGGCCCTGGAGAGGGCAAAATAGCTTTCCTAAAAGGAAATATAGTTTGTAGAAATTAATTGTACCCACACTGAGGATAATAACATTTACCCTATTATGCTGAGTGATTTAACTTAGTGTGTGAAACCTCTCCATTTCAGGATGAGATCTTATGATTGCATGACCAAAAGGCCATTAAAGAGACCCTTCCCTTTACTCCCTCTACTCCCCAGAACAAAGAGACAGTTTGAAACATCAGTTATCATTCTGGAATACAAATGTTTCTTGTAGTAATAAAAGGAAATATTGTACCTCTGCCTCATGCCTTTGCTTTTTACAAAGAATGTTTCCAAAAAAAAGAATTCAGTTTCAACTAGAACACTTAGTCTCTCTCTCTTTCTCTCTCTCTTTCTCCACACACACACACACACACACACACACACACACAGACACACACACACACACACATATCCTTGAAGAGACCTACCTTAAAATATAAACATCAGTGATCTGTAGGGACAGGAGGTATATTAGTTATCTATTGCTGTGTAACAAATTACCTTAAAATTTAGCAGCTTAAAGCAACGAGCACTTACTATCTCACAGTTTCTATAGGTCAGGAATCTAGATGCAGCTTAGTTGCATGTCCTCTCGCTCAGAGTGCCTCACAAGGCTGCAGTCAAGGTTGTGGCTGGGCCTTAGTCATCTCAGGGCTCAACTAGGGAAGGATGTGTGTGTGTGAGAGAGAGAGGAAGAGAGAGAGGAAAGAGAGGCAGAGAGAGAAAGAGAGAGAGTGGAAGGGGAGAAAGACACACACAGAGGTAAAGAGAGAAATCTTAGTCTTTTGCTAGCCTAATACGTTGGGGGTCCCCCAGACCCACCCCAAGTTTGATGGTTGGCTCATAGGACCCAGCACATAGTCATATTCTATATAGTTATAGCATTTAGACTATGACTTATTACAGTGAAAGGACACAACACAAAATCAGCAAAGGGAAAACGTACATGAGGTGAAGTCTGGAGGAAACTAGGCAGAAGCTTCCAAGAGTTCTCTCCCAGTGGAATCATGCAGGACACACTGAATTCACCCAGCAGTGAGTTGTGACAGGTGTGAAATGCTGTCTACCAGGGACCCTCATTAAAGACTCAATGCTCAGAGTTTTTACTGGGGGCTGGACACGTGGGCCCCCTCTGCCTAGTTCATATCAAAATTCCAGACTCCTGGAAAGGAGGCTGGCGTTTAACATAAACATATTACTTGCGCGAACAGTTTAGGCACAACGAGCCTTTCTTATCAGGGAATAGTGGGAAACTTTCATCCTGAAATCCAAGTTCCCAGTTGCTGGCCACAGGTCAACCTTGCAAGCAGGCCTTTCTAAGGATAACAGTCTCAGGCCTGCTCTGTTAACTCTCTTCTACACACCTAATCTTGGAAGTGATAGCCACGCCTTTTTCTGTATTCTCTTCATTAGAAGTGAGTTACTAGGTCCAGCCCACAGTATGGAGGGAATTTCACAAGGATGTGAGTACCAGGAGGGAGGATCACTGGGGGCCCTCTTAGAGACTAACCACTACACGGGGGGGCTTTGCTTTTCTCATCTGTATTTTCTGTTTTCTCTCTAATGACCCGCAGTACTTTTATAATAAGAAAATCTATTTGAAAACCATGATTAATTATATATACAGCAGTACTTGCTGTGGTGGAGGAAGCACTATATTCCTTGTGGAAGAAAACTGGGATTTCTTTAGGCGCCACCACACTCAGGTGTGGATCCTTATGGCCTAATAACCCTTTTTGGTATTTGAGATGGTGTAGTTACCTGGGAAGAAAAGTTGGAATGTTTCTAATTATAAGAATAAATGCAGGCTTAAAAAAGAGGTTTAGTGTTTTAGAACCAGCAACGGTAGTGGCAGGAGAGCTGAAGTAGACAATAATTTGTGAAATGGCAGGATGCGGAGGCTAAGGAAAACCTCGCCAGGGTCCAGAAAGCTTCAGACCAAGGCAGATGTTATGCCTGGAAACATTTGGCAAGAACCCCCGCAGGTCATTGATAAATGCATGTAAATATGGGGGCAGGGCAGGGAGCCTGGGGAGGATGGGGCTGGGGTGATGGTATTTTCAGGGTTGTTCTGGCCAGAATAGATGAAGGAGGAGGAACTTCTCTCTATTCTGAACTCAGGATTTCAGAGAGGAAGTGAGTCTGGCCTGGGGATGGAGCTATCACAGAATGAGTGAAGGGTGCTGCCTGCTGGTGTATTGCCCGTGGTGGGAAGGATGCCCACTAACTTTCAGAGGCGGGCCATGGCATGGAGGTTGGGGTACTCCTGCTGTCGGGCGTCTGGAAACACAGAAGGCATTAGGACAGCACCTGGGTCACAACTGGGCATTTAGTGAGGCGGGGGAGGAAGAGAGAGAGAAATGAGGAAGGAAGAAGTGTAACATATTCCGGAGTCCATTCAGAAGGCCTCCTCCAGCATCCATGATCCTCCAAATCTGCTCGTTGCCACACACAGTAATTAAAGTACTCTAATGTGCTATTCTTATTTTATTATGTTTGTTTGTTTATTTTTTTGGTCTGTTTCTCCCCACCATAATGAAGCTCTATGAAGGCAGGGATTTGGTCTGTTTTGTGTCTGGCATATAATAAGCAGTCAATAAATGCTGTAGAATTGAATTAAAAAAACACATTGATGCAAGTACTTCACATTCATTGCCTTGCTTCTGTATTTAAATAAAAACTGCGTATGTTTGCCTTTCAACTTAGTGGATTTCATCTGTAGCCTCTATGAACTTGAAAACAGACCCGTCAATTTTGTGCTAAATGAAGGAAGCCAGACACCAAAGGCCACGTAATGGTGTGATTCCATGTGTGTGAATGTCCAGAACAGGCAGATCCACAGAGACAGAAAGCAGATTAGGGCTTGCGGGAGGCTGCAGGGAGGAGGGAGGAGGGCGTGACCGCTAATGGCGGTGGGGTTTCCTTTTCGGGGTAACAAAAATATTCTCTAACTAGATAGTGGTGACGGTGAAATTCAGCTCCATGAATATCTTAAGAACCATCAAACTGTATACTTTAAAAGGGCAAATTTTATGGTATGGGAATTCTATCTCAACAAAGCTGTTATTAAAAAAATACAGGTTTGGGGCTTCCCTGGTGGCGCAGCGGTTGAGAGTCCGCCTGCCGATGCAGGGACATGGGTTCGTGCCCGGGTCCGGGAAGATCCCACATGCCGTGGAGCGGCTGGGCCCGTGAGCCATGGCCGCTGAGCCTGTGCATCCGGAGCCTGTGCTCCGCAACGGTAGAGGCCACAACAGTGAGAGGCCCGTGTATCACCAAAAACCAAACAAAACAAAAAACAAAAAAAAACAGGTTTGTCATTAATTTCCAACGAGACAGGGTGAGAGCTTCTTTTCCTGCAGTTCCCCAGATAACTAAAACGAGGCTCGTTGGCAATGTGGTGTGATGCAGAGTGTGGACACTAGCATCAGACATAACCAGATTTGCATCCAGCCTCCTTACCACCGTGTGCCCTTAGGCAGGTTGCTGTTCTGACCTCCTGGTGCCTCATTTCCCTGCTTTGAGCAATGGGTATTCCAACTCTGAGACATAGGACCATGTGAGGGTCAACTTCATTAACTCGTGTGAAATGCCCAGCACTGGGCTTGACAGCCTGACCGTGAACTCGGTCCTCTTCTTTCCTCCTCCTAGTCAGAGCTACAGAGTGGCCAGGTGAGTGGCAGAGCAAGTAATTAGAATCTGATTACTGAGATGGGATCCATTCTGTGGTGTCCAAAATGATGAATCTGCCTCTTGAAGTCCCTTTGTCTGCAGCGGTTCAGCATTGTTGTGTCCATTATTTGCCGTGGAAGGTCACCATCCTTTAGCCTCCTCTCTTATCAGATCCAGAACAAAGGCCCTACAAATGTCACTGAGCACAGCCAACAGGGCCTTGCCACTACTCTGGAGATGGGGTGCTCTGTCCTTGTCCTTTCCAAGAAGGAAAGAGGTGGCCAGACAGAGCTCATTCCACTGATTCTTGTTTGCTGGGCAGTTCTGCAAATGTTTAATAATGGTTCTCTGGGACATAAAAAAGCCCTGACTTGTAGTATGTGCCAGCTTCCGTGGTGTGCTTTCCCCAGGGCTGACTGCAAGCCATCAGTGTGGTATCACTGAGTTTGGAGCTGGGAAGAGAAGCGCCCGATCAGTTATCTCAAGGCGAGGGAACGGATTCCGACATATTATTGCCTTTACAGAGTAATTACACCATCATGGCTCAACAGAGCTTCTAGGCAGTTTCTAGACATGACTGCTTAGGGGAGAAGGGGCCTCCTGGTGTGAATTTTCAAAGCATGGCACCTCTGTTGGGCCTTCTGCCTCCTGCGAACTCAGCATGGAAGGCACAAAATTGTGAGCTTGCTTCTAAGGCTGGGAATCTGCACGGGGATTTATTGGAGCGTGGGGGAGGGGTGGTTAGGAGTCCAAACTAAGCCTCCTTGGGAGAGGAGCTTTTTGACCATCTGTGAAGGTGGACTGCAGTCAGCACATTGAGGCTCCTCTGAAAGCCTCAGACACTGTTTCTTGCAGCCTGATGTGCGTGCAGATTTGACAAGGTCAGAGTCACACAACTAAGGTCAAAGGATTACAGGATGCATGTTAAGGAGAAAGGCAAAGGCGTCTGACAAGTTGGCAGCCTTACAAACAGAAGCTTTGCAAACCCAAACAAGTGAAGCCTCCACTCCTCTGGAGGGCTGACCCATCTAAATTTGGGTGGCAGGTTCCAGATAGAATACATTCCTGGAAGTCAAAGCAAATAACAAGGTGATTGGAGAAGTAACCTTCAGTTCTGGGGCTGTTTAGAGTTTTTAGGATAGAATGTTGGTGGGTGGGTGGTGATGGGGAGGTGTGCTGTTGTTTGCCGTGAGAGTAATGACTGGGTTCATACTCTTCTAGTTAAGAATAGTGGGTTAGTTAGAGCAACCTAACTGCTATGACAGACAAACTCCAGTGGTTTAATACAAGCATTTTATTTCTTAGGACTTCCTTCTGGTTGGCTGAAAGTGGGGTGGCTCTACTTCTGTAGGCATTTAGGGATCCAGGTGGATGGATGCTCTGCTGTCTTAAATACAAGGCACACAACATGTCCCTTCCATTGATACCAGGCCAGCAAATGAGGGAAGAACAAGCAGAGAAACACATCTGCTTTTGAACCACATCCATTCCACTCATGTTCCTCCTTTTTTTTTAAGGACTTTTTCCAGTTTTACTGAGATACAGTTGACATATAACATTGTATAAGTTTAAGGACATAATGTTTTTTTAATTGGAGTATAATTGCTTTATACCCTGAGAAAACCATAATTCAAAAAGACACATGTACCCCATTGTTCATTGCAGCACGATTTACAATAGCCAGGACATGAAAACAACCTAAATGTCCACTCATGTTCCTGAATGGGCCCCCTTTTGCAAGAGGAAGTATTTCTTGAACTGGGTGAGTATTAATTGAAGGCCCTCTGCATTTATGACAAGTTCTACGACTTTTAGGTCACCAGGTTTTCCCTGGCTGGGCATCTACTTCCCAAGAACAACTCTACAGAGAGGAGCAAAATCTTTGCTCTGCAGCAAGCTCTGTCTGCCATAGACAGGAACAATTCTGTGGTCAGCATGGTGCTGACAAAGAGTTTTCTTTTGCTAAGAGTATCTCTACTTAAACAGATTGGGCAAGTCAGCATTTTGTCTCATGTGTTTCCTTTCCAGAGGAAAGTCAAGAAAGCATGGTCCTACGTTGAGCCCGTAGGGCACCAATAATTGCATTTGGTATCTGTTCCCCCAGTGGGACAGTTCTTGAGGATATGGGAGCACTGCGTGGGGGGACTAAACTGGAGAGCAGTTCTTTCAGCACTTGGGGGGCCATTAGCTGAAGTCCCCCTGCCAGTCCTTCCATAGCAACTTCTCTGATTCTTAGATCCCTAGGCTCTCGTTAAATCCACTGATTTAGTAATTTACTGCACTGAGGGTTTTAACTGAAGCCAGCATGAGTGACAGTTAAGGCCTCCTGGAAGCTATTGGTACCAATAAAGTACCCTTCCCCACCCACCCCCAACAACTAGAGCTGCGTGCTAAGAATTCAGACCTCATCCATTTCTCTTAATGCCTAGAGATTTCTGATGATTTATGTCTCCAGGTTCAAGCCTTGAGAGACAATCAACAGAAGATGAACACGTTGAAAACTGACTTTTGGGCCAGAGGGGACATCTGTGCCTCAGTGCTTTGCATATGTAGTGGGAAAGTGACTCACTTCATTTGTTCTCATTTTACAGAAAAGCAGACATAATTTAGCACGTGCCAATCAGTGTAGACTTCAGGTGTATCACCAGACAAGGGCCCAGTGCCGATGGAAACCTAAGGTGGCAGAGAAGGGTCATGGCCATGGCTTACCTGCATGAACACCATGCAGAAGAATGCAAGTCTTCAGCGGCCCCCAGGAAGCTTTGTATTCATAAATGAAAATAAGCAGCTAGACACCCTTGGGGCTCTTTTGATGATGTTCCAAAAGCCATGTGGTGAGCTTTAATATTTGTGCCCAAAGGGAATCATAGATGAGTATTACCAAGTATTTCCAGGCAGGTCAGGCACTGGGGGTTGAAAACATTGAAGGGTCTGTACCTTCTTAGGAGCCACTCTCCCCATCTCGCTCTCTGTTGTCTTTCTGTGACTTTTTTTCCCTTTCAGTGCTGTCCTTGATACTTGTGATAATTAATCTCATGTTTCAACTTGACTAGATCACAAGATGCCCAGACACATTATTTCTGGATGTGTCTGTGAGAGTGTTTCTGGAAGAGGTTAACATTTGAATCAGTAGACTGAGTAAAAGGGATTGCTCTTCCCAGTGTGGGTGGGCATCATCCAATCTGTTGAGGGCCTGAATAGAGCAAAAAAATGGGGAAGAGATGATTCACTCTCTTTCTGCCTGGATACTTGAGCTGGAACATCTGTCTTCTCACGTTCCTGGCGCTCCTGGTTCTCAGGCCTTCAGAGTCCACCTGGATTCTACAGCTCTCCAGCTCTCGGGCCTTTGAACTGCATGACTGGCTTTCCTGAGTTTCCATCTTGCAGATAGCAGATAGTGGGACTTCTCAGCCTTTGAAGTCACGTAAGCCAGTTCCATGTAATGGATCTCTATGTATAATCTATTGGTTCTGTTTCTCTGGGGAACCGTGACTAATACAACATTTCATCTGTGTGAAGTTGGTGAGTGAGCATGACGCCCAGATGATGAACCAGATCCCAGACGCTGGATATTTCTGGAGTTATCATGGATCAGAGGTGTCTAGTTGCAGGGGTGAGGATAGCTCTCAGAGCTGGTTTTCTTCTCCGTGGTTGGGATGGGAAATTTGATGGCTTCCACAAGGGTCTAGAAATGTATAGTTGCCTGTAAGGACTCCAAGTGGCCTGTTTTTATGGAGTCTTCACTGATAAAATGCATTTCCTTACTCTAGTCAGGATGATAAAAAATACAAATTCTTATGCAGATTAGATTAAAATATTCATTCATATTTGTATTTATCTCCTCTGAGTGACAAATAGTCTACCTTTTAGCATTTCCCTTAAAACAAAAGTTGAATGTGGAAAAATTCCAGAGTTTGTCCAGGTAAGGCAAACAGATATCATTTCACACATGGGCACCAGTAGATTGGTGGTACCTGTCTGGAGAGTTGTGCTGAGAAGAATTTTGATACTGCATCCAGTTCCAGTGTGAAAAACTATCACAGTTGATTAGCAGTGTCTGTCAGGGATGAAGAAATCAGGAGCAATGACATGTTAGACACATCCATTCATTCAACCACCAAATATCAAGTGCTTGTTATACGCATGACACTATTTTAGCTGCTGAGTCTCTATTCTAGGTGCACAGGCATTGCTCTAGCAGCTGACTCTGTTTGCTGTCCCTGACTGACCCGTCATTTTACGGTCTAGGTAGCTCCAATGATTCATCTGAGGCCACAAAATTATTCGGTAAAAGTCAGCCAGAACACAGGACTCTTGACTTCATAGTTGTGCATCTTGTAATCATCTTATCATCACCTGGGTGAGCTGATTGTAAGCATTTTTATTCTAGGCTAGAAATTGCAGAAAACTCCTTGATCTTCTTGTATCTCTTTGATAAAGAGTTGACCCTCAACCTTGGCTGTAGCATAGGAATAAGGAGATTTTTCCTTTTCTTTCGGAACCTTCCATGCTGAATCACCTGCTACTTTTGAGAGTGTAACAGAGTCAGCAGTGCCTGTGGAAAATTTTTCTTTGTCGGCAAAGAGCAATGTGGTATTTAGTTGAAGCAGGATGTTATCAAAAGACTCTACAGGAGTTTCAGAGTGCCTGAGGTGGGTGGGAGCTCCATGAATCAAGGTATCAAATGGTAGTTGGGTGAATTTTTCCATGGCTGAACTCCAGGAAAATTCCCCCTGATATGGTTCCTATTGTTCAAAGTACGCCTGTTCCTGCCCAGGGCTTGTGAGAGTGGGCATGTCCAGATGGGTGGGTGGAGAGGTACTTGGGAGAAGAGATTATTTTTTCTCATTAGGATTCAGTTTATTCCACCAGTTCTTAGCTCACTTTGCCCCATAGTTGGGGGAAGGGTGTGTGCCTCCCTGCTGAGCTTTTAATCTGAACTTCAAAGCTTTGCAAAGCATGCTCCTCTATCTTTTTTCCTGCTTGGTCTCCATGGAAAACTGGTGAGATCTGACCTCCTCCCAAAGTGTCCAAAGCAAAGTGTCTACTCAGAGCTCTGTGGGCCCTGATTATGAGTCCAGGGAGGATGGAACTTGGGCCATTTGTTTGAACGGCTTTGCTTCATGTCATTAGAAATCATAGAGAGGCTGATTTATATAACTATATCTATTTAAGGATTATTGAAAGGATTTCTAGGAAGTTATGAGAAATTTGAAATAGCTATTCTAAAATGCCTCTACCCACAGGACATTGTTCTAAGAAGCTCATTACTGGTCATTAGAAAGCTTGATGTAGCAGGAATTGTCTGGCCAGGCCCAAATCTCCTTGGCCCACCTTAAATATTGCCCACAGACAGATCCTGTACAGGCCCCATGGCGTTCGGGCTCTCTGCTGGAGAACATTCTCTGGTAGTGCTTGCTGGGGACAGACTTGAAGTCCTGAGGAGTAAACACTTCAGTCAATAAGGGCAGGAGTTGGTGGGTAAATCCCCCGGCTTCCTTGCCAGCAATGGCCAGTTCTGAGGTGGGTTCTACACATTCTCTACGAGGGTTCCCGTGGGATGGAGCATCAGCTACCTGCAGCCGGAAGTTTCTCATTTATGCCTTTTACTTGGCTTGCATGCCCGCCCTGTCTCAATTTCCATCTCTGTCACCATGCGTGCTGGTCACCTCCCAATAAACATTTGCACCCAATCCTGGTCTCAGGTTTATGAGGGAACTCCAGTGAGACCTGACAAATGTCTGGGTCTTTTCCTGCCGGAGCTAGAGTGTCTGGAAAGTGGAGGGGTGGTTAGACAACTGTGGAGAGCTCACAGGGCCACATGGGCCGAGCTGCGATAACTCGCTGAGGTCCACGGCCTTCTCCTCCCGCTGCTGTTGGTAGGTAGATAGATGTTTGTCCAGCTGGGGGCCGATCTCCTCTGCAGTGGGGGAGTATACAGTGCCACAATGTAGACAGAGTAAGAATAACAACTCAGTGGGGAAATCAGACTGAGCTGCAGAATTGGTATTATTACTAAATATAACATTTGCCCTGGCGGTAATAGAGGACGAATGCTAGGTGGGCCCCAGGGGCCACTGGAATGACCCCCACACCATTCACTGAAATACCAGGTGGTGTCTGGATCAGCATGTAAGCATCAGCTGGGTCTTGATGGGAGGTTCCAAGCAGCTGGCTGGTTTGGGAAGGAGAGGGGCTTGCAGGACCCTCTCTGCTGGGGTGGGTGTGGGGAGAGGGTATGACAGAGAGCATCTCTGGTCTGGAGCAGCACACAATTCCTCTTCCTAGTGAAAACCTGTCTCCCACATTCCCTTTGGGCGGCTAGAGAAACCGTCTCCTACGGAATGCCAAGTTCCAGGGCCCAGTGGCTTTGTTACCTTGTGCACAGAGTATTAACGGTGTCATGGGCTTGAGTCCGTACTGAACTGTGGTCACAACCAAAGGAGACTGACCTTTCTCCCGTTCTCATCATATCCGAAGTTAAATTATGTGACTTCTTGGACATTTTTCCTGCACTATTTTTATGTGGCACAGCTAGGAGGGAGCTGTCACTTGTCCCCTAGCCTCAGGCAAGGTGGCGGCACAGCCTGGTTGGAACACTAGGCTGCCCTGACTATAGAGCATCACTCTGACCTCTACTGCTCCTTGACAAGTGTAGGGCCAAGCTGAGTCCTGTGGGGTTGGTAGGGACAGGAAGAGAAAGGGAAGGGGGAAAGAAAGAACCCTTCTGAAAGGAGTAGTTCTTATTGGAGAAAGAGGAGGTGTTACTTTCTGGCCTGGCTCTGTGAGCTTTCCTGTGACATTCTTCCTCTGGTACACTTCCCCATGGTGCTGCCCCGATGTCTGGCCTTTTCTGTGGCCTCTACTCCTCTCTGTTCTTTCAGCACCCAGCCAAGCTGAGAAACTAGTGAGTACTGGGAGGTGACTAAGCGCTTATGGGTTAACATGTTAATAGTGATAATAGCTGATGTTTGTTGACTGCCGCTTTGTGTCAGGCGCTCTGCGAAGGCTGTGCAAGGATGATCTCATCTAATTCTTTTAACAGTCCCCCAAATTAGGAACTGTAATTATTCCTATTTTTAAGATGAGGAACTGAAGCACAGAGAAGTTAAATAACTTTGCTAAGATTAAGCAACTAGTAAGTAGTGGGGCCAGTGCACAAACTCCATGTTTTCAACAATTATTTATGTATTCAGCACCCGCTACATGCCAGGCACCTGTTCTAGGTGAACAAGGTAGGCAGTGTCCCTGCTCCTCTGCTAGCAGGTCAAGTCAGGTAAGAATCCAAGAAGCAGATGTATTAACAAACTCTCAGATAGTGATTAGTGCCACGAGGAGAATTAAAATAGGCTGATGTTGGTGGAGCCCCTGGGTGACCACTGTAACCTGGGAGGTCAGGGAAGGCTTTTTGGAGGAGGTGATATTTAAGCTGCAATCTGAAGGACAAGGAGCCAGGCTGCAAAGATGATGGGGGAGAGAAGTTCCGCAGACAAACAGCCAGAACAAAAAACAGCCAAGGCAGGAACAGAAAGGAGAGGGATAGGGGAGAGGCAGGAGGGGCCCCTTCCAGAGCCTCCCAGTTCACATTCTTCATTTGCTCAGCTCAGTCTTTCAAAACTTAAAGCGCCCTGTGGCTCCCCTGAAGGAGTCAGTGGACCAAGGGGCCTTTTCACCTGTGATTCAGCTACGTCAGTAACAGTGTGACTGGGACCAGCGTGTGAGCCAAGTGCACACCTAGCCCACTCCCCTGCTTGGTGCACGCCGACCTCACCCAGAAAGCTGGGCAGCAGTGTAGGGTGGGAGCCACCCAAAGATATGGTGGGAGGGCTATCAGGCCTGTGCTACCTCCACTCCCTGGCAGGACAAGGCCTGTGCAGCCACTTTTGGGCTTGCTGCCAGCACCTCTCATTGAAAAACAGCAGAGCTGATTGCAATGACGTTTTGCAAAGGAAACAAGGGAGAGAACGTGACGTGGGCTGAGATTACAGCTCACAGCATTTCAGGTCCAGGCCAGTTCTAGTAGCAGAGGTTCCAATTCCTCCCTGAGAGTGTTTCCAGGAAACCTCAGGGCATGAAACTATAGTGCCAGATGTTCTAGTAAAAGGAAAACCTCCCAGAACAAATAATAATAAGGGCAAATTAATCCTGCAGGTAATGGGGGGAGAGAGAGAGAGAGAGAGAGAGCGCGCACACTCCAAGACTGTAACTAGGAGGCGTCTGGGTGGTTCTGGATGAATTCCATATGCCACATCCCTTGTTTCCTCCTGTTTCCTAATACTTTTCCTCCCGGTGATTTTTGGGACCAGTCCTTTGGAACCAGCAAGGTACTGGTCTCAGAGAGGCAAGCAGCTGGAGAAAAGGGATTTGCAGTTACCCAGGAGCAACACATTTCCTAAATTAAGAAAGATACTCCTGATGGCGTGTGTAGATCACGTGGCCAAGGCAAAGGCTACTTTCTAGGTCCTGAGCTAGAATTCTGTGCCGTGAGGGTGGGCATGTGCGGTACGATAAGTCAGCACTATCCCAGTATGCTTAGATGAAACAGCTGTCTCAGAAGAGACAGGTGTGTGAGTTGTTTTGAAGAACAAATGCCCTGAGAAAAGTGAAGAACATACGTGGGGATAAAGAGGATGTGGAAAGCATTAACCAAACCTCATCTAACGTGGGTAATTTAGAAGTAGGTCCAGGAAATTATGTTCACACCAGTCCCAATATAAGCTTAGATTTTCCTTTATGCTTAAGTGTTCCCATGTCCTGACAAAACCATTGCACTCTGGGCGGGGGTGAGGGTTTCAGGGGGATGGGCTCTCCTAGTCTCCATGTTTTGGATGGTGGGAAGGACAGGGAATGTGTCACTGATTAGTCTAGGGGCAGGTAGGGTCTCCATGCACAGTGAAGTTGCTTGGCTGCGGGGGTGAATGTGGAGGTCAAAATCTAGCCGGCTCCATTGGCAAAGCTATTCGCCCAGGTGTGCAGCTGTGTCAGCCTGAAGAAGGGACACATTTTAAAAATGGATTCGTCTAGCAGGATACCTATTTCTAATTCCCAGATAGGTGTTAGCGTATGAGTCCTTGTCATCAAGGAAAATGCTTCTCAGATCCCCCTTCGATGTGCCTTCACTCTTTTTTTTTTCTTAAAACACTTCCCAAAATATCTTCTGGGAAATTGACACTCAATATGTAAAACAAGAGTTCAGTGGTAAAATAACTTTGGGAAATGTTTGGTTAATCACAGACAGATTTCTTTTAATTGCAGGATTTCTCAGAGCATTTAATATATGACTTGCATTATGAACCTCCCAGAGGCGGTTTTGGTGAGCAGGATTTCTCAGGTGTATATGGCAATGGAAGCATCTTAGAGGACTAATGCTCTGTGAGCACGTATAACACTGATTTAGATGATTGATGCTTCATTCCTTAGATTTACGTTAGGCAAAGGTTGCTCTGGAAGCATGTCATTGTCCTGTCAAATGGGGGTCTAGCACAGATGTCAAACAACTTGCCTTGACCTCCTAGTGGAGTCATGGCCTCCTTGGTGAAGGAGACAGCATGCTTTTCTGCAAGCACTGATGGAATATTTGAGGGTGCACACAGCCTTTAGCACATGGGAGGGCATCTCCTTGGATAGATGCTTGGGGTTTAACAGCCACTTATCCTTCTTATTCTCCGTAGACAGGATTCTTCAAGCATCAACAACCAAAGTGGTCCCTTGGGAGCTAAGAATTTTTGGGCAGTTATTCAAGAAAGAGAAAAGGAAGAGGTAGTAGAATAAGGAATTCATTCTGAGAAAAAAAAACAACACCACAAAACACCAAGTTTAAGCTTGCTGACAATAAGGAACCATCCAGACAGTATCTTTGATGTGTCTTCCAAATATTGAAAATTGTCTGTCCCCTCCCCCTGCCCCCAACAAACAAAGAAACAAGGTCAGGATGTTCTATATGCCTCTGCTTCTTCCCATGTACCTACCTCACTTAAGTCACTATTGAATGGAGAGGAGTTTGTGAAGGGCTAAAGAGTTTCTAAGGGAGCATGGCACACAGCTCTGCTTGTGGCCCTGAGGGGTGAGAGGGCCTGGCTGCCAGGTGGGTCCTGTCCTCATTGGCACAAGCTCTCTGCTCCTCCATAGTTGGTTAGGGAGCCATCCTAGACTCCAGCGGAGTGAAATTTGAGGACATGATCGTTAGGTACAGTTACTGCACTTGGAAAGCTGAGAAAGAGCAGGTTTTCAAGGCATCTGCGGGTCAGGGAGCTGAGATAAGCCTCTAACTCACCCACATTTTGAAGTCCCGTGGATCACCCCTTCTAAATTCAGATAGACTTGCTTGTTATTTTAGTTTGCTCATTCAACTCTGTGATTCATGTAAACTGGAAACATCCTTATCCAGAAAATCACCAAAAATATACACTAATATGTATAAAATGGATAACTAATAAGAGCCTGCTGTATATATAAAAAAAGTCAAAAAAATTATAGCAGCTGCCACTGTGTTTTTTTGCTACAAATGTTCATTTTGGTTTGTTCTATATGGATATGGAACTAGTCAGAAAATTTGAAGGACATCACAGCATCATAATAATCATGGCACCAGCGAGAGGTATCTCTGCTTTTGTGCTTGGAGAAGGGAAGATTTCTTACACTGATTGGAAAAGCAGATAAATTCAAATGCCAATCCCCTTGCCTACATGTGGAATTAGAGAAGGTATACATTATAATGATTTGAATATCCGTTTAAATTTGGCTGTATTTGTCTTCCCAGAGTTTTACTCACATCTATTCTCTGTGTATTTGCCAGCCAGATAATGAGGAACTTGGCAAGCTTTAAAAGTATAATAATTTCGGGCTTCCCTGGTGGCACAGTGGTTAAGAATCTGCCTGCCAATGCAGGGGACATGGGTTTGAACCCTGGTCTGGGAAAATCCCACATGCCGCGGAGCAGCTAAACCCGTGCACCACAGCTACCGAGCCTGCGTTCTAGAGCCCCTGAGCCACAACTACTGAGCCCTGTGCCACAACTACTGAAGCCCACGCGCTCTAGAGCCTGTGCTCCGCAACAAGAGAAGCCCGTGCACTGCAACAAAGAGTAGCCCCTGCTCGCTGCAACTAGAGAAAGCCTGCGTGCAGCAACAAAGACCCAACACAGCCAAAAATAAAAATAAATAAATTTTTTAAAAAAGTATAATAATTTCCCTTTTTGTACCCTGAGCTAGCCCCATGGAAGACATTCTATAGATTTATGAGTAGAATGACCATACATTTTGGTTTGCCTGGATGGTCTTGGTAAATGCTTGTTGATTAATTAATGATTGTTAATTATTTTTAGCTCCCAATTTCACCATCTGAAGTGTTCTATTGGGATGATAAATTATGCGGTCTCCCTATTTATGAGTGGTAGAAGTGGGTAGGTGGAAAAAATGGAAAAAAAATGGAAAAAGATTTAGCACAGTTGATAAATCTCCCCGTGTAATCATTTTGGCTGCCACCATAATTAAAAAAAATACACACTTATTTACATACACAGTTATACATTTATTTTTTGAGTCATCAACTTTAGACAGAATTTATTAATTCCCTACTATATAAAATAAGGCATAAAGAATGTCCAGAACTTCCACCACTTCTATCACCCTTTCTCCCTTCCTGCTTTGGTCATTGTATTACTTTTACATTGTCAAGATTTACATTTATTGGTTGCATGTATATTCTGTTGCATAAATGCAGTCAAACTTTCTGCTTTGTCTGTAGGTAGATTCTAAAAGCTGAAATGCATTGAATAACATTTATAATGCCATAATTATGTAACTGTTCTTCCTGGTAGAATCAACTACTGTGAATGAAGCTTCAGAGAAGTAAATGTCATTTTATACCACAAACAGGAGTATGTTTCAAGTCAAATGAATTATTTTTCCCTACATTGTAATAATTGCTCAATTTTTTTTCACATTTTAGTTTGCATTAGATATGGAGTGATATTTTATACAGGCTTTGGTTATTTCCCCCTGGAGTTTCTAAATATCTTTCTTTTTCCTTGTTAACTGAAAAAACATGTCTTTAAGATCTTCCACATTCTTAATCATAAATAGAACCATCTTCTTTTTGAAGATCTTCATAGAGCCTTCGGACTTCTGGGTTTAATTTGGATCAGTTGCTTTCTAAGTGGATTTCAAAGTTGTCATCCTAATTTTCTTTTCATTGGGTTCTTGTAGTAGTCCCTTCATTTTCAGAAATCATTTATTATTCTTTCTTAAATTCTTTTGTTGTTTTGCTAAAGGTCATCATCAAATAATTACTGGAAATAATATATAGAATAATTTTCTTCATTGCTAGACTTCTGAAAATATCTTTATTTTGCCCTCATACATGATTGATACTTATCAAGATTTAAAAGTCTAGTGTTTCAGCCTTGGTCCAATCAGGAGACAGAAACCACACAGTAATTTGAACAGGGAAAGTAATATAGAGAATTATTAACTCCGATAGAAGATTGGAGTAATGAGGAATTGTCTAGTAAGAAGTAAAGAGAACTCCGAGGAACGTAAGAATAGCAGTTCTACCCATAGATTGAGACAGAGCACCCAAGAAGAGCAAGCCTCCCCTCCCCTGAGCCAGAGCTGAGATCCAGATCTTGTTGAGGAGAGCACAGACAGCCATGGCTCACCAAGTAGCAGAGAGGTCACTGTGGTGACATGCCAGTTGGAAATCCACCCTCTGGAACTTGCTGGAAATCTACTCTCTAGGTGCTGGGGAAAGCTGTTCACGGGGCAGTGTCTCATTGGGGTGTTGCATGACAAAACTGCTCGAGAGGTGATTCCAGGAGACCTTCTGGACACTGAGTGCTGCAGCCTTGGACTGTACTATAGGAATCGGGTGCTGGAGCAGCTGCTTGTAGTACTGTGGGAGCCTGCTGAGTAAGCATACCCAAACCAGGACACAAAATCCTGTGGTGTCTCTCCAGAGCTCTCTAGTGGCAACCTTCAGTGACAGCAGCAAAGAGAAATATTTAAAGGGCCCAGATGTATTTTCATAGAACAAGCAAAAAAGGAGAATTTGGAGCCAAGAGGCAATAAATCAATAAGTGGCACATCTAGGTTCCGGAGCATGTCATTATAATGTTGAAGGTTTTGCTTCAATGCCTTCTGATAGCTTGTGGTGCAGATAAGAAGTCTGATAGCATCCTCTCTATTATTCCTTCATGGGTGACCTGTTTCTTTCCCTCTTTGAGAGGTTTTAGAATTTTCTCTTTATCTTTTGAGCTGTGAAATTTTATCAGAATGTGTCTAGATGTCAACTTTTTCCCCAATTCACCTGTCTGAGACTCTGTAGATCCTTCTAATCTAAAGACCTAAGTCTTCAGCTCAGAAAATTCCTATATTGTTTATTCTGTTATCGCTTCCTCACTCCAATTTCTGTTTTCTGCACTCCTACTGAGCAGGTGTTGGACCTCATGGGTTGGTCCTCCCTGTCTTTTCAACTTTATTCTCAAATTCTCTCTTTGTCTTTTGGTTTGAAGTTGTGGGAACTTTCCTTGGCTTTATATTGTACCAATTCAGTCTTGGCCACATCTATGTTAATATTCCAACCCTCTGCTAAATAATTTTATTTTGACAATCATATTTTAAATTTTCATGTACTCTTCTTTTTTCCTGATGATTTCTTTTCATAGCAGTATTCTTACTTTATGAATGCAATGTCCTCTTGAATCTTTCTGATACCAATTAAAAATTTTCCTTTTAAGTTTTCTCCTATTCCTTGAATGTTTTGTTTCCTGAAGTTTCAATTACTTTGGTCCTTCCATTTCACATTGCTGATTTTCCTCAAAAAAATCTAGCTTTTTTTTTTTTTTTTTTTTTTTTGCGGTACGTGGGCCTCTCACTGTTGTGGCCTCTCCTGTTGCGGAGCACAGGCTCAGCGGCCATGGCTCACGGGCCCAGCTGCTCTGCGGCATGTGGGATCTTCCCGGACCGGGGCACCAACCCGTGTCCCCTGCATCAGCAGGCGGACTCGCAACCACTGCGCCACCAGGGAAGCCCTGGCTTTTTTGAGGTTCCTTTCATTTATGAATGAAGGACTAGCCTGATTAATAAAGGGGACTGATGTGAGCTTCCTCTATAGTTGTATGGGAAAGTTTTCCCAACAGATCCTTTCCCTGAATAGGAGGGCCAACTTTAGGATTTGTGTAAGTAGGTGAGGTATGCCAGAAATCAGTCCACTGCATCCCCCATCAGCAAGGGATGCAAGTTGAGTCCTCTGAAATGAGGAGCTATTTGTGTCTGTTCCAGTCCTTGGTAGGAGATGAGACTCATTATAACAAAAGCTCTTTCCTGAAATCATAAAACAGAATCTTTCAATTTTAAACCCCTCTTGTATTCGCAATGTGCATGAGGGGTTTTTTGAGTTGATTAACTCATTATCAGCCACCTACTTTGAAAATTGCTGTATCTTCGTTAGTATCCTATTTTTGGAAAGCAATGTCTAATTGAATCTTCTTGTCTGCCAAAATTTTAATTTTAATATTACTTTAGAAATATATTTTGAGTATTTATAAAAATATATATGTAGGGTAATATTCCTAAAAGTGTGTCAAAGGGTGTTCAGTCTTAACTTTGAGAATCACTGGCTTAGCTGAGAGGAGTGGTTCTGGCTGACTCAGATATTAGCCATCTCAGGGCTTTTTAAACAATTGTAGTCATAGCTTCCCTCCCACCTGTGCCTCCTTAACTTACTGCCCAGAGTCAGCTATATGGCAGGGGAAGGGGAGTCTCATGCCACCATCAGCTTCACTGTGTGACCCTAGGTGATAACCATAACTGCTCCCCTGGCTGAGGGCTTTCTGTTGGTCAGGCACTGTGCCATGCCCTCTATAAACATGTTCCTAGTCACTTGTTGTAATGTCTCCATGAGGGTGGCACCATAATCACCCCCAGCTTTACTGAGGCTCAGAAAGGTCTCCTGTGATGGCTGTACAGCTCTGTGAATATGCTGAAGTCCCCTGAGTTATACTCTTTAAATGAAGGAATCTTACGGCATATATGAATTATATCTGAATAAAGCTGTTATTATGATTATTAATTATTGCCTACCTGAGGTGGAAGCGATTAAAATTATGCATGAAGTTAAGCATGTTTTCATAGGCATACTGATAATTTTAATTTTTCTTTTCATACTTAAAAATGGGGCTGTTGGTCTTTTACTTACTGAGTCATAAGAGCACAGGATTGGTCTATCATATGTGTTGCAAATATTTTTCCATGTTGCTATTTGACTTTTGACTTTATTCATGTTCTTTTTACCCAACAGAAAATGCTAAGTTTTATTGAGGTAAATTTATCAAGTTTTTCCTTTGTGGGTTTGGGGTTTTATGTCATGCTTATAAAGGTCTTTTTTTTTTTTTTTAACCTTGAAGTTGTTTCTTTTAAATTGAAGTATAGTTGATTTAAAATATTGTGTTAGTTTCAGATGTACAGCATAGTGACTCAGTATTTTTGCAGATTATACTCCATTATAGATTATTACAAGATAATGGGTATAATTCTCTGTGCTGTATAGTATATCCTTGTTGCTTATCTATTTTATATATTGTAGTTTGTATCTGTTAATCCCATACTCCTAATTTTTCCCTTCCCCTTTCCCTCTCCCCTTTGGTAACCACAAGTTTGTTTTCTATATCTGTGAGTCTGTTTCTGTTTTGCATATACATTCATTTTTATTATTTTTAGATTCCACATGTAAGAGATCATACAGTATTTGTTTTTGCCTGACTTATTTCACTACGTATAATATTCTCTAGGTCCATCCATGTTGCTGCAAGTAGCAGTATTTCATTCTTTTTTTATGGCTAATATTCCATTATATATATACTACATCTTCTTAATTCAGTCGTCTGTTGATGGGCACTTGGGTTGACATGGAAATAAAAACCACAATGAGATATCACCTCACACCTGTCAGAATGGCTGTCATCAAAAAGTCTATAAATAACAGATGCTGGAGAGGGTGTGGAAAAAAGGGAACCCTCTTGCACTGTTGGTGGGAATGTAAATTGGTGTAGCCACTATGGAGAACAGTATGGAGGTTCCACAAAAAACTAAAAATACAACTACCATATGATCCAGCAATTTCACTCCTGGGTATAAAGGCTTTTTTTTAACCCTGTCACCAGGCTCAGGATGATTTGGGGAAAAAAAAAGCATCTATGCTTTCTTCTAGTACATTTATGGTTTCTTTTAAAAATGTTTAATGTTTTATCCATTTGGAATGGGAGTAATATATAAAAATCTAACCCCTTTTTCTTCCACATCGTTGGCCAACTATCTTAACATTGTCTAATAATTAATATATCTTAGCCTCATCCATTAGAAATGTCACCTCTGTCATGTATTAAACTTCTGTGTGTGATTGAATGTTTTTACCTTTTATTCTGTTTCGTTGATGTTTCTGTCAGTTTATTCATCAGTACTAAACTCTTTTATTGCTGTAGCCTTACAATCAATTTAAAACATTCTTGTTCCTTTTGCTTTTATTTGGGAATTTTCACTGCATGTCTCTTATGTTTACTTTTTTATAAGTGATTTTAGTTTAAATGATCAAGTTCCAATAAAAATTTATTGGGTGTTTTGATAGCATGACATTTACACACTTCATTAGAGGCCTGTCCCCACATGGTTAAAGATACCCCCTTATCCTGTTTTCTCCCACATCTTGATATGCTTTCCTGTCTCCTTCAGTCTTTGCCTGATGGTCCCCAGAGCTCGGTTATGGGTAGGGGGACTATATAATTCATTGTCTAAACCGGGACAATTTGAAATTAAGCAGGGTGCTCTGGGTGATTATGCTGGACAGCAGGTATAAACCAGGACTGCTGTGGGGATCAAGGATGTATGGTCCCCCTAGTCATTGGCCCCTTTCCGATTTATAATTGTTTCCTTTATGATCACATCCATTGCCATAATGTCAACTACGACCCACATGTTAATACTTCCCCAATTTACATCTAAGTTCCCTCTTGAGCTCCTGATCCATATTTCCAGGTCTAGGCCAAATATCTCATTCGTGTGCCCCACAGTCATCTCAAACTCAGGTGGGTTCAGCATCCCTTCAGAATCACCTCCTTCCTGCTTGTCTCCTAGTGGGGACAGCATCCAGTCTTCTGAGCTGGATACCTGGCTAGGATCTGGAACCCATCCTTCCCCACGCATTGCCCCGTGTTGGTCTCCAGATCCTTTCAATTCTACCACTGAAATAGCTTCTGAATCCAGTCCCATTTCTTGCCACTGTCTTGTCTTTTGTAGGGCCTCATTTTGTCTTTTCTGGATTATTACAACTGCTTCCTTTTTGGTCTTCCTGCCAAAGGCTTTCCTCACTTCAGTCCAGCCTCCAGTGTCCTATCAGAGTGAAAACACAAACCTGAGCTTGTTATTCATCTGCTTGAAGCTTTGTGCTGCTGCCCCTTTTGCCAAGTCCCTTATCATGGCTTGCAAGGTCATTACAACCCGGTTCTATCCTCCTGTGTAAGTTCTCACTTCACCTGATACACACGGCCCCCAGTCACACTGAAAGTCATTCCATTTCCCAGACAACACTGTGCCCCTTCTGCAGCTCTGACTTGGCACAAACTGAGTTCCCTAAAAGGCCTTTCTTGCTCTTTACCAAAACAGCCTCCTCAGAGACTGAAATAAAGCCTTGCCTCCTTTGTAAAGCCTTCCCTGGTTCTCCCAGGCGGTGAGCTCCCTTTCCAGTGCTCCTGTGGCTCCCCCCTCATGCCTTTCATCCACTCATCCCCTCTTTATTTACACCTCTCCCTCACTCTCCAAACTGGTTGTTTTTTAAAGACAGGAACTTATCACCCCAGAGCCTGGTACTCAGCAGTTGCTCAGTAAAGTTTTGTTGAACAATGATAACATGAGTGATGGTTTGTGATAATATGTGATTGCCTGTGAACTCCATCTGGGCTGCGGCCAAGGACAACCTCTGCCTTCTCCTTCTTATTCTTCCTTTTCCCCTTCCCCTCCTCTCACTTCTTCCTCTTCTTCTTCTCCTCCTCCCCTCCCCTTCTTCTTCGTCTTGTTATTATTATAAATTACAACAATAACTTCAAGTTATTAATAGTGGGAGTTCTGTAGGAGGGCCTGCTTTATCTATTGACAGGTACTATTGTAGGCTCTTCAGAGGCATTTTCTCCTTTAATCTTCAGAATAGCCTAGCAAGATGGGTTTTTTCTCTAGCCATTTTACTGTTAAGGAAGCTAAGATCGCAGGAGGTTGAGTAACTCTTCTTAAGGAGTTGCTACTAGGTGGGATTAGAACCAACTCTGTTTGACTCCAGAATTCATAGTCTTTTCTCCCTGTGTTCATTTGGAGGCAGCTTTTCCCTCCTAATGTGTTTTTTGGGATTATGTGTCTTTCTCACCATCCCTGACCTCCCTTTTTCTCTCCCTTCCTTATCCCTTTACCCAGAGGCTGGTTCTGGGTGGTCCACCATGAGGGCCTACCCTCTCTGGTTCATGACTCCCAAGTTTTCCTCAGCACCCTCAGGCCATTGAAGTCACCTGTTACTGCCATCCGAGGTGAGAATGAACTAATATGAGAAGGAAACCAGCTCCTATGTACCAATGGGAAAGGCCTGATTAGGCTCTCAGGACCCCTGCTTTCCTCCAAAAGAACATGTGGGCATTTAACAGGGGCCTCTGGGGGACACTGCTGTGTTTGCTGTTCAACACAGATGGGGTGAGGTGAATGGTGGGAACTGGGGCTGAGGGGGAAAAGCACAAAGGAGCCACGGCTCAGAGAGATGTTTGGGGATTTGGGAAGCTCAGGCCAGGGTCAGAGGCTGCCTGCTTGGCCTATGGGCAGAGCAGATTCAATTTATAATCCTATTTCAATTTTATTCCAAAACAAATATATGCTAATTGTAGGAAACTTAGAAAATTCAGCAACCACAAGAAAAGATACCAGTCATAAACCTGCCATGGTGGATGCACTTTAAGACGTTCCTGTGCATGCACCTCTCCCTCTATACACATGCTCACCCTTTCCTTTTTAAAAATAAGATGGTACTCTGTATCAGTTTTAAGATATCGATATCATGCGTGTTATTGAACAGTCTTCCTCCATACCGTTTTGCATGCACCCATAGTGGTTGTGTGATCGCTCGTTGGACATTGTTTTGGTGTGGCCTCCGTGGTTAGAAATGAGGGAGCGGGCACGATGGACATGAGGAGGCGAAGGATGGCACCGAGGTCTACATGGCGCCTGAGACCCCCACATCGACCTCCAACATCTGGCTCAGATGTCGTAAGTCAGCACAAGAGGGAGCTTCAGCAGTGACTTCAAGGCCACCTCCTTTCACATTGGGGGACCCTGAGCTGAGAGCTGGATACTCTTGCCCAAGGTCCCAGACGCTGAAACTGTAATCCAGGATTCCTGATTGTTTGTCCAGAGTCTTTTCTGTTCTTCCACTAAATACTGTTTCACATTCTTTTTCAAAAATTTTTTTCATTAGTTATCTACTTTATACATATTAGTGTATATATGTCAATCCCAATCTCCCAATTCATGTCTCACATTCTTAAAGGCGTGTGACGACTTTGGGAAGATGTCACTTACCATGGTCACGTAGAGCTTGGAAAGTGAGAGCTTTGGGGGAAGAGAAAAGCTGAAGTTATTTAGACGAGAAAGACAAAGTGTGAGTGATGTGATGTGGTGTGATCATCATTAAGAGTTTGAAACAGCAACATAAAGTGAGGATGACCTGCTAGGCATTCCACTTGATTTTAAGGAAGAATTGGATCGAAGGATATGTTTGTTTTTTGTTGGCAAGTGGGTTTTAAAGAGTTACAGCTGATATTCACAGTACTAACCACGTGTCACATAGTTATCTTTAAAGTAAATCTTCAAGGTAAGTAATAGCATACTCATTTTTGGAAAAGTTAATAGAGACCTGGTGACATTCAGTTACTTCCCCAAGGTCACAGAGCTATGAGTGGCCACCGCTTGGGGTGACTGTGTGATCTGTCTCACAGGACCATTGAAGGGGTCAGAAGCATCCACCTGGAGAAGGAAAGGAGGAAGCATCTATCTGTTGACTTATTTCCCCGGTAGTCAGGTGTTGCTCTGTGGGTGTTAATTCTCCTGCACTTCTGGGTGGTTCTTGTCTGAGCCTGCGCTTCCTGGTCAGGCAAAACCCAGGGTGGGATGTGAGAAGCTTGTGTAGAGGTGCTGCTGTCAGGTTGTACCTGCATGATCTGTTCAAAATCTATGCAGAACTGGTTGTTCCAGCTGTGGGTGGATAAGAGGTGAGGCGGAGCAGTTGTGTACAGAAGGTGTTCTGTGCATTTGGACTAGAACTCACACCTGGCTGGTTCCAGATACACATCTTGTGTAGCTGAGACTTGTTTTGTTTCTAAAGACCTTTCTGAACTGTGGTGCTTCAGAGCTTCTTCTCTTAGCATTATGGCCCCGGGGGCATGTTGCCATGACTCTTCTTACTTGGGTTAGGTGCTACCTCTAGACAGTCACTGTGGCCAGGGAGGCACGGCTCATAAAATGACAGCAGCTTTCATTTAATCATATTTAGAGTTTAGTGAAAGGCACATTCCTCAGAAGACAAAACAGTAGATATCCATTAAGACAGCAACTAATAATAATGCACGTATCAAAACTTCTTTCATCCAGAGTTCAAAGTGCTTTAAGTTTTATTTAAAGCTCAGTCTTCAGAGGAACTCGATGAGGAAGTTAGGTAGAAAATGTTTCATAAAATGAAAATAGTGCCCCTTTGGAAGAAATCCTCTAAAACATTTGCAGGATCTTTCTTGTTTCTCTTCTCCACCAAGTGCTCAGAAAGAATCCCTTGAGTATTGCATCTAGGGGGCTGGCAGAGTTGGTTCCTTCTGAACCAAACTGGAAAGGAATTTCAGAGACGAAGACTTAAGAATACTTGTAATGGGTGTTTCCCACAATAGCCTTCCAAGGTAGATTCAGTTCAGTGTTGTCTAGTGGATACAAAGTTGAATGACACTCAGAGGGATTATTCTACTAAATGGATTGGGGCAGTCTAGCCCAAGGATTTCAGAGTCCCCCTGCCCATGGGTTAAGGGCACGTCTGAGCTTCGTCTCCCTGACCCCTTTGTTCATCCCCAGAGCTTCTTTGGGCGGGGCACAGGCACACTCAAAATCCTCTTGCCTGTTTTAATTGGACCTTTAATCTCATCCTTTGTTCCTTGTTGATTTTGCTGAAGGAACCAAGAGCAACAGGTGGCTTCCTGTAGTGTGGTTGCCTTTGTTATTATGAAAGGCTATGATCAAAACAAATCTGCAAACGAGTTTCAAATAGGCCTACCTTCCCTAACCCCATCCCAAATTCTTTATATGTGTGTGTGTGTGTGTGTGTGTGTGTGTGTGTATGCATAAAACCAGCTCAGGAGGGACAGCTGCGCTCAGATTTGTGTTTTGGATGGATTTACATCATTTGCTCAAGTAAAAGTACATTTGCTTTCAAGTGCATTTTATTATTTTTTTCTCTTTTTTTTTTTGGTGCTGGAGCTCACAGGCTTCTGACTAAGTTCTTGATGTTTCATCCATTTGAACTGTGTGTTATGAGCTAGGTTTTCCTCTCCCCTCATCTCAGCATTTGCCTCTTGACTCCATGTTTTACATCTCTGTCTCCCTGGATTTTTCTTTATCCATTTAGGCCTTTCTCCAGAAAATTTCTTACAAAGCAGAAAGAAAAAGAGATGTTCTTGAGTTGACTTTTGGTGCTGGGTGTAAAGGTAGGGGAAAGAAGGTTCCACTTCAGAATAAAGAAATATTAAGGAACGAGTGGGTGATAAGAAATCCTGAAACACTGGGTAATTTTTGGCATTTTTCCCTAGAAGAAGGTGAGAATCAGTATGTTGGCATCAGCTCCAGCTCCAAGTTCAGTGATCTCATTTTGGTAGCTTGGACTCAGCCATAGTGAAGGTATTTACACCATGGAAATTGACACACACATGCCTCTCTGGAGTCCTGGTTGTTAAACTTTCACCAGAGAATCAGAGGTGCCCTCACAGAGTGCTTGCTGTATTACAGCCGGGAGGCCTGGATTATAATGTCTTCATAATAGATTTTATGCAAAGGTTCATTTATTCTATTTCCCTTCTCCATGTCAGATGACACTGAGTGAGATGCCAAAGGCTCTGTACCAGATGTCAGGAGAACTGTTCTTATCCAAGCTGTTCTGTCTGCCTGGAACTCTCCCCCGAGATAGAAGCATGGCTCACATGCTCTCTGCCTCTTCCAGTCTTTGCTCAAAATTCACCATCTCGATGAGGCCTTTCCTGACTCCTCATTTACCCCTGCCACCGCACTTCCTGTCCCTCTTACTCTGTGCTTTGTTTTCATTTTCCGTGTTCCTCACCCTCTTCTAACATAGTATACACTTTATTTCTCATGTTTAATATGTGTCTCCCCTTCTGGGATGTAAGCTCCTTCTCCTCAGAGATCTTTGTTTTGTTCACTGATATATCCAAAGCGGCTAGAATGGTGTCTGGACCGTAATAGGCGCTGAATACATGTTTGTTGAATGAACTGAACGAATGCATCGTCCTGTCTCTAAACAAATTGTTGGAAGGTATAGAATGGCAACAAAGCCCTGGTCCATGGGTCTCTGCCCCTTGCTGAAGGAGGCGTCCCTAGGAATTCCACGGAGGATGCAGCTGGAGGCCTCAGATCTGCAGGGGGTTGCCTGAAATGAATGATGACGGGAGAGACAGATTATTGGCTCTGCCCTGTGGCCATCACCAAGAGGACGTTGTGAGCCAGACTAAGTCCCTCGTCCCCTGTCTGCCTTGATCACCTATCTGTAGGCCAAGAAGGCAGCAAGGATCACCAACATTCCCGACTCTGGCTCCGATCAGCTGGCCTGTGTGCTGCACATCCCCCAGCCCTGCGAGTTCTCTGAGAGTCACCTGTCCCCTCCGGCCCTGACCTCCTGCCCAGCTCCACCTCAGGACTGTCGTTGCCTCTGTTTGAGCCACTGCGTGGTTACCACCTTCGTGTATTTACCGGAGGCTGGGCAGCAAAGACATTAACACAGGACAGCCTCACCAAGTGGAGGAAGCGGAGGAACACAGGACAACCTCACCAACTGGAGGAAGAAGCTGCCGGAGGAAGCAGACTCCACGGCCAGCCGCCAGCCTCGCGCCCTCCTGCCCACCTGGCTCAGTAGGACAGATCTCCTCTGTGCGGTGCTGCTGCTACAGTAGTTCTACACGATGCTTCTTCGCAAGGACAGACCACCACCAGATGGGTTTCTCTCTCCTCTTTTTGGAGAAAAGAAACAGGGCAGTGGGATTCTTTTGTTTGTTTGTTTGTTTGAGCGGAAAGTATAGAATAGCAACTCCAGTCTTCTAATCTGCAAAATAACGATAGAGTATTGGTTTTATTTCTTGGGATTTTCACTAGGCTCAAAGGAGATAATACCCAGGATTTAGAAGTACAAAGCACTTTGCCAAAGAAAAAGGCATTTGTATTGAGTGTAGTAAGTTCCTTATTTAAAAAACAGCCACATTTTCTGAACTCGAATTCATTTTTCTTTCCAGGAATTACCTTCAGAAGGAAGGAAGGAAGGGAGGGAGGAGGGAATGAAGGAAGTAAACAATGATGGGGAAAGAAAAGGAAAAAGATAATAAGAAACAGAGCAGGCTGCCCCAAATTGAGTCTGCCCTTGTTAGTGAACCACATTAATGTGTTTCTGTTATTAAAATGAGGGTTAAAAATGCCCCCCAGGCTTGGCTAATGGCATGGTTATGTCATAAAAAAGCCACTGTTCTCTAGGAATAAAATGCTACTCTTTTAGTTTTATTTTTTTAAATTTATTTTTGGCTGAGTTGGGTCTTTGTTGCTGCGTGCGGGCTTTACTCTAGTTGCCACGAGCAGGGGCTACTCTTCGTTGCAGTGTGTGCGCTTCTCATTGAGGTGGCTTTTCTTGCTGCAGAGCACGGGCTCTAGGCGCGCGGGCTTCAGTAGTTGTGGCTCACGGGCTCTAGAGCACAGGCTCAGTAGTTGTGGCACAGGGTTCAGTAGTTGTGGCTTGTGGGCTCTAGAGCACAGGCTCAGTAGTTGTGGCACGTGGGCTTAGTTGCTCCGCGGCATGTGGGATCTTCCCGGACCAGGGCTCGAACCCATGTCCCCTGCATTGGCAGGCGGATTCTTAACCAGTGCACCACCAGGGAAGTCCCAATGCTGCTCTTTTAAAGACAAAGGATTCTTATAGCACTAGAAAAAATCAGCTACTAACACCTGGAGAATGAGATTCACTTTACATGGGAGGAAACAATTGACTTCCAAAGAGATGCTCCTGTGATTGAAGATAAAACCTAGTGATTGTAGAGTTTTATGTGTTCATGAAATACCTGTAGCACAAAATGCCCAGTTGTAGTGTGGTTTTATACAGAAAGCTATAAGTTGCTAAGAAGAATCAACATCCATCCGTCCACCCACCCCTCCATCCACCCACCCAGCCACCCCTCCACCCATCCATAATGGTTAAGAGCAGGGACTCTGACTCAGACTTCCAGGTGTGAATTTCACCTCCACTACTTAATAGCTGCGTGATCTTGAGCATGTCCCTTAATCTCTTCATGAGATTTCCTTGTCTATAAAATTGGAATAATATTAGTGCCTACCTCATAGCATTGGTCTGAGGATTAAATGAGTTAATATACAAAAATAGAGCCTGGCAGATAATATACATTATATGTGGTAGCTATTATTCATTTAACCAATATTTATAGAACCCTACTATGTTCTGGGCACACTTTTCCCTTCCATTAAATATTCATCTATAAGAACAATTTTCATGGTTGCAGAGTATTTATGAAATATATATGGATATACAGTAGTCTCCCTTTATCCATGGGGAATACGTTCTAAGACCCCCAGTGGATGCCTGAAACCATGGACAGTACCAGACCCTATATATATTGTACTATGTTTTTTCCTATACATACATACCTATGATAAAGTTTAATTTATAAATTAGGTAAAGTAAGAGATTAACAATAATAATAAGATAGAACAATATATTGTAGCAATATACTGTAGTAAAAGTTATGTGAGTGTGATCTCTCTTTCTCAAAATATCTTATTGTACAACTTTAATGCCTTTTCCAAATTTAATGCCATTTCTGGGTAACCAGAATTCTTCCCAATCCCTGACAGATAAGTGTGAGTTAGTTTATCAGATAAATGTGGAAAATGATTTAGACAAATTGCAAGATTCCTATGTCAGATACCTCTTAAGCATCGCTTTAGATCCTCTTCGCCTCACCTGTGTCTTCTTTTGGCCACTGCTGTGGGGACCAACTCAGGGAGAGCTCAGACCAGGTTCATGCAGGTGCAGCAAGCCATGCCTCACCTCAGGCCCACCTTCTGCATCTCTCAACACCCACCCCAGAGCTTTGTTACTGATGCCTCAGCTTGGGATTCCTCAGATATCTGCGAGGTTCATAGGTTGTGCCATCCAGAACAGTTCCTGCCTCCCCCTCCCCCCTTCAGGTGGCAAACTCCATGATACAACCTTCACCCCTCCCCCATCCATCTCCCTGGGATCAGACTTCCCAATGAAGTGCTGTATTTTAAGCTTTTGTCTCAGGCTCTTCTTTGTGGGGAACCTGGGTTGGGAAATACTTTTCAGTACAAAATTTAAATTTTCTGACTGCTTTCCCCCCATGATTGCTTAGAGAAAAAAAAAGGCAGAAGTCAAGAGTTCTTAAGTTGTGACAGGTGGATAAGACCTCAGGAGGTCTGAAAACACTAAAATTGAATGCAAAATTGTGTGGGTGCATTTTTTTTCTGAGAGAGTTCATTGCATTCATCAGATTATCAAAGTAAACAATCAATAACATAGATAGAAGAGGGAGAAGGAAGGAAAGGAGAAGTTTGTGTTCTAAGGCAGTGTTTGAGAGAGTAGATAGAGATGGGACACCATAGTGTAGACTTCTGGGTAGCTGGGGGTGATGGCACGAAGGAGAAGAAAAGGGTGAAAAAAAGGAAATAGGAGTAGGTGGTGTTAAAAAATAAAAATTCAACTGAGTAAATTTTAGAGATCTAATTGGATTTATGAATGATTCATGAATGGGCAGCATCCCATCTGGCAAGTAGTGAGTAGCTCCAAGGAGTTGTACAAGATGGAAGCCTTTTATAGGCAGAAGAGGCAAAAGAGTGAACTGTTTTAGGCTTAGGTAACCGACCTATGGGGGATGGAAGGGAGCTATGTGGCAGATTACCTCACTGATGCTGACCAGAAAGTTCCAGACTGACCGGGTCAGACTACATTCCTGCAGGTGGTCGTAACTGCAATTAGGTTAGATATTAAGTCTTGGTTTATTGACGTGGGGCTTAGCACAAGTGACTCTATTTTGGGCCTGTCCTTTCTTTTTTTAACAATGGAAAACACATTTCTCTGACTGTACAGCTGGACCTAGGTCGGAAGCTGCCTCTGGCATTCAGTCCAGGTATTCACCCACTATTCAGATAGCCCCTCCTGAACGTCTGCATCAGAACCCTCCCATCTCTGCAGTTGGAGCCTCAGTGTCCTGATGTGTCAGAAAAGGGGGTTGGCATTAGACATTTCTGAAGAACTTCCAGCAAGAAAATACTTGGCATCCTCTGATTCATGTCCCCGAGGTTTGATTTCTAGTGGCTTTTACCTTAGGAAAACCTAGCCTTTTCTGGTTCTGCCAAAAGTAGAGGAACCCCAGCCCAGTCCTCAGCTAGGGGCTCTTCCAGCCCTCATCAACAGAAGTGTCACACTAGAATAAAAATTATGTTAATTGAATTTCGAGAGTTTGTGCCTTTGGAGCAGGTGGCCAGAGAGTCAATCTAATTTACATACTGATAAGAGTTGAAAAATGATACCTTCTAATGAACAAAATGCCTGCAACTGATCTGGCTTGATATTAGCATAAAAGGGTTCATTACATTGGCATACAGTTAGAAGGCTGGGTAAATTCCATTGAAACAGAGGTCTTTTTCCATTTTTGGTTTGCTATACAGCTTATAGGTATTATGACAGGCTTGAAAGCAAAACCCATAATCTAGTTAAAGACCCATGTTTGACCCTGTCCTATTGGTTGATTTATGTTCTTTTGATTGGTGAGAGCCCTGGAGAGTGAGAAGGGAAATCTCCAATGTCTGTGAAGTGACAGCTCACAATGGCCTTGGCTAGAACATCTTAGTTTGGAGAGGAGTAAGTTTTTCCCATTTCTCTCCCTTGAAACGGGGGGGCTCAACAGCTCTAGGCCGGACAGACTTCTATAAACTTCACAGGACTAGGTAGAAACTAAAATTTCTTTTCATAATGCCACCCAGCTGCTTTGATTGACTTCTGCCACCACCAGAATGTTCATAGCAGCACTCTTCACACTAGCCCAAAGTGGAAACCCCCAAACGTCCCTCAGTGAATGAATGGGTAAACAAATTAGGGTATATACATAAAATGGAATATTACTCAGTCATGAACAGGAATGAAGTACTGATGCTTGCTACAACATGGATGAATCTTGAAAACATTAAGCTAAATGAAAGAAGCCAGACACAAAAGGACAAATATTTCATGATTCTGTTTACACAAAATACCTAGAATAGGTAAAGCCATAGAGACAAAAATCAGATTCATGGTTGCTAGGAGTTGGAGAGAGCACGGGAATGGGGAGTGATTGCTTAATGGTATGGAGTTTCCTATTGGGATGACGACAAGCTTTTGGAACTTGATATAGGTGGTACATGCACAGTCCTGTGCATGTACACTAAATGCTAGTGGATTGTAAACTTTAAGTGGTTAATTTTATGTTATGTGAATTTCACCTCAATAAAAAAGAAAACCACGTTGCTCTGAATGCAATGCGGAGGCTGCTAGAAGGACAGGTTTTAAGGCTATTGCAATAGTCCAGGTGAGAAATTATGATAGCTTGGATGAAGGAGGCGGCTCTGAAGGTGGAAAGGCATGTATGGATCCAAGGGGCATTTAGAGATAACTGTAAAAGACTAATGACCAACCCTCACATGACAGGATCCCTAGTGTGTTGTCAGAATAAAAGGGAAATGGCAGGAATTCTTCCCTGGGATGTTCCACTTGAATTTTTTGTCTTACGTACCTAGAATTCCTTGATTATGTATCCACAGGTGCATGTAGGATAGAACATACTCTGTTGGCAGCCATGATGCTGCTGCGCCCTTGTGGAGAATTTTCGGCTTTGTGCGGGAGAGGATAGTTTGGAGCTTCTGTACTGGTCACTTCTCTCTCATCTTACTGTGACTGAGAAGCCTCTCTGGAAGTGAGGAGCAGAGACATCAGAGAACCACCTAGCCCTGGATATCACACACACACATCACACACCACAGAGGAGGCTAAGAGCATATGCTTTGATGTGCAATTGGCACAGATGAGTCAATAAGCTTGTTGAAACCAGACAGAAAAATCTATGACGTGTTTTCCTGAGCACTCTCAAGAAGGTGCACATAAAGGAGAAATCGTTAAACTGGCTTATGTAATTAGACCAGGTGAATTCCCTGCTTCCCTCATCCCCATATTGAGCCTCTCCAAGATTAGCTTTTGGGGTATTTATCTATTTTCCACAATAGGAGACCCTTGTCTTGAGTATTTCTGTTTTTATTGTAATGGTTAATGAGGTATTGACTGGCAGTGGAACAGTCTAGTAGGGCCCATTAATCTGAATGTATCACATCTGAAATTGTTGTTCAAAAGTCCCCTCCCCCCCACCATATCATCTTTCTCTATGGTAAAGATTATTATTTTAAAAAAAATTTCCAAAGCAGAGAAGGCCCCAGTGAGTGTTTTTATCACGAGTTAATCTCCTTCCTGGAGACTTAAGGCCCTCTGGGTAGGCCTTGCTGCTAAAACCATCCTGAGTGTACAATTACCTTATAATAAGCATAGTCTCCATCATTATTGCTTAATAGCTTAATTATATTACCTAGGATGAAGGCTGTCCCCGGCCTAGTCAAAGACAGTTCAGACAGTAAGCTCTAGTCTGAGGTTTCCTGGTGGAAGAGCTGGCTGCCTGGAGCAGGATGACAGTCCCGGGATGGCATGTTGAATGGTCATGTATTTCAAGCCCCCAGGGCCTGCTCTGCCTGTAAAGCACTTAGCTCTTGGCCTGAGGGTTGGTGCCTCTAAGGGCACTGGCCCCTGCCTCAGGTGGACTGAAGTCTGAGCAAGTGGGAGGACTGAGTTCAGACCTAACATATTTAAAAAGTGGTGCGGAGGGACCTTCAAGATGGTGGAGGAGTAAGATGTGGAGATCACCTTCCTCCCCACAAATATATCAAAAATACATCTACACGTGGAACAGCTCCTATGGAACACTTACTGAATGCTGACAGAAGACCTCAGACTTCCCAAAAGGCAAGAAACTCTCCACGTACCTAGGTAGGGCAAAAGAAAAAAGAAAAAAACAGAGACAAAAGAATAGGGACGGGACCTGCACCTCTGGGAGGGATATGTGAAGGAGGAAAGGTTTCCACATACTAGGAAGCCCCTTCGCGGGCAAAGAAGGGGGTGGGTGGGGGGGAAGCTTCGGAGCCACGGAGGAGAGCCCAGCAACAGGGGTGCAGAGGGCAAAGCGGAGAGATTCCAGCACAGAGGACCAGGGCCGACCGGCACTCACCAGCCCGAGAGGCTTGTCTGCTCACCCGCTGGGGCGGGCGGGGCTGGGAGCTGAGGCTCAGGCTTCGGAGTTCAGATCTCAGGGAGAGGACTGGGGTTGGCTGCGTGAACACAGCCTGAAGGGGGCTAGTGTGCCACGGCTAGCCAGGGGGTAGTCTGGGGAAACGTCTGGACCTGCCTAAGAGGCCAGAGACCATTGTTTCGGGGTGCGCGAGGACAGGGGATTAAGAGCACTGCCTAAACGGGCTCCAGAGATGGGCGCGAGTAGTGGCTATCAGTGTGGACAACAGAGATAGGCATGAAACGCTAAGGCTGCTGCTGCAGCCACCAAGAAGCCTGTGTGCGAGCACAGGTCACTATGCATACCTCCCCTCCCGGGAGCCTGTGCAGCCTGCCACTGCCAGGGTCCTGTGATCGAGGGACAACTTCCCCAGGAGAACACACGGCGTGCCTCAGGCTGGTGCAACCTTATGGTGGCCTCTGCTGCCGCAGGCTCGCCCCACATACTGTACCCCACCGTCCCTCTGGCCTCAGTGAGCCAGAGCCCCCGAATCAGCTGCTCCTTTAACCCTGTCCTGTCTGGGCAAAGAACAGATGCCTTCAGGTGACCTACATGCAGAGGCGGGGCCAAATCCAAAGCTGAACCCCGGGAGCTGTGCGAACAAAGAAGAGAAAGGGAAATCTCTCCCAGCAGCCTCAGGAGCAGCGGATTAAATCTCCACAATCAACTTGATGTACCCTGCACCCCTGGAATACCTGAATAGAGAACGAATCATCCCAAATTGAGGTGGTGGAATTTTGGAGCAACTGTAGACTTGGTGTTTGCTTTCTGCATCTGATTTGTTTCTGGTTTTATGTTTATCTTAGTTTGGTATTTAGAGGTAATTATCACTGGTAGATTTGTTTATTGATTTGGTTGCTCTCTTCCTTTTATATATATATATATGTATATATTTTCCTTTTTCTGTTTTTGTGAGTGTATGTGTATGCTTCTTTGTGTGATTTTGCCTGTATAGCTTTGGTTTTACCGTTCGTCGTAGGGTTCTGTATGCTTTTTTTTTCGTTTAGTTTTTAGCACTTGTTATTGTTGGATTTGTTTTTTCGTTTGATTGCTCTCTTCTCTCTTTCTTTTTTTAAATTACGTTGTTATTTTTTAATCATTTTTTAAAATTTTTATAACTATTTTATTTTATTATTCTTCCTTCCTTCCTTCCTTCCTTCCTTCCTTCCTTCCTTCCTTCCTTCCTTTTTTTCTTCCTCCCTCTCTTTCTCTCTCTCTCTTTGTTTCTTTCTTTTTCTGATCCATGTGGCTGACAGCGTCTTCGTGCTCCGGCCGGGTGTCAGATCTGAGGCTCTGAGGAGGGAGAGCCAAGTTCAGGATATTGGTCCACCAGAGACCTCCTGGCCCCATGTAATATCAAACGGTGAAAGCTCTCCCAGAAATCTCTGTCTCAACACTAAGACCAGCTCCACTCAATGACCAGCAAGCTACAGTGCTGGACACCCTATGCCAAACAACTAGCAAGACAGGAACACAACCCCACACATTAGCAGAGAGGCTGCCTAAAATCATAAGTTCACAGACACCCCAAGACACACCACTGGACGCGGTCCTGCCCACCAGAAAGACAGTATCCAGCCCCATCCACCAGAACACAGGCACCAGTCGCCTCCACCAGAAAACCTACACAACCCACTGAACCCACCTTACCCACTAGGGGCAGACACCAGAAGTAACGGGAACTACAAACCTGCAGCCTGTGAAAAGGAGACCCCAAACACAGTAAGTTAAGCAAAATGAGGAGACAGAGAAATACACAGCAGATGAAGGACCAAGGTAAAAACCCACCAGACCAAACAAATGAAGAGGAAATAGGCAGCCTACCTGAAAAAGATTCTCAGTAATGATACTAAAGATGATTGAAAATAGAATTGGAAATAGAATTGGAAAATAGAATTGGAAATAGAATGGAGAAAATACAAGAAACGTTTAACAAGGACCTAGAAGAACTAACGAGCAAAGAAACAATGATGAACAACACTATAAATGAAATTAAAAATTCTCTTGGGCTTCCCTGGTGGCGCAGTGGTTGAGAGTCCGCCTGCCGATGCAGGGGATACAGGTTCGTGCCCCGGTCTGGGAAGATCTCACATGCCACGGAGCGGCTGGGCCCGTGAGCCATGGCCGCTGGGCCTGCGCATCCGGAGCCTGTGCTCCGCAACAGGAGAGGCCACAACAGTGAGAGGCCTGCGTACCGCAAAAAAAAAATTCTCTAGAAGGAATCAATAGCAGAATAACTGAGGCAGAAAAATGGATAAGTGACCTGGAAGATAAAATAGTGGAAATAACTACCACAGAGCAGAATAAAGAAAAAAGAATGAAAAGAATTGAGAACAGTCTCAGAGACATCTGGGGCAATATTAAACGGACCAGCATTCGAATTAAAGGGGTCCCAGAAGAAGAAAAAAAGAAAGAGACTGAGAAAATATTTGAAGAGATTGTAGTTGAAACCTTCCCTAATATGGGAAAGGAAATAGTCAAGTCCAGGAAGCACAGAGAGTCCCATACAGGATAAATCCAAGGAGAAACATGCCAAGACACATATTAATCAAACTATCAAAAATTAAATACAAAGAAAAAATATTAAAAGTAGCAAGGGAGAAGCAACAAATGACATACAAGGGAATCCCCATAAGGTTAACAGCTGATTTCTCAGCAGAAGCTCTGCAAGCCAGAAGGGAGTGGCATGATATACTTAAAGTGATGAAAGGGAAAAACCTACAACCAAGATTACTCTACCCAGCAAGGAGCTCATTCACATTTGATGGAGAAATTAAAACCTTTACAGACAAGCAAAAGCTAAGCAAATTCAGCACCACCAAACCAGCTTTACAACAAATGCTAAAGTAACTTCTCTAGGCAGGAAACACAAGAGAAGGAAAAGACCTACAATAACAAAACCAAAACAATTAAGAAAATTGTAGTAGGAACATACATATCGATAATTACCTTAAACGTAAATGGATTAAATGCTCCAACCAAAAGACATAGACTGGCTGAATGGATACAAAAACAAGACCCATATATATGCTGTCTACAAGAGACCCACTTCAGACCTATGGACACATATAGACTGAAAGTGGGGGATGGAAAAAGATATTCCATGCAAATGGAAATCAAAAGAGAGCTGGAGTAGCAATTCTCATATCAGACAAATAGACTTTGAAATAGACTATTACAAGAGACAAAGGAGGACACTACATAATGATCAAGGGATCAATCCAAGAAGAAGATATAACAATTGTAAATATTTATGTGCCCAACATAGGAGCACCTCAATACATAATACAAATGGTAACAGCCAAGAATGGGGAAATCGACAGTAACACAATCATAGTAGGGGACATTAACAGCCCACTTTCACCAATGGACAGATCATCCAAAATGAAAATAAACAAGGAAACACAAGCTTTAAATGACACATTAAAGAAGATACACTTAATTGATATTTATAGCACATTGCATCCAAAACCAGCAGTTTACACGTTCTTCTCAAGTGCCCATGAAACATTCTCCAGGATAGATCATACCTTGGGTCACAAATCAAGCCTTGGTAAATTTAGGGAAATTGAAATTGTATCAACTATCTTTTCCAACCACAACACTATGAGACTAGATATCAATTACAGGAAAAAAAAACTGTAAAAAATACAAACACATGGAGGCTAAAGAATATGCTACTAAATAACCAAGGGATCACTGAAGAATTCAAAGAGGAAATCAAAAAATACCTAGAAACAAATGACAATGAAAACACGATGACCCAAAACTTATGGGATGCAGCAAAAGCAGTTCTAAGAGGGAAGTTTAAAGCAATACAGTTCTACCTCAAGAAACAAGAAACATCTCAAATAAACAGCCTAACTTTGCACCTAAAGCAATTAGAGAAAAAAGAACAAAAAAACTCCAAAGTTAGCAGAAGGAAAGAAATCATAAAGATCAGATCCGAAATAAATGAAAAAGAAATGAAGGAAACAATAGCAACAATCATAAAACTAAAAGCTTGTTCTTTGAGAAGAAAAACAAAATTGATAAACCACTAACCAGACTCATCAATAAAAAAAGGGAGAAGACTCAAATCAACATAATTAGAAATGAAAAAGGAGAAGTAACAACTGACACTCCAGAAATACAAAGAATCATGAGAGATAACTACAGGCAACTATATGTCAATAAAATGGACAACCAAGAAGAAATGGACAAATTCTTAGAAAAGCACAACCTTCTGAGACTGAACCAGGAAGAGATAGAAAATATAAACAGACCAATTACAAGCACTGAAATTGAAACTGTGATTAAAAATCTTGCAACAAACAGAATCAAACAGCACACCATGATCAAGTGGGATTTATCCCAGGAATGCAAGGATTCTTAAGTATACGCAAGTCAATCAATGTGATAAACCATATTAACAAATTGAAGGAGAAAAACCATATGATCATCTCAATAGATGCAGAAAAAGCTTTTGACAAAATTCAGCATACATTTAGGCATAGAGGGAACTTACCTCAACATAATAAAGGCCATATATGACAAACCCACAGCCAACATTTTTTTTTTTTTTTTGCGGTATGTGGGCCTCTCACTGTTGTGGCCTATCCTGTTGCGGAGCACAGACTCCGGACACGCAGGCTCAGCGGCCATGGCTCACGGGCCCAGCTGCTCCGCAGCATGTGGGATCTTCCCAGACAGGGGCATGAACCCATGTTCCCTGCATCAGCAGGTGGACTCTCAACCACTGCTCCACCAGAGAAGCCCAGCCAACATCTTTTTCAGTGGTGAAAGACTGAAACCATTTCCACTAAGATCAGGAACAAGACAAGGTTGCCCACTGTCACCACTGTTATTCAACATAGTTTTGGAAGTTTTAGCCATAGCAATCAGAGAAGAAAAAGAAATAAAAGGAATCCAAATTGGAAAAGAAGTAAAGTTGTCAGTGTCTGCAGATGACATGACGCTATACATAGAGAATCCTAAAGATGCCACCAGAAAACTACTAGAACTAATCAATGAATTTGGTAAAGTAGCAGGATATAAAATTAATGCACAGAAATCTCTTACATTCCTATACACAATGATGAAAAATCTGAACGAGAAATTAAGGAAACACTCCCATTTTCCATTGCAACAAAGTGAATAAATTCCCTGGGAATAAGCCTACCTAAGGAGACAAAAGACCTGTATGCAGAAAACTATAAGACACTGATAAATTAAAGATGACGCAAATAGAATGAGAGATATACCATGTTCTTGGATTGGAAGAAGCAACATTGTGAAAATGACTATACTACCCAAAGCAATCTACAGATTCAATGCAATCCCTATCAAACTACCAATGGCATTTTTCACAGAACTAGAACAAAATATTTTACAATTTGTATGGAAGCACAAAAGACGCTGAATAGCCAAAGGAGTCTTGAGAAAGAAAAACGGAGCTGGAGTAATCAGGCTCCCTGACTTCAGATTATACTACAAAGCTACAGTAATGAAGACAGTATGGTACTGAAAAGCAGAAATATAGATCAATGGAACAGGATAGAAAGCCCAGAGATAAACTGACACATATATGATCACCTTATCTTTGATAAAGGAGGCAAGAATATACAGTGGAGAAGAGACAGCCTCTTCAATAAGTGGTACTGAGAAAACTGGACAGCTACATGTAAAAAAATGAAATTAGAACACTCCCTAACACCACACACAAAAATAAACTCAAAATGGATTAAAGACCTAAATGTAAGGCCAGACACTATCAAACTCTTAGAGGAAAGCATAGGCAGAACACTCTATGACATAAATCACAGCAAGATCCTTTTTGACCCACATCCTAGAGAAATGGAAATAAAAACAAAAATAAACAAATGAGACCTAATGAAATTTAAAAGCTGTTGCACAGCAAACAAGAGGAAAAGACAACCCTTAGAATCTGAGGAAATATTTGCAAATGAAGCAACTGACAGAGGATTAATCTCAAAAATATACAAGCAGCTCATGCAGCTCAATATCAAAAAAAAAAAAAAACAACAACCACCCAATCCAAAAATGGGTAGAAGACCTAAAATAGACATTTCTCCAAAGAAGATATACAGATTGCCAACAAACACATGAAAGAATGCTCAACATCTCTAATTAGAGAAATGCAGATAAAGACTACAATGAGGTTTCACCTCACACAGGTCAGAATAGCCATCATCAGAAAATCTACAAGCAGTAAATGCTGGAGAGGGTGTGGAGAAAAGGGAACCCTCTTGCAGTGTTGTTGGGAACGTAAATTGATACAGCCACTATGCAGAAGAGTATGGAGATTCCTCAAAAACCTAAAAGTAGAACTACTATACGACCCAGCAATCCCACTAGTGGACATATACCCTGAGAAAACCATAATTCAAAAAGAGTCATGTACCACAATGCTCACTGCAGCTCTATTTACAATAGCCAGGACATGGAAGCAACCGAAGTGTCCATCAACAGATGAATGGATAAAGAAGATACGGCACATTTATACCAGGGAATATTACTCAGCCATAAAAAGAAAAGAAATTGAGTTATTTGTAGTGAGGTGGATGGATCTAGAGACTGACATACAGAGTGAAGTAAGTCAGAAAGAGAAAAACAAATACTGTATGCTAACACATATATATGGAATCTAAAAAGAAAAAAAAAAGGTTCTGAAGAACCTAGGGACAGGACAGGAATAAAGACTCAGACATAGAGAACGGAGTTGACGACACAGGGATGGGGAAGGGTAAGCTGGGACAAGTGACAGAGTAACATTGACATATATACACTACCAAATGTAAAATAGCTAGCTAGTGGGAAGCAGCCACATAGCACAGGGAGATCAGCTCGGTGTTTTGTGTCCACCTAGAGGGGTGGGATAGGGATGGCGGGAAGGAGATGCAAGAGGGAGGAGATATTAAGTTATATGTATATGTATAGCTGATTCACTATGTTTTAGATGAGAAACTAACACACCGTTTTAAAGCAGTTATACTCCAATACAGATGTTAAAAAAATAAAATAAAATCCTTCCTTGTGTGTGGAAGGAGAATCCGCATATTTATGAACATATAAATGATTATCATAATTAGGTAGTCCTTATTGGTCTGCTAGAATTTACAGTATGTTGATATTCCTTTAGCAAATTATAAGAATTTTGAAGGCAGAAGTCTGTGTCCTTATTTTGAAAAACAATAGTGTCCAGCAGAGGGCACAAAACCAGGCATATAATACATTTTTGTTTGACTTGAGATTTTGTAAAATTCTGATTAATGAAACCTGGTTTATTTTTCCTTCAGATTCTGGCTTTAATGTGTGGATTAAAAGCTTTAGAGAAATCGAAGGCTCTGGCTCGGTTTGTATTTCTTGCCGGCAGAGCCTAGTGAGGGAGTTCCAGGCAGGAACCTGAACACACAGAGGCCTTTTCTAGTTCTCAGACCTGTCTAACTGTCCCCAGTGATTGTCATTAATGTACCACCTCTCCCAGATACAATTATTTGTTCAGCTTATAACAAACCAGGCAAGATGACAGACAACTCCCATTTATCAAGTTTCAGGAGTGTACATACCAGATGACCATTGAGATGCCTTCTGAGATTCTTCAGAGTTTTTCTCAAGGAAGGTGTTGATGAGATAGAGCCTGTACCTGTAAGCTTGCTGAAAGACTCTGGAGCCCCAGGGCCAAAGTCAGGTACTCAGCTTCATGATGCGTCAGTGTCTCAGGCTTTTGAGTCCTGTCTGTCCTTAGACCCATCCACCTAGGCCTGTTCACAGTCACCTTATTGCTGAGGTCCTGCTTCACCTCTTGTCTGTGATGCCTCCCCAAACTGTGCGTGCTTCAGATAGACTAATCATTTAGTGCTCTTTCAAGCTGACTCTTTAAGTTTTTGTTTGACATTTAATGAGGTTGCACAGGGGACAGTGGAGAAGCAGGATGATGTTAGCACTCACATTGTCCTTTGTTGCCCTAAAAAATTCAGCTCCTGCTCTATATCAGTTACTTATTGCCAACATAGTACCATGTAACAAAACACCCCCAAAGAGTGACCCAAAACAATAGCCATTTATTATTTCTCATGCATCTTGGGTTAGTTGGGCCCATTCATGCATCTGTTCAGCTGGTGAGTCAGATGAAGACCGCCTGGGCTGGGGTGGCCACAGCTGGGCATGCTGAGGTCTCCTCCATGGGTCTGTCACATGCACATGTCCCACATACGCCCCTGGCATGCTAGCTCAGGCATGGTCTCAGGCTGCCCTGCCTGAGATATACTCATGATAATCACGGAGGAACAAGAGAGGAAGCAGAAGTACTCAAACACTTTGTAATACCTCTGTTAAGTGTCAGGTTTGTTATGGTTCCACTGGCGAAAGAAAGTCACATGGTCAAGCCCAGAGTTACAGTGGACGGGGTCTACAAAGTTACAGGACAAAGAGATGAGTATACGGAGGACATTCATTGGGGCTGTTAAAGCAACCCGTCTCACAGGCCCCAAACATGCATATCGCACACTGCAAAACTAAAGACCTACAAGGATCAGGGTCCACCATCTCAGAAGCTGGTTTATCGTGGAAAGAAATTTATACGCTCTTGCTGCACATTCAAGAAACAGCTGGGATTTCACTGTGGGTGATTGGGAGCCAGCTGGGATTGGTAGGACCCAGGGCAGGGACTGAGACCACTGGACACTTATTTCATTTATCCTTGAGACCTGGCTCCTCGGAATTAATGGAGTACTCTTGTTCAGTGATGTGGAATTGGTCATTATCATTATCATAGTCATGCATTTGCAGATAGATGGCAAAACTGAAGTCTTTCCTCTTGCTAGGACTTCAATTTACAAGGGAAGGGTAGGGAGTGCAAAATGTTCCATATTATGGCTTTATCGCCCGAGGAGGTGCCGTCAGTTTTGGAGAGCCAAATAATGTCCTCAGTCAGAATTCAAGAGCCACTAAAATGATGTAATGCAAACAGTTTTTTATCAAAGGCCGCAGAAACCAATTTATATGCTGTGCCTTCCTGACCCTCTCTACCTTTCTAACCACAGGAGATAAGTGATAAATATTATTAAAATATTACACAGTTCCAGAGGGAGCCCAGAACCTCTGCGACACTGTATCTATATCATATTACAAAACTTCTCTTTAATTTGGCAGGCAATTTTTTTTTAATAGTTTTGGAGTCTGCAGAGAAATGCCTCGAGTTCCTTATTTCATCTGGACTGGGACCTGCCTAACAGCTAGGCATGCCACATTAACTGCATCTCACATGTATTGCCAGGGGCAAGCAGGCTGTTGCTTAACAAGGAGGCATAATAGCTAATTGCATTTTAGGCCATTGGTTTTTTCACTGTGACAGTGCCAAGTAACGGTTTCGAAAGCAAAGCAATGAGGCCAAATCTGATTCACTTAGGAGGCTGAAAATCGTAAAACAGCCTGCTCCCCAGGAATATGAAGTTCCCAAGGGTTTTGGCTTGTGCCATAGTGCGTCCTGTGCACTGTTAGACTTGACTGAAATCTGTGTCTGGAATATATTATGGATTCTTTTTTTTTAACATCTTTATTGGGGTATAATTGCTTTACAATGGTGTGTTAGTTTCTGCTTTATAACAAAGTGAATCAGTCATACATAAACATATGTTCCCATATGTCTTCCCTGTTGCGTCTCCCTCCCTCCCACCCTCCCCATCCCACCCCTCCAGGCTGTCACAAAGCACCGAGCCAATATCCCTGTGCCATGCGGCTGCTTCCCACTAGCTATCTACCTTACTGCGTTTGTTAGTGTGTATATGCCCATGACTCTCTCTCGCCCTGTCACAGCTCACCCTTCCCCCTCCCCATAACCTCAAGTCCGTTCTCTAAGAGGTCTGCGTCTTTATTCCTGCTTTACCCCTAGGTTCTTCATGACATTTTTTTCTTAAATTCCATATATATGTGTTAGCATACTGTATTTGTATTTTTCTTTCTGACTTACTTCACTCTGTATGACAGACTCTAGGTCTATCCACCTCATTACAAATAGCTCAATTTCGTTTCTTTTTATGGCTGAGTAATATTCCATTGTATATATGTGCCACATCTTCTTTATCCATTCATCTGGTGATGGGCACTTAGGTTGTTTCCATCTCCGGGCTATTGTAAATAGAGCTGCAATGAACATTTTGGTACATGACTCTTTTTGAATTTTGGTTTTCTCAGGGTATATGCCCAGTAGTGGGATTGCTGGGTCATATGGTAGTTCTATTTGTAGTTTTTTAAGGAACCTCCATACTGTTCTCCATAGTGGCTGAACCAATTCACATTCCCACCAGCAGTGCAAGAGTGTTCCCTTTTCTCCACACCCTCTCCAGCATTTATTGTTTCTAGATTTTTTGATGATGGCCATTCTGACTGGTGTGAGATGATATCTCATTGTAGTTTTGATTTGCATTTCTCTAATGATTAATGATGTTGAGCATTCTTTCATGTGTTTGTTGGCAGTCTGTATATGTTCTTTGGAGAAATGTCTATTTAGGTCTTCTGCCCATTTTTGGATTGAGTTGTTTGTTTTCTTGTTATTGAGCTGCATGAGCTGCTTGTAAATTTTGGAGATTAATCCTTTGTCGGTTGCTTCATTTGCAAATATTTTCTCCCATTCTGAGGGTTGTCTTTTGGTCTTGTTTACGGTTTCCTTTGCTGTGCAAAAGCTTTGAAGTTTCATTAGGTCCCATTTGTTTATTTTTGTTTTTATTTCCATTACTCTAGGAGGTGGGTCAGAAAGGATCTTGCTTTGATTTATGTCATAGAGTGTTCTGCCTATGTTTTCCTCTAAGAGTTTGATAGTTTCTGGCCTTACATTTAGGTCTTTAATCCATTTTGAGCTTATTTTTGTGTATGGTGTTAGGGAGTGATCTAATCTCATACTTTTACATGTACCTGTCCAGTTTTCCCAGCACCACTTATTGAAGAGGCTGTCCTTTCTCCATTGTACATTACTGCCACCTTTATCAAAGATAAGGTGTCCATATGTGCATGGGTTTATCTCTGGGCTTTCTATCCTGTTCCATTGATCTATCTTTCTGTTTTTGTGCCAGTACCATACCGTCTTGATGACTGTAGCTTTGTAGTATTGTCTGAAGTCAGGGAGCCTGATTCCTCCAGTTCCTTCTTTCGTTCTCAAGATTGCTTTGGCTATTCGGGGTCTTTTGTGTTTCCATACAAATTGTGAAAGTTTTTGTTCTAGTTCTGTGAAAAATGCCAGTGGTAGTTTGATAGGGATTGCATTGAATCTGTAGATTGCTTTGGGTAGTAGAGTCATTTTCACAATGTTGATTCTTCCAATCCAAGAACATGGTATATCTCTCCATCTATTTATATCATCTTTAATTTCTTTCATCAGTGTCTTATAATTTTCTGCAAACAGGTCTTTTGTCTCCTTAGGTAGGTTTATTCCTAGATATTTTATTCTTTTTGTTGCAATGGTAAATGGGAGTGTTTTCTTGATTTCACTTTCAGATTTTTCATCCTTAGTGTATAGGAATGCCAGAGATTTCTGTGCATTAATTTTGTATCCTGCCACTTTACCAAATTCATTGATTAGCTCTAGTAGTTTTCTGGTAGCATCTTTAGGGTTCTCTATGTATAGGATCATGTCATCTGCAAACAGTGACAGCTTTACTTCTTCTTTTCCAATTTGGATTCCTTTTATTTCCTTTTCTTCTCTGATTGCTGTGGCTAAAACTTCCAAAACAATGTTGAATAATAGTGGTGAGAGTGGGCAACCTTGTCTTGTTCCTGATCTTAGTGGAAATGCTTTCAGTTTTTCACCATTGAGGATGATGTTTGCTGTGGGCTTGTCATATATGGCCTTTATTATGTTGAGGAAAGTTCCCTCTATGCCTACTTTCTGCAGGGTTTTTATCATAAATGGGTGTTGAATTTTGTCAAAAGCTTTCTCTGCATCTATTGAGATGATCATATGGTTTTTCTCCTTCAATTTGTTAATATGGTGTATCACATTGATAGATTTGCGTATATTGAAGAATCCTTGCATTCCTGGAATAAACCCCACTTGATCATGGTGTATGATCCTTTTAATGTGCTGTTGGATTCTGTTTGCTAGTATTTTGTTGAGGATTTTTGCATCTATGTTCATCAGTGATATTGGCCTGTAGTTTTCTTTCTTTGTGACATCCTTGTCTGGTTTTGGTATCAAGGTGATGGTGGCCTCGTAGAAGGAGTTTGGGAGTGGTCCTCCCTCTGCTATATTTTGGAAGAGTTTGAGAAGGATAGGTGTTAGCTCTTCTCTAAATGTTTGATAGAATTCGCCTGTGAAGCCATCTGGTCCTGGGCTTTTCTTTGTTGGAAGATTTTTAATCACAGTTTCAATTTCAGTGCTTGTGATTGGTCTGTTCATATTTTCTATTTCTTCCTGATTCAGTCTTGGCAGGTTGTGCATTTCTAAGAATTTGTCCATTTCTTCCAGATTGTCCATTTTATTGGCATAGAGTTGCTTGTAGTAATCTCTCATGATCTCTTTTATCTCTGCAGTGTCAGTTGTTACCTCTCCTTTTTCATTTCTAATTCTATTGATTTGAGTCTTCTCCCTTTTTTTCTTGATGAGTCTGGCTAGTGGTTTATCTATTTTGTTTATCTTCTCAAAGAACCAGCTTTTAGTTTTATTGATCTTTGCTATTGTTTCCTTCATTTCTTTTTCATTTATTTCTGATCTGATTTTTATGATTTCTTTCCTTCTGCTAGCTTTGGGGTTTTTTTGTTCTTCTTTCTCTAATTGCTTGAGGTGCAAGGTTAGGTTGTTTATTCGAGATGTTTCCTGCTTCTTAAGGTGGGCTTGTATTGCTATAAACTTCCCCCTTAGAACTGCTTTTGCTGCATCCCACAGGTTTTGGGTCGTTGTGTCTCCATTGTCATTTGTTTCTAGGTATTTTTTGATTTCCTCTTTGATTTCTTCAGTGATCTCTTCATTATTAAGTAGTGTACTGTTTAGCCTCCATGTGTTTGTATTTTTTACAGATCTTTTCCTGTAATTGATATCTAGTCTCATGGCGTTGTGGTCAGAAAAGATACTTGATACAATTTCAATTTTCTTAAATTTACCAAGGCTTGATTTGTGACCTAAGATATGATCTATCCTGGAGAATGTTCCATGAGCACTTGAGAAAAATGTGTATTCTGTTGTTTTTGGATGGAGTGTCCTATAAATATCAATTAAGTCCATCTTGTTTAATGTATCATTTAAAGCTTGTGTTTCCTTATTTATTTTCATTTTGGATGATCTGTCCATGGGTGAAAGTGGGGTGTTTAAGTCCCCTACTATGAATGTGCTACTGTCGATTTCCCCTTTTATGGCTGTTAGTATTTGCCTTATGTATTGAGGTGCTCCTATGTTGGGTGCATAAATATTTACAATTGTTATATCTTCTTCTTGGATCGATCCCTTGATCATTATGTAGTGTCCTTCTTTGTCTCTTTTAATAGTCCTTATTTTAAAGTCTATTTTGTCTGATATGAGAATTGCTACTCCAGCTTTCTTTTGGCTTCCATTTGCATGGAATATCTTTTTCCATCCCCTTACTTTCAGTCTGTATGTGTCTCTAGGTCTGAAGTGGGTCTCTTGTAGACAGCATATATAAGGGTCTTGTTTTTGTATCCATTCAGCTAATCTGTGTCTTTTGGTGGGAGCATTTAGTCCATTTACATTTAAGGTAATTATCGATATGTATGTTCCTATTCCCATTTTCTAAATTGTTTTGGGTTCGTTATTATAGGTCTTTTCCTTCTCTTGTGTTTCTTGCCTAGAGAAGATCCTTTAGCATTTGTTGTAAAGCTGGTTTGGTGGTGCTGAACTCTCTCAGCTTTTGCTTGTCTGTAAAGGTTTTAATTTCTCCATCAAATCTGAATGAGATCCTTGCTGGGTAGAGTAGTCTTGGCTGCATGTTTTTCTCCTTCATCACTTTCAGTATGTCCTGCCACTCCCTTCTGGCTTGTAGGGTTTCTGCTGAGAGATCAGCTGTTAACCTTATGGGGATTCCCTTATGTGTTATTTGTTGTTTTTCCCTTGCTGCTTTTAATATGCTTTCTTTGTATTTAATTTTTGACAGTTTGATTAATATGTGTCTTGGCGTATTTCTCCTTGTATTTATCTTGTATGGGACTCTCTGTGCTTCCTGGACTTGATTAACTATTTCCTTTCCCATATTAGGGAAGTTTTCAACTATAATCTCTTCAAATATTTTCTCAGTCCCTTTCTTTTTCTCTTCTTCTTCTGGAACCCCTATAATTCGAATGTTGGTGCGTTTAATGTTGTCCCAGAGGTCTCTGAGACTGTCCTCAGTTCTTTTCATTCTTTTTTCTTTATTCTGCTCTGCAGTAGTTATTTCCACTATTTTATCTTCCAGGTCACTTATCCGTTCTTCTGCCTCAGTTATTCTGCTATTGATCCCATCTAGAGTACTTTTAATTTCATTTATTGTGTTGTTCATCGTTGCTTGTTTCATCTTTAGTTCTTCTAGGTCCTTGTTAACTGATTCTTGCATTTTGTCCAATCTATTGTCCATTCTATCTCCAAGATTTCGGATCAACCTTACTATCATTATTCTGAATTCTCTTTCAGGTAGACTGCCTATTTCCTCTTCATTTGTTAGGTCTGGTGCATTTTTATCTTGCTCCTTTATCTGCTGTGTGTTTTTCTGTCTTCTCATTTTGCTTATCTTACTGTGTTTGGGGTCTCCTTTTTGCAGGCTGCAGGTTTGTGGTTCCTCCTGTTTTTGATGTCTGTCTCTAGTGGCTAAGGTTGGTTCAGTGGGTTGTGTAGGCTTCCTGGTGGAGGGGGCTAGTGCCTGTGTTGTGGTGGATGAGGCTGGATCTTGTCTCTCTAGTGGTCAGGTTCACGTCTGGTGGTGTGTTTGGGGGTGTCTGTGGCCTTATTATGATTTTAGGCAGCCTCTCTGCTAATGGGTGGGGTTGTGTTCCTGTTTTGCTAGTTGTTTGGCATAGGTTTTCCAGCACTGTGGCTTGCTGGTCGTTGAGTGAAGCTGGGTGCTGGTGTTAAGATGGAGGTCTCTGGGAGATTTTCGCTGTTTGATATTATGTGGAGCTGGGAGGTCTCTTGTTGATCAGTGTCCTGAAGTTGGCTGTCCTACCTCAGAGGCAGAGCCCTGCCTCCTGGCTGGAGCACCAAAAGCTTTTCATCCACAGGCTCAGGATAAAAGGGAGAAAAAGTAGAGGGAATTAGTAGAAGTATGAGGAAAGAAAGAAGGAAAGGAGGGTAGGAAGGAAGGAAGAAAGAAAGAAGCAAAGAAGGAAAGAAGGCAAGAAGGAAAGAAGGGAGGGAGGGAGGGAGGAGGGGAGGAAGGAGGGAAAGAAGGAAAAAAGACAGAAAGAAAGAAGATACAGTAAAAATAAAATACAGTATAATAAAGTTATTGAATTAAAAACTTCTTATTTAGAAAAAAAAAAAAAAAAAGGGACGGAAAGAACCTAGGACAAATGTTGGCAGCAAAGCTATACAGACAAAATCTTACACAGAAGCATACACATACACCCTCACTAAAAGAGGTAAATGGGGAAAAATCCTAAATCTTGCTGTCAGAGACCACCTCCTCAATTTGGGATGATTCGTTGTCTAAAGGAGGGAAGGAAGGACGGAAAGAAAGAAAGAAAGAACGAAGGTAAAGTATAATAAGGTTATTAAAATTAATTATTAAGAAAAAAATTTAAAAAAAAAACATGGACGGATAGAACCCTAGGACAAATGGTGGAAGCAAGACTATACAGACAAGATCTCACACAGAACCATACACATACACGTTCGCAAAAAGAGGAAAGGGGAAAAAATCATAGATCTTGCTCCTAAAGTCCACTTCCTTAATTTGGGATGATTGGTTGTCTATTCAGGTATTCCACAGATGCAGGGTACATCAAGTTGATTGTGGAGCTTTAATCCGCTGCTTCTGAGGCTGCTGGGGGGGATTTCCCTTTCTCTTCTTTGTTCTCACAGCTCCCAGGGCTAAGCTTTGGATTTGGCCCTGCCACTGCGTGTAGATCGCTGGAGGGCGTCTGTTTTTTGCTCAGACAGGATGGGGTTAAAAGAGCCGCTGATTGGGGGCTCTGGCGCACTCAGGCCGGCGGGGACGGAGGGGCACAGAGTGCGGGGCGGGCCTGCGGTGGCAAAGGCCGGCGTGACTTTGCACCAGACTGAGGCGCGCTGTGCGCTCTCCCGGGGAAGTTGTCCCTGGATCCCGGGTACCCGGCAGTGGCGGGCTGCACAGCCTCCGCGGAAGAGGGGTGTGGAGAGTGACCTGTGCTCGCACACAGGCCCCTCGGTGGCGGCAGCAGCAGCCTTAACGTCTCCCGCCCGCCTCTGGGGTCCGCGCTTTTAGCCGCGGCTTGCGCCCGTCTCTGGATTCCGCGCTTTCAGCCGCGGCTCGCGCCCGTCTCTGGATTCCGCGCTTTCAGCCGCGGCTCGCGCCCGTCTCTGGATTCCGCGCTTTCAGCAGCGGCTCGCGCCCGTCTCTGGATTCCGCGCTTTCAGCCGCGGCTCGCGCCCGTCTCTGGATTCCGCGCTTTCAGCCGCGGCTCGCGCCCGTCTCTGGGGTCCGCACTTTCAGCCGCGGCTCGCGCCCGTCTCTGGGGTTCGCGCTTTTAGCCGCGGCTCGCGCCCGTCTCTGGAGTTCCTTTAAGCAGCGTTCTTAAACCCCTCTCCTCATGCCCCAGGAAACAAAGAGGGAAGGAAAAGTCTCCTGCCTCTTCGGCAGGTGCAGACTTTTCCCCGGACTCCCTCCCGGCTAGCTGTGGTGCACTAACCCCTTCAGGCTATGTTCAAGCCGCCAACCCCAGTCCTCTCCCTGCGCTCCGGCCTCAGCTCTCAGCCCCGCCCGCCCCGGCGGGTGAGCAGACAAGCCTCTCGGGCTGGTGAGTGCCGGTCGGCACCGATCCTCTGTGCGGGAATCTCCCCGCTTTGCCCTCCGCACCCGTTGCTGTGCACTCCGCAGCTTCGAAGCTCCCCCCTCCGCCTCCCGCAGTCTCCGCCCTCGAAGGGGCTTCCTAGAGTGTGGAAACTTTTCCTCCTTCACAGCTCCCTCCCACTGGTGCAGGTGCCGTCCCTATTCTTTTGTCTCTGTTTTTTCTTTTGCCCTACCCAGGTACGTGGGGAGTTTCTTGCCTTTTGGGAGGTCTGAGGTCTTCTGCCAACCTTCAGTAGGTGTTCTGTAGGAGTTGTTCCACGTGTAGATGTATTTCTGGTGTATCTGTGGGGAGGAAGGTGATCTCCGCGTCTTACTCTTCCGCCATCTTCCCACTTGTCCTATTATGGATTCTTGATGTCAGTCATCAACTGTCATAATCCTCCAGTGCACTGGCTTTGTCTTTCCCCACATTGTGCATCAGTAGCCGGTAGAAACAAAGATTGCTTATGAGGAAGGCAGTGTCTAACCTCCCTGATTAATGGCTTTGAATGGAAGAACATCTCCAAGGTGTTCAGAAGGAAAATATTCTGAGGAGATTTACTCATCGCTCTTTTGAGATGCTTTGCCTACTGGTGTATAATTTGCGAGTACATAAGGAAGTGAATGCTCAGAATAAAATATTCAGAGCTCATCTATTTATGTTGGGGTTTATTAAGTTCTTTGTAAATCTCAATTTAGCAGATGTCTTCTGGCTCAAAATAAAGCTCTTCATGAGGGAGTCAGTGTGGCTGTTCAACAAAAGTCACATTATCATTTGAGTACAAATATTTGCAAAACAGAACAAACTGGAAAATTGAGGAAAAAAAATACCCCCTGGAATTTGTGACTCATTAAATTCTCATGTGCATGACATATTGTGAAAAACTTTGTTCAGTCTTTGGGTCAAAGGATCCTTTCCCTCCTCCTCTCTTGGCTTTTGATGCTAATAAAAACTTTATGGGAATGTGTGTGTGTGCATGCGTGAGCCTTCTCATGCAGCACGCCAATCTTCATACTAGAATATGGTTTTAGAGGATGTTATAATCTGTGTGTGCATTTCATGTTCCAAAGAGTATACGGAAAGGTCACTGGTCCGTTGGCAGGCTTTACCTTTGAAGGGGTGCCATAGCTTTGTGCCCATGACAACCTGCTCCTCATCCATGGCCAGGCCCTTACCCCCTAGATAAGCTCCTATGTTTGTGTCTTGAAACATCTTTCCAGGATCTACCTCCTTCCTCTCCTCTGAACTTGCTCCTTCTGTCTTTTTGCTATTAAATGCCATTCTGTTACTTTACATGTGGCGTGTGGGTTATCTCAGTTCTCAATTCTGGTCTTTGGCATTTGGGTTATCTCAGTTCTCAATTCTGGTCTTACTTAGTCTAAGATGTTGACATTCAGATCTCTATCAGCTCCATGTTCTGTAACCTGTGGGCAGTCTTGTCTTACCTCTGCATTTATTTGAAAGATGGTATCAGGATGGCATTTACAAATCTCTCTAGGACTTCAGGCTTACACAACCATTTATGTTTCCCCCAAATAAAAGTCCCTTGCTAATACACAATGATGCCTCTACCAAGAAAGGGATCCAAAAATTTTCAACTTGATTTATGTTTTTAGCTTCTGTTACCACTAGAGCTAAGAATTCCATAAATTTACTACCCACTGTGTAAAGTAATGCTACTTTTACTTCCTTTAAGATATCGGCCTGCAAGCCTTGGTTCTGGAATTCTGAGGCTTTGGAACATGATGACTCCATCATCACTTTCCTGGGTTTATCAGTATATGTGAGTTTCCTTCAGTCTTACCTTCAGCCTTCGAGTTTCTGGATTTGAGAATCTTATTATCATTATTTGACAGTGTTCCTATTTGTGGGTATAGATATGACTGGGAAGACATGCCTGGCTACAACTCTTTCTGCAGGGTATTCAGAAAGGAATTGCTTTTATTTATAGTTATCATGAGCAGGAAGTGCCTCTGAGTTTCCATCTTTTCATTATCCTCTCTGAATAAGCCCCCTGTCTCACGTCCAAGTTTCCTATCCAGTTAGAATTTTTTCCTTTGTCCTGAATGTTGTCGCGTGGTTTACACTGTCTGATACTGTATTTATCCTACTGAAGTATTTTTTTTTTCTGTGCTGCCAGTTGTTCTCTCTCTATAGGTGTGTTCAATTGGGGAATTCATATCTTATGAATCATACAAGTAGAGATGGGAAGTAGGCGGTTGGATACTAATTTCTAGAGCTCAAAGGTGAGATCACAGGTGGAAATATGAAGTTGGAGTCATCAGCATTAGATGCTGTTGCAGCCATGGAAATGGACAAGATCCTCCAAGGAGATAATGCAGAGGGATGAGAGGAGGTTGTTGTTATAACTCAACTCACAATGACATTTCGATTCTGTGCAGCTGATGCTCTGTTCATCTCCTGGTCATACTTATTTGTTCATGCCTCCCCTTGTACAACTCTGCATATTCTGGTACAAAATTTCTTAGTTACCCTCAGATGTTTGATTTTTAGGTATGGTTAGTTGTTTCTTTCTTAGTGATTACAATTAATTGAAAATGTTGTCCAGAAAGTCTTTTTTTCTTCCTGGGAATTAGTTAATGACTACGCTTCTCTGAGAACCTCTGTCCATCTCTCTCTTGCTTTCTTCCATTCTTCCCTGCCACCACTTCCTTCCTCACCTGATTCAGAAGTCCTGAAGAGGGTTGTACCAGAGTCACCAGTATCTCAGTATTAGGAAGATTAGACCCTAATAGGCAAATATTTCTCAGGACCATGGTCAGCAGCACATTTGTGCTGATACCCACTCCTCTCCCTAATGTTTAGTTATCGCTATACCTGTGTGCCTCCATCTTCAGCTCCCGGCCTGAGGCCTTGTTTATTTCTTCCCAGGGGAAACAAACAGTGTCTGCAGGGATAAACTGTGTTTCTCAAAGTTCTCTCTCTTGTTCTTATCCCACCATCACATCTTCCTTCACATGAATCAAAAGTCCAGGGTAAGTTGAATGTGATTTGCCCCCAGTGCTGTAAAAGGGCAAATGAAACTGAGAAAACTGTATTTAAGAGCACATAGGTGACCTATGTGATATGTTCAAGGTTTAGCTAAGAAAAATGGATCTTTTGTATCTCCCTGCAGGCCTTCAGTTTGCATGAGAGAGAAATAGGCAATGACTCTTGGAGAGGCATAGCCATTGAGAGATTGCCTGGGAGAGAAGAAAAGCTTTGGGGACATCATTTTCAAATAAGTGATTTTCCAAGGAAGAACCATATGCTAACCACTAATGAAATACGAAAATAACTCTAAGGAGAGTTGAGAAAACACTCAAGAAGGAAATGTGAGATCTGTAGCAGGTTCTGCAAACAGAAAGAGTTGTTCTTAGCCCCACTCAGTTAGGGATGGAGCTTAATGTCACACCAGGGTCCCTAAGAACACTTAGAATTTCTTGATCATGGGAAGCGCGGTGCCTCAGAGGATACATTCAGCAATAGCTTCAGCTCTGAAGCCAAGAGAAGATGAGCTTTTTGGATTGCCCTAATGTGGAAGGGTGTTTAATCTTGGGTTTTGTGTTTGTTCATAGAGATGCTGACTCTGCTAAGTGAGTCATAATTGTGTGCATGCCATCATGCACGTGCCTCTGGAGGCATTCTCATGGGATTACAGAAATTTCTTAATGACTCTAAGAGATTTGGTGAGGTTTATGGGTCGAAAGATTTGATTGTATGATAGCTTCCTGCTCTGTTCCTACAGGCTAAATTAGAATATGTTCTGGACTATCTTTAGGACGTGTGTGCACGTGTGTGTGTTTGTATATATTTTTATGGTAAAATAAGCATTTAGTAGAAAATTTGATAGAGAAGGCCATTCAGGTCTCCAAAAAGAGTGACTCTAAAATCACTTAGTAAAAACATATCCTTATTAGAGCTTAACCATGACTAAAGGGTGAGGGATAAAAAGAAATCTCTGGAGTCAGCAGCACTGCCCAGCAAGCTTAAATGCGTTGCCAATATTCACTACCCAGACCTCATAGGATTTGGTGGAAGTGACTGGTTCATTTCTCCCTGGATCCTGGCACTCTGCTCTCAGCTTACTAACCCCTGCTCAGCTGAAGATAACTGTGGCTTTCATCCTGTGGGTGTAGTTCTGTCCTGTAATTGAGCATAGCCAATGAGAGCCGGCTTTGCAGTTCTATCGGAGTGAATGTTCACCCTTAGATGATGCCTGGATTTAATCTGCTACCTGAAGGGATAATCCTTTAATCATCTAAAGGGCGCGGAGTGTCCAGGAAACTATAGCCATTTTTTCTAGTTATCCTGTCTGTGTAGGGAAGCTTCTGTCCCGGTTTCGAGTTTGTCTGCCATAGTGGTCTCAGCATACTGCACAGCCCAGCCAGCCCACCATATACCACTAACATACTTGAAATAGGACATTCTTACTCTCATAAGCCTTCTTGTATTGCTGATAGATTTCACTGGTAGGATATGTTACAGGCTAAACCATGGTCTCCTCTAAGTTTTCACGAAAAACCTTAGATAGACAATAACTGACAACTCTATTTTATTAACAACATAAAATCAGTTTACTCATACATTGCATGAAACTGAATACACATGGGATAAGCAACGATTACAGATTTTCTTGAATGTGGCTCCTCTCCTCACTCAATTCCCTTTGGAGGGAGGCATGCTGGGTTTGTCGGGCCAGCTGCCCTCATGATAGCATGATGGCCGGGGATACATGAGATGGAAACAGATCAGCCTCTCTGGGTTGGGTCTTACACACAGTTTTTAATCTGGAGAGTCAGGTTAAAGGCATTGCATCCTAATTATTACCTTACAAGGATTAACTAAGCACGTGTACCCATCTCTGCCCTTTCTTTTATCAAAGATCACCTGCCTCTTCATAACAGTGCTCCTTCCTTTGTGTCCACTCTCTCCTACATCACCAGTTTTTCCTTCTTGGCTGACAATTTCCATAAGCACATAAATATTCTCTAAGCTCTCCCATGTTGAAAAACTTTCCCTTGAGCCCACTTATCTGCTCTCCTGAATAGCTGAACTTTCACAGTGCATTACCTATGCTTACCACCTCCATTTCTTTACTTCTCATTTGTACTTTAGTCCAGTTTCTGCATTAAAACTGGTTTCCTTCCACTAAAACGTTCTCCTTAAGGGTATCAGTGTCTTCCATGTTGTCAGTCCAAAGGGCTGTTCTCTGCCCTCATCTGATTTGACCCTTGAACGGCATCAACCACTCCAGTTGTTGGCTGGTTGACCATCCTCTCCATCTGCCAGCACTTTCATGTCTTGGTTTCCAAAGCACTGAACTCTCCTGGTTTGGCTTCAACATCACTGGCCTTGTTTTCTCATCCTCCTTTGCTGGTTACTTCTTCTCTACTTAACTTCCAAATGTTGGCACACCTTGGAGTTCAGTCCTGAGCTCTTCCCCAAGGGTTCAATATATTCCCTGGTTAAGTGTAACTTAGACCTATCACCTGAGCAACTTACTCACATATCCAGTTACTTTCCATTTCTTCCCATGTGAATGTCTAACTGACTTCTTAAACTAATGTGCTCAAAACGGAGGAGTTTCTTTCTCTCACGAACTGAATCTTCCTCCAGTATTAACCTTCTCAATAGATGGCACTGTCAAACTCTCAGATGCTCAAGCCAAAAGTATAGGAGTTATGTTTGATTTCCCCCTTTCCTTCAACCCTCCACATGTCTACTCAATCAGCATATGTTGTTGACTCTACATCCAAAGCAGGTTTAAAATCTGTCTACTTCTCCCCATCTGCATTATTACCTACGTTCAAGTCATCATTATCTTTTATTTGAATTTCTACAGTTGCTTCTTAACTTGGGTACATCTTTGCCCCTTTTCAACCCATTCTCTTAGGTACCAACCAGAGAGATTTAAAAAAATAACAAATTATATATGTCACTTCCCTGCTTAAAATTCTTTAGTAGCTTTCTGTTTATTTTGGAAAGAAAAGAATGCTTGACCTACAAGTTTATGCCTGATTTGTCTACTGCACTCCTCTGACATCTTTCCATACCATGCTTCTCTCTCACTCACTGCTCCATGAACACACTGGCCTTTCTGTTAGTCAGATGCACTGAGCCTTCTCCTGCCTTTGGGCATTTTCCTTCACCATTTGGGAATCCCATTCCTTCATTTCCTCACAGCCATCTCATTCTCATCCTTCAGGTCTTGGCTCAAATCTTACTTTGCTAGTGGGCCTTTTCTGACCATCCTCTCTTAGGTGGCCTCTCCCAATTACTCTCTATCACCTCACCTGGACTTTCCTTCCTAGTACTTATTATAATCTGTGACTGTCTTATTTATTTGGCTATTTATTTGATTATTTTTGACCCCCCCCCATCCAATTGTAAGCTGCATGAGCAGGGACCTTGACTGTCTTATTCGTTAGCATAATGCCTATCACATAGCTACTGTGTAAATATTTCTTGAATAAATGAATGTATGAGTAAATGAATGAGTGAATGTCTTTAGAAATGATACTATTCTAGAGCTTCTTCATTATCAGTTTGCTTTAACTCTGCTCAGAGATTTTCCACCCACACCTGTCACTGATTTCCAAGCAAGAAAAAGCAAAGTATTAAGTGCCCAAGTATCATATTCTGTATAAAGCTTGAAAGCACTATATTTAGAAAAAGTTGGCAAACATAAGCTCTCAGGTCCAATTAAATTCTGGCGTAGTAAAAGTACTAATGGAGACAGTGGGCTGTAGTTGATATCTGAACAGGGAATTTCTGACCATTTGTATTATAGATGTCTATTAAAAACAGGCAGCGCTAGGAGAATAAGACATAGCAAATAGAATTTAGTAGATTGAAGAAGACTGACTCTTTTAGCCAACCTGGCTTCAGTCTCTTTGTTATGAACAATATTGATCATAAAATCCAACTTGATTTGGCCCATCATATCATCAAGGAATAGCTTGTAAATGTCTCTAGACAGGCAGTCTTACTTATGATAAGTTAGACTTCTGCTATACAATTCTATAAGGTAAACAAATACCAAGTAAAGATTATGGTGTGTTTCCTTACTCTAAGCCAGTAAATACAACACTGTCAAGTTCATGTCCACATTATCATGTTATATCCAAATTTGCAATTTGGTTCTGGACACTCACAGCATGGTCACTGTAATACAGTTATCAAACCCAATGGAATTTGGTCAAAACGATGCTAGCAATGCAATGTTTTTACTTCTGTTAAAAAAATATTTTGTAAATTAATATACAGTAAAATTTATTCTTTTTGTATATACATTTTTATGGATTTCAACACATTTAAAAATTTGTGTAACTATCCCCACAATCAGGGTACAGATGGCTGCACCACCCAAAAAATTTCGACTGTGCTACTCCTTTTTAGTCAAGACCTCCCCCCATCCCAGCCCCTGACAACCAATGGTGTGTTCTCCATCACTATAGGTTTGTCTTTTTGAGAATGTCATATATATGAGATCATTACAAAACATAATCTTTTGATACTGGCTGCTTTTTTCTTAAAATTCTTTTGGAGTATAGTTGATTTGCAATGCTGTGTTAGTTTCAGGTGTACAGCAAAGTAATTCAGTTATACATACACATATATTCATTCTTCTTCAGATTTTTACCCATATAGGTTATTAGAGAATATTGAGTAGGGTTCCCTATGCTGTACAGTAGGTCCTTGTTGGTAATCAATTTTATATATAGTAGTGTGTGTATGTTAATCTCAAGCTCCTAATTTATCCCTGCCTGCCACGTTTCCCCTTTGGAAGCCATAAGTTTGTTTTTGAAATCTGTGATTCTGTTTCTGCTTTGTAAATAAGTTCATTTGTATCATATTTTAGATTCCACATATGAGTGATATCATATTATATTTGTCTTTCTGTCTGACTTACTTCACTTAGTATGATAATCTCTAGGTCCATCCATTTTGCTGCAAATGGCATTATTTCGTTCTTTTTTATGGTTGAGAAATATTGCATTGTATAAAAGTACCACATCTTTATCCATTCCTCAGTCAGTGGACATTTAGGTTGTTTCCATGCCTTGGCTATTGTAAATAGTGCTGCAATGAATGTTGGGGTGCATGCATCTTTTTGAATTATGGTTTTCTCCAGACATATGCTCAGGAGTGGGGTTGTTGGATCATATGGTAGTTCTGTTTTTAGTTTTTTACAGAACCTCCGTACTGTCCTCCATAGTGGCAGTACCAATTTACATCCTCACCAACAGTGTAAGAGAGTTCGCTTTTCTCCACACCCTCTCCAGCATTTACTGTTTGTAGATTTTTTGATGATGGCCATTCTGACTGGTGTGAGCTGATACCTCATTGTAGTTTTGATTTGCATTTCTCTGATTAGTGTTGTTGCGCATCTTTTCATGTGCTTTTTGACAATCTGTATGTCCTCTTTGGAGAAATGTCTATTTAGATCTTCTCATTTTTTTTTTTTTTTTATGCGGTACGTGGGCCTCTCACTGTTGTGGCCTCTCCCATTGCGGAGCACAGGCTCCGGTCGCGCAGGCTCAGCGGCCATGGCTCACGGGCCCAGCCGCTCCGCGGCATGTGGGATCTTCCAGACCAGGGCACGAACCCGTGTCCCCTGCATCGTCAGGCGGACTCTCAACCACTGCGCCACCGGGGAAGCCCCAAATCTTCTGCTCATTTTTTGATTGGGTTGTTCATTTTTTTGATATTGAGCTGCATGAGCTGCTTGTATATTTTGGAGATTAATCCCTTGTCAGTTGCTTCATTTGCAAATATTTTCTCCTGTGGGTTGTTTTTTTGTTTTGTTTATGGTTTCCTTTGCTGTGCAAAAGCTTTTAAGTTTCATTAGGTCCCGTTTGTTTGTTTTTGTTTTTATTTTCATGACTCTAGGAGACGGATCAAAAAAGATATTGCTGTGATTTATGCCAAAGAATGTTCTGCCTATGTTTTTCTCTAAGAGTTCTATAGTGTTCGGCCTTACATTTAGGTCTTTGATCCATTTTGAGCTTGTTTTTATGTATGGTGTTAGAGAATGTTCTAATTTCATTCTTTTACATGTAGCTGTCCAGTTTTCCAAGCACCACTTATTGAAGAGACTATCTTTCTCCATTGTGTGTTCTTGCCTTCTTTGTCATAGATTAATTGACCATAGGTGTGTTGGTTTATTTCTGGGCTTTCTGTCCTGTTCCATTGATTTATATTTCTGTTTTTGCACCAGTACCATACTGTTTTACTTACTGTAGCTTTGTAGTATAGTCTGAAGTCAGGGAACCTGATTCCTCCAGCTCCATTTTTCTTTCTCAGGATTGCTTTGGCTATTTGGTGTCTTTTGTGTTTCCATACAAATTTAAAAAAATGTTTGTTCTAGTTCTGTGAAAAATGTCATTGGTACTTTGATAGGATTACATTGAATCTGTAGATTGCCTTCGGTAGTATAGTCATTTTGACAATACTGAGTCTTCCAATCCAAGAGCATGGTATATCTTTCCATCTGTTTGTGTCATCTTCAATTTCTTTCATCAGTGTCTTAGAGCTTTCAGAGTACAGGTCTTTTGCCTCCTTAGGTAGGTTTATTACTAGGTATTTTATTCTTTTTGATGTGATGGTAAATGAGATTGTTTCTTTAACTTCTCTTTCTTCTCTTTCTGACATTTCATTTTTGGCACATAGGAATGCAAGAGATTTCTGTGTATTAATTGTGTATCCTGCAACTTTACCAAATACATTAATGAGCTCTAGTAGTTTTCTGGTGGCATCTTTAGGATTTTCTATGTATAGTATCATGTCATCTGCATACAGTGACAGTTTTACTTCTACTTTTCCAGTTTGGATTCCTTTTATTTCTTTTTCTTCTCTGATTGCCCTGGCTAGGACTTCCAAAACTATATTGAATAAAAGGGCCAACAGTGGATATCTTTGTCGTGTTCCTGATCTTAGAGGGAATGCTTTCATCTATTCACTGTTGAGAATGATGCTAGCTGTGGGTTTGTCATATATGGCCTTTATTATGTTGAGGTAAGTTCCCTCTATGCCAACTTTCTGGAGAGTTTTTATCATAAATGGGTGTTGAATTTTGTCAGAAGCTTTTTCTGCATCTATTGAGATGATTGTATGCTTTTTATTCTTCAGTTTGTCAGTGTGGTGTATCACACTGATTGATTTGTGGATATTGAAGAATCCTTGCATCCCTGTGGATACTGGCTTCTTTCACTCAGGATAATGCCTTTGAGATTCATCCAGTTTGTTGCACACATTAGTAGTTTATTCCTTCCTTTTGCTTAGTGGTACTCTACTGTATAGATGTCTCATAGTTTATCCTTTTACCGATTGAGAGACAGTGGGTTGTTTCCAGTTGTGGGTGATTATGAATAGAGTTAATATTAACAGGCTTTTGTATGAACAAGGGTTTATTATTTCTCTATAGTAAATACCTTGTAAATACTAGGAAATTCCAGTTTCTGGATCATATGGTAAGTGTATGTTTAACTTTATAAGAAACTGCCAAAATGTTTCCAGAAAAGTTGTACCATTTTGCATTTTCAAAGAAACATATAAGAGCTTTATTGATCCATATCCTTGTCAGCACTTAGTATTGTCAATGTTTTTAGTTTTAGTCTTTCTAATATGTGTGTAGTGATATCTAACTGTGGTTTTAATGTGCATTTCTGTGATGGCTAATGATGTTGTACATCTTTCATTTGATATCCATACATCTTCTTTACTGAAGTGTCTGTTCAAGTCTTTTGCCCATTTAAAAATTGAGTTCTCTGTTTTCATACTGTTGACTTTTGAGAGTTCTTTATGGATACAAACTGTCTGTTGGATATGTGAATTGCAAATATTTTCTCCCAGTCTGCAGCTTATCTTTTAATTCTCTTAACAGTGTCTTTCATAGAGCAAAAGGTGATAATTTTTATGAAGTCCAGTTTATTAATTTTTCTTTTTTGTGTGTGCTTTTGCTTCATGTCTGAGAACTCTTTGTCTAACCGTAAGTCACAAGGTTTTCTCTTAAGAATATGAGAGTTTTATTTTTACATTTAAACTGATGATACTTTTTAATTTTTGTGTAAGTTATGAGGTTAAAAGTACTAATGGAGACAGTGGCCAAGATTCTTACTGGATATAAGGATATCCAAGTTTTCCAACACTGTAGCTGAAAAGACTATTCTTTCTCTAGTGAATTATCTTTACCTTTGTCAAAAATCCATTGACTGTATTTCCATGAATTTATTTATTGGCCATCTATTTTGATCCATTGATTTATATGTCTGTTCTTTGACCAATACTATATTCTTTTGATTACTGTAATTTTTAGTAACTTGTACATTTAAGTAGTGTGGTTCTTCCAATTTTATTCTCATTTTTAATGATTGTTTTGGCTATTCTAGCTGCTTTGCCTTTCCATATGTGTTTGAGAATTAGAAAAAATATGATTGGTGTTTTGTTTGGAATGGTATTAAATCTCTAGATCAACTTGGGTGGAATTAACATCTTTACTTCGTTGAGTCTTCCAATCCATAAGCATGGTGTATTTATCTGTTCAGGCTACCTTGCCAAAATACCATAAACTGGATAGCTTAAGCAACTTATTTGCTCAGTTCTGGAGACTGGAAGTCTAAGATCAAGATGTCATCAGGGTCAGTGTCTGGTGAAGTCTATCTCCTTGGGTTGCAGACAGTCATCTTCTCACTATGTGCTCACATGACTTCTTCTTTTTGTCCTTGGAGAAAGAGAGAGAGTGAGCTCCTTCAGTCTCTTCTTATCAGAACACTATTCCTATCAGAGCAAGGCTCCACCCTATGACCTCTTTTTTTTTTTTCTTTCTTTTTTTTTTTTATGGTACGTGGGCCTCTCACTGTTGTGGCCTCTCCTGTTGTGGAGCATAGGCTCTGGAAGCGCAGGCTCAGCGGCCATGGCTCACGGGCCCAGCCGCTCCGTGGCATGTGGGATCTTCCCGGACCGGGGCACGAACCCGTGTCCCCTGCATCGGCAGGCAGACTCTCAACCACTGCACCACCAGGGAAGCCCCTATGACCTCTTTTAACTTTACTTGCTTAGAGGTACTATAGCCACACTGAGCTTATGACTTCAACATATGGATTTTGGGGGGACACAAACATTCTATACATAAGACATGGTAGGTCCCTTATTTTACTTAAGTCTTCTTTAAATCTTTTCATCAGTATTTTGTAGTTTTCAAATATAGATCCTGTACATACTTTTTTAATTTATACCTAAATATTTCATTTTTGTATCTATTCTGCATGGTACTGTATTTTTAAATTTTGGTTTTCCATGTTCATTGTAGTATATAGAAATGTGATTAATTTTTGTGAGGTGACCTTGTTTTCTGAGGCCTTACTAACTCACTTATTCTTTTTTTTTCAGATTGCTTAGGCTTTTATGTAGACAACTGTGTCACATATGAATAGGTAGAATTTTATTTCTTCCTTTCTATTTGGTGTGTCTTTTATTTCTATTTATTGCCAGTTGCACTGGCTAAGACTTCCTGATACGGAATAGGACTGGTGAGAGTGGACATCCTTACCTTGTTCCCTGTATTAGGGATAAAACATTCAGCTTACATCATTAAGCATGATGTTAGCTCTAGGTTTTTGTAGATGCCTTTTATCAGGGCAAGGAAGTTCTCTTGTGTTTCTAGTTTGCTGAGAGTTTTTGTCATAATGGATGTTGATTTTTTTCAAATGTTTCTTCTACATCAATTACTATGATCATATGGTATTCTTTCTTTAGAATGTTAATGTTGTGGATTACATGATTGAGTTTTAAACATGAACCAGCCTTACATTCCCTGGATAAACCCCACTTGGTTGTGGTGCATTATTCTTTTTATGTATTGTCAGATGCAATGTACTGATACTTCGTTGAGGATTTTTGCATCTATGCCCGTGAGGAATATTGGTCTTTCTTTTCTTGTTTTTTTCTTTTCTATCCTTCTTATTACCTGGTTTGGTATCAGGGTAATGACTTCTGGTTTCATAAAATGAGGTGGGACCTGTTCTTTGCTTTTCTATTTTCTGAAAGAGTTTTGTAGAATTTGCATGATTTCTTTTGAAAAAAATTAATAAATTAATTTTTGTTGAGGTATAATTGACATATAACATTATATTAGTTTCAGATGTATAACATAATGATTCGGTATTTGTATACACTGCAAAATTAACACCATCATAAGTCTAGTTACCATCCATCATCATACACGTTACAAAAAAATTTTTTTTTCTTGTGAGAACATTTAAGATTTACTTTCTTAGGAACTTTCAAACATGTAACACAGTATTATTAACTATAGTCACCATGCCATACATTACATCTCCATGACTTATTTATTTTATAACTAGAAGTTTGTACCTTTTGACCTTCTTCATCCATTTTGCCCACTTCCCCATCCAGCTTCCCCTCTGGCAACCACCAGTCTGTTCTTTCTATCTATGGACTTGGTTTGTTGTTGTTTTGTTTTGTTTTTTCCTTTTGATTCCACATGTAACTGAGATAATATCATATGATATTTTTCTTTCTCTGCCTGACTTACTTAGTGTAATGCCCTCAAGGCCCATCCATGTTTTACAAATGGCAAGATTCCACCCTATTTTATGGCTGAGTGGTAAGAGTTCCCACACTTTTAAATTTAATAATAATAATAATAGCAGTTCATTTAGTGGGCACTTGATGTTTTCCTTTCCATACCTAGTCTATAATCTTATAATAATTCTTCAAGCTTAAGTAATTTTTTTCACTTTATAGATGAATAAAACTGAGAATTAAAGGAACTTAAATATCTTGCTCAAAGTCACCTTAATGGTAAAGAGAGGGGTCAGGGGGCCAACCTCCATCTAGCTCCAAAGGCTGTGTTCTTTTCATGGCAACTTCCACAATTTTGGCATGTATGACTTCTAGACACGGGATTTTACTAATTGTTGTGGCTATTGACATGAAATATGAAATTACCTGACTGTTAAAATGATCAATGTAAGACACATTTTGTATCATAGCAGATAATCCATTTTCCCTCAGCTTCACACTTTGTGTAGGAAAGGCTATTTTTTTAAACCTTGTGACCAGGAAACTCATAGGTCACCACCCTTAAGGTTCTCTGACCAACTGTCTCCAGCTGTAAGTAATACCACACTACCTGTTTGGACCTGCTACAGATAGTTTAGTTATACTTGATCACTCTCCCTTTCTTTAGCTGCAGATGGTATACCCCAGTGTCTGTTGGGCCTCACTGTTATATGGGGTTTGTATATTGATGCAGTGGTCTGTTGTTTCCATTTTTATTGGGTCATAAAGCTCCATAAAGACCGGATGGTGTATATTTGCTTTTGATGTTGTGAAGTCTTAGGACTCTGCAAGGGGTGTTTTATAGTGTCTGCTGTATTTATCAAGTAAACAATGTTACCAAGAATCACCCGCTTGCTGTCTGTGCTGGGTATTCAAGCTCCAAGAGATAATTCAACTACACACTCTGTAGGTGCTACGTTTTCCAGGAACTTTGGGTTATGTAGTCAAGATGGTCCATTAAGCCACTTAGATACCATGCATCAATTTTATTTTGCTGGTGATAATCAGGACATGGTCTATTTATCATGAGGCATGTTCTTTGATGTGATCATCTGAATGTGTTCTGCCCTATTTAAAAACTGTTTTAGATGTTAACAAGGAGAAAAGAAATAAGCATTCGTTGAGTATTTACTATATAGAATTACTTTACCTGTATTAACTTAAATAATCCTCTCAATGAACCTGAAATGTAGGTACTTTTAAATTTTATTTCACAGATTATTCAGTTCATGCCCAGACAGATTAAATAATTTATGCAAGGCCATATAGGTTAGAATTGAGGGAACTGATACCCAGTTCAAATTATATGACTCCAAATTCCATAAGCACTCCTAGCAATGTATCTGTTCTGCCATTCTTTCTCTATGCTGGTTGTCATCAACCATACCTGTCTAGAAAAATTCTGCCTTTTTCATTATTTTAGGATCTGACTTAAAGTTTTACTTTTACTCCATAATAATAGTAATAAACAATGGCTAAATAGCGTAATGATTAATAGTACAGACTTTGGAGCCAGACTATCTGGGTTCAGACTCCAGCTCTGCTATTTATTTGTTGTATAACTTAGGGCAGATTATTTAATTTCTCTTTGCCTCAGTTTCCTCATTCAGTAATAATTGTACTACCTCAGACGCTTGTTATGAGGACTAAATGAGTTAATATTTGGAAAGATCTTAGAATAGTGCCTGGTACATTGTGAGTACTATACATGTATGCTTGTCAAATAAATAACATTTATTGTGTATCAGATAATTTACGAAGCACTATAGATTAATACCAAACATAAGGAAGGTACTATTATTATCTCCATTTAATGAGTGAGGACTCCAAGGCTTAGAAAGGATAACAGCTAGTCCAAGATCATACCAGTTGTAAGCTCCTCGCAGAAAACCAAAAAGAATATTGAAGAGGAGAATAAAACTCATCTGTAATTCTATCACCTAGACAGTATTATTGCTAACATTTGGAGTATTTCCCTCTTTCTATCCATATCATTGTAAATTATTGAAATCATGTTGAATGTACAGTTCTCCACCTTCATTTTGTCCCTTAGCATTATGTTAAAAATTTTCAACTCATCATGTGATTGAAATTTGAGGGCTTAAAATTGTCTTAAATGCAGTATGGTACTGGCACAAAAACAGAAATATAGATCAATGGAACAGGATAGAAAGCCCAGAGATAAACTCACACACATATGGTCACCTTATCTTTGATAAAGGAGGCAAGAATATACAGTGGAGAAAAGACAGCCTCTTCAATAAGTGGTGCTGGGAAAACTGGACAGCTACATGTAAAAGTATGAGATTAGATCACTCCCTAACACCATACACAAAAATAAGCTCAAAATGGATTAAAGACCTAAATGTAAGGCCAGACACTATCAAACTCTTAGAGGAAAACATAGGCAGGACACTCTATGACATAAATCACAGCAAGATCCTTTTTGACCCACCTCCTAGAGCAATGGAAATAAAAACAAAAATAAACAAATGGGACCTAATGAAACTTCAACGCTTTTGCACAGCAAAGGAAACCATAAACAAGACGAAAAGACAGCCCTCAGAATGGGAGAAAATATTTGCAAACGAAGCAACTGACAAAGGATTAGTCTCCAAAATATACAGGCAGCTTATGCAGCTCAATATCAAAAAAAACAAACAAGCCAATCCAAAAATGGGCAGAAGACCTAAATAGACATTTCTCCAAAGAAGATATACAGATTGCCTACAGACACATGCAAGAATGCTCAACATCATTAATCATTAGAGAAATGCAAATCAAAACTACAATGAGGTATCACCTCACACTGGTCAGAATGGCCATCATCAAAAAATCTACAAACAGTAAATGCTGGAGAGGGTGTGGAGAAAAGGGAACCCTCTTGCAGTGTTGGTGGGAATGTAAATTGATGCAGCCATTATGGAGAACAGTATGGAGGTTCCTCAAAAACTAAAACTAGAACTACCATATGACCCAGCAATCCCACTACTGGGCATGTACCCTGAGAAAACCATAAATCAAAAAGAGTCATGTCCCACAATGTTCACTGCAGCTCTATTTACAATAGCCAGGACCTGGAAGCAACCTAAATGTCCATTGACAGATGAATGGATAAAGAAGATGTGGCACATATAAACAATGGAATATTACTCAGCCATAAAAAGAAATGAAATTGAGTTATTTGTAGTGAGGTGGATGGACATAGAGACTGTCATACAGAGTGAATTAAGTCAGAAAGAGACAAACAAATACCGTATGGTAACACATATATATGGAATCTAAAAAAAAAAAAAGGTTCTGAAGAAACTAGGGGCAGGACAGGAGTAAAGACACAGATGTAGAGAATGGACTTGAGGACACGGGGAGGGAGAAGGGTAAGCTGGGACGAAGTGAGAGAGTGGCATGGACATATATACACTACCACATGTAAAACAGATAGCTAGTGGGAAGCAGCCACGTAGTATGGGGAGATCAGCTCAGTGCTTTGTGTCCACCTAGAAGGGTAGGATAGGGAGGGTGGGAGGGAGATGCAAGAGAGAGGAGATATGGGGATATATGTAGATGTATAGCTGATTCACTTTGTTATACAGCAGAAACTAACAGACCATTGTAAAGCAATTATACTCCAATAAAGATGTTTAAAAAAATTGTCCTCAGTGGTTGCAGAATATTCCATCATTTGGATATGATATTTTATTTAATCCCTCCTTAGATGTTGGACACAGAGTTGCTTTTAGGATTTTTTGTTAGCACATATTGTTACAATGAACATCTTTTTCTGCATTTTGAATTTTTTCTAAGGCTATAATTCTGGGCTTGGAATTACTGTGTCAAATGATCAAACATGTTAAAAGTCTCATAAATATACAGACAGGCTAATATTTTCAAAGAAACTTACAAAAAGTTATAAGCAAAAAAAATACAGATAAATATGTAAAAAGAAACAATCAAGTTCCCAAGATACAGGGTTTTTAAAAATATTAGAATTTTCATTTTGAGATAATTTTAGATCCACATGCATTGCTAAGAAATGATACAGAGAGATCCTGTTACCATTTGTGCCATTTCTCCCAAGCTAACATCTTAAAAAACCATATTACTACAACTGGGATATCTCATTGATACAGTCAAGGTAAAGAACATTTTTATCACCACAAGAATCCCTCATGCCCTTTTATAGCCATGTATACCTCCCCCTAACTCCCATGCCTGACTCTTGGCAACGACTAACCTGTTCTCCATGTCCATAATTTTGTTTTTTCAGGAATGTTATATAAATAAAATCATAAAGTGTCTGACTTTTTAGGATTGGCTTTCTTTCACCCAGCATAATCCCCTGGAGATTCATCCAAGCCATGTGTGTCAATAGTTTATCCTTTTCATTGTTGAGTAGTATTCCATGGTATGGATGTACCACATTTGTTTAATGATCACCTGGTGAAAGACATCTGAGTTGTTTTCAGTTTTTGGTTATTATGAATCAAGCTGTTATGAACATTTGTACACAGATTTTGATGTAAACATACATTTTAAAATTATCTGGGGAAAATGCCCAAGAGTGTTATTGTTGGATTGTATGTTAGTCGTATTTTTGTTTTGTATGTAGCTGCCCAATAGTTTTCCAGAGTTTTATTTTTCATTCTCAGGAGCAGTCTATGGATGATTCAGTTTTTTACATTCTTGGCAGAATTTGGTGCTGTTACTGTTTTTCATTTTAGCCATTTTGCAAGGTGTGTGGTGATGATATCATTGTAGTTTTAATTTGCATTCTCCTAATGGATAATGCTATTGAACATCTTTTCATGTGCTTATTTGCCATCTGTATATCCTCTTTGGTGACACGTTATTAATGTTTTTTGCTAATTTCGTAATTAGATTATTTGTCTTTTAGTGTCGAGTTTTTATGTATTCTAGTCCTTTGTTGAATATGTGGTTTGCAAGTATCTTTTCCTAGTCTGTGGCTTATCTTTTCATCCTTTTAAGATTTTTTACATAGGAAAGTTGCAAGTTTTGGATGAGGTCTAATTTATCAGTTTTTCCTCGTATAGATTATGCTTTTTTAGTCAAGTCTAAGAATTCTTTGCTGAGTCCTGTGTCCCCAAATTTTTCTCCTATTTTTTTCCTAAAAGTTCTAGTTTCACATTTTTCCCCCCTATGGAGGTCTTCTGGTAAGGACCAGAAACCTGCCAGACCAGTTCTAAAAGAGCTGTAACACTTAATTTTACATTGTACATTTAGGTCTGTGATTCATTATGAGTTAATTTTTCTGTAAGTTAAGAGACTTAAGTCCAGGTTCTTCCTTTTTTGTTCTGTTTTGTTTTTTTCACTACAGATGTCGAATTGCTCCAGTACCATTTTTTGAAAAGGTTATCCTTCCTGCATTTAATTGCTTTTGCACTTTCATCAAAAATCAGTTGGGCATATTTGTGTGGGTCTATTTATGGGTTCTGTATTCTGTCCCATTGATCTATGTATTTATCCCTTTGACAGTACCACACCATCTTGATTACTGTAGTATATTATAGTCTTTAATATCAAGTAGAGTGATTCCTCCCACTTTCTTTTTCAAAATTGTTTTAGCTATTCTAGTTTCTTTGCCTTTCCATACAAATTTTAGAATAATGCTGTCTGTATCTGCCAAAAAATCTTGCTGGGGATTTCGATAGGGATTGCATTAAAGCTATGTATTGACTTGGGGAGAAATTACATCTTTACTATGTTGAGTCTTTGAATCCATGAATTTCATATGTCCCTCAATTATTTAGGTCTTTGATTTCTTTCATCAGTGTTTTGTAAATTTCAGCATAAAGATTCTGTACATGTTTTGTTAAGTTTATATCCAAGTATTCATTTTTTGGGTCATGAGTGGTACTGTGTTTCTAATTTCATTTTCCATATATCATTATTAATACATAGAAATGTAATTAATTTTTAAAATATTGACCTTGTATCCTACAATTCTGCTGAGCTCACTTACTAATTCTAGAAGGGTTTCTCTTTTCTTTTTGTAAATTCCTTGGGATTTTCTACACAATTACGTTATCTGCAAATAGGGACATTTTAATTTCATCCTTTTCAATCTTAATGTACTTTATTTCTTTTCCTTGCCCTATTGCAACATAGAACTTCCAATACTATGTTGAATGAGTTGTGAGTCATATGTTGAATAAGAGAGAGAGAGAAACCATCTAGCCCTCTTCCTAATCTTAGGGAGAAAGCATTCAGCATTTCTTTATTAAGTATGTTGTTAGTTGTATAGGGTTTTTTGGGTTTATTTTTGTTTATTTTTTTTCTTTTTGTTTTTAGAAACTCTGTATCAAGTTAAGAAAGTTCCCCTTTATTCCCAGTTTGCTAAGAGGTTCTTGTTTTTGTTTTCCCTTTAAGGATGAGTGTTGGATTTTGTCAAATGCTTTTTTTAAGATATAAGTTTTGATCTTTAATAATGTTTGGAAGTCACTCAGGCAATGATCCTTGTAGGTGCTGAATCACCTTCCTCAAGATAGATACATGGCACCTGCAGGTGGTCAAAACTGACCTTGCCCAGGTGTTTTCCCTTTCAGCAACTTGTCTTACTGTGTTGGGTGACATTTTATTGGTTTATTTTTCATGTTCCTTGAAAAATGTGAAAGGACTTTGTTTATTAAAACTCAGATATTTTCCTTATTCACATCTCCCAGGTTTTTCCCCTCAAGTCTTATTTCTGGCTTGAGAAATGTGTCTGGCTCAGAACTGATTATCAGGGTGGTGATACATGAGGGATCATACAGTGGTGGTGCTACAATATATGAACTGATTTAGATTTCCCTGTCTTGGATTATTCCCACTTCCCACCTTTGGAACTTCCTAAAATAACTTATTCACATGACATCCACAGTGACATCCTGGCAAAGCTTTAATAACAAGTTCTCAGGGTTGGAAGTGACCTCTGATTTGCTGATTTCCGTGATGTAAATGCTCCCACCATGGCTAATTTTAGGCACCATTATGATGTCATTGAGCATAGAGTTGGGGTGATGAATGGTACAAGCTGACTCCAGCATACCACTACTTACACATAACTCAGTGTAACATTGGTGACAGCCACCCCTAACACAAACTGCCCAGGCACTCAATTTCCCAGACTATTATGGGATTGCCACAGTCTTTTTTCCAAGTGTTCATAAGAATATGTAAAAGAAAGCATAGGTGGTCAGCGCTACAGAAATGGAGTTTAATGAGTAGCAAGTACAACTTTGGGGGCATGTATCAATAGTTCATTCCTTTTTATTACTAAGTAGTAGTCCATGGTATGGCTGTACCGCTGTAAACTCTTCACCTGTTGTAGGATGTCTGAGTTATTTCTAGTTTTAGCTTATTGGCAATAGAGCTATTGTGAACGTTCATGTACAGGTTTTCATGTGAACGTAAATATTTTTGAAATATGCCTTTATTAGTCTCCTTCTCCCTCTGTCCCCCACCAAAAGCCTGAAATCCAGGAGTAATATTTTCCTTTTTTTTAAACTCCAACTTGAGATATAAGAGAATTACTGGACAAGTACATTTGTGTACTTGCAATGACATATTAGAATCTTAAGAGATGTTGGCCATTGGAAGCTCATGCTGTAAATATGGACAGGTCTTGACTCACACATGAATTGTAATAAAGTGTCCTTGAGCATTCACACAGAGCATCGTGGGGATGGTTTGCTCTCCTACTGGCTTTTAGGACCTGCTGGCACCTTCACCCCGTCAGCACGAGCTTCTCCTGCTCCGCTTCCAAGTCCGATAGAATGAAGACTTTTTAAGCAAATAAACGTAAAAGCCATGTGCTGCACTTATGTGGCTGAGGTGTCTCAGTTATACACTCTTGAGATGCATCTTAGATGCCTGTGTTGACTGATGCTGGCCTGGCATCATGACTTTATGGATTTTCATTTCTCTGAAGCATGACCATTTTCCAGGGGGCAGAATGGCTCAGTAATGAACAGTGTGGGTCTAGGGCAGGCAGCCAGGGTTCGAAATCCAGCTGTTGTGGGTATTAGCTGTGGGAACATGGGGAAGTTGTGTCGCCTTTCTTGTACTCAGGTTTATCACTTGCCAAATGGGGATAATAATAATATTTACCTCATAGAGTTGTTATAGAGATTCAATGAGATAACATTTTTCTATGTTTAGAAAAATGTTTGGCGCGTAGGAAACACTCAACGCATCATCATCGTCACGCACATGTTGGGAGCACAGGAAAATCACAGGGCCCTTTCTCTCCCTTAAGGGCCATCGGCTTCCACACAACCTTGGCTCTCCCTTCTTTGTGCAGACATGCGAGCCTCAGGGTGGGTGGCTCCTCAGGCCAGCCTCACAGCTCCCACTTCCGTGGAGCTCCGCTGAATACACTAAATTTTGAGCCCTCCGCTCTCTGCATTGGATGCTGGACGTGCTGCTCACTCCTCTCTCAGCGCTGGCCCTGAGCTCAGCTTGCACAACAACTTGGAGGCAAACAGAAGCCAGCTGACCAACCCGCAAGGTATGCCCTTGGCTCTCCTCCACTGCCTGCCTCCGCTGCAGCTCCTCCACACAACGGGCAGTCCTCACAGGCCACTCGCCCGGGCTCAGCTCTTACCTTGCAGGTCTCTAAACCCCTGGTGTTCCTCCAGGGGAGAGGGGAGCTGTTTCCTGCCACCAGCGTCTACCACCTTGCTCGTTTTCAGCTTCTTCTGCAGCTCTTTTCTCTCTAACCAATCCAGACTGATGGCCCTTTGGCACCTCCTTCAACTCAGGGACTTGGGTTTTCTCTACGTGCAGCAGGGAGCAATCTATGCATATGTGGGGTGGCAGGGCTTCACACAGATCCTACCAGGTCCTCTGATTCCCACTAGCCTGCCTCTCCTTAAGGCTGAAGTGCATTAATCTTTGAGTCCTGCTAAGACCCAGTAGAATGCCTCTATGTAGTATATCAATATTTATTAAATGAATGCTTGAATAAACGATGACTTTCTTGGAAGCATTGGGGAAAATGCCCGGCTAACACGGATCCCTGCCACCTCCCAGGGATCAGCCTTCTGCTGGAAAGTTGGCCCATAATCCCTGCGGCACTCTTTGGCTGCTGATTTTTCAACTGTGGCTTTACACCTGTTTCATTTTACAATATTTATTGGGAAAGCATTTTAGCCGCTTATTATAGTCAGATATCATCCGTGACAAGCCATTTTCCTTGAATTAGCCCAGTGAGAAATATTTCTAAAGGCGTTAAATGAAATCATCCAGACATTTCCCATGGCCAGCTGGACCTGGCAGCCACATTCAGTACCCTGGCTTGAATACAGAGCGGATTTTGCTTTTAGTCTACTTCAAGCAGCAAAGCTGCTGCTAATTCTCACACTAATAAACGGGGTTTTAACAAATTCTCCCAAGCAAAAGCAACAGGAGAATTTAGAACTGTGCTTTCAGTAAATTAAATGAGATAATGTAGTGCCTGGCACATAGTAAGTGGCCAGTAAATGCTAACTGTTATGGCTGGACACCACTACCAAGAACCGTTGCACAAAATATCACCAAAAAAAGATGGGGGCTGGTAGGGAAAATACTTTCAAAGGTTAGTAGAAAATAGGGTCATGTAAATAATTATTTCTTTGAAGTTGGGAATAAGGAAGATAATGATAAAAAAGAAAATCATTTAATAAAAATTAAAGGGATGAAAATAGAAGAGTTGGGAGATTGCTAGAAAGCTAATAAGCAACGTGCATTTCATAGCATGTATTTAAAAACATGAATTACATGCTTATGCACTCACCCTGGAAAATTTCACACAATCAAATCACATTGTCTCAAACTGCTGTTCCAAAAACTTTGAGATACACCAAAACAACTCCAACAGTGTGGTAAGTGGAAAATCGTGATTACATCCTTACATAATTATTTCAAAGGTTTTTGGGTAAATGCAGAGATCCTCATTGAAACTTGAACTTACGAAACACGTGCTACATAGCTCTGTGATTCCATCTTGGCTCTGAAATACCACTTGGTGATGTTATCAACATTCTTGAACTCATGGAACTTGTGTAGGGAAACTCATTAACTCCAAGAATGAGATCCTTTTCCCAAAATCTCTTTTCCTGGCTTCCTGATGCCACTCTTTCTTTGCTTTTGTTATTAAATATGAAAATATTGATTTTAACCGGACTTTAAGTTATCAGCTTTGGTTTTACTAATGCCTTTTCAAAGTATTGCTTTATTCCTATTAATTTTGGGTATACCTGTCTTTCATAACTTGAGTTTATAAGCCTGGAAATAGAATTTTACAGCATAATGCCTCGTGATGATTACCTTTTATTCCTGGGTGAATAGAATGCTGATTCTCTTACAGCTTGTGAGCAGGAGTGGTGATCTTGGTGGAAGAAAAATATAACATAATTTTAGCAGCCAGCCATGCTGGGTCATTAGCTGAAAGAGAGATATGACCCAATTTTTTTTCTTTTTTTCCTAATTTAAAAAAAACTTTATTTTTTAGAAACCACTTTATTGGGCTTCCCTGGTGGCACAGTGGTTGAGAGTCCGCCTGCCGATGCAGGGGACACGGGTTCGTGCCCCGGTCCGGGAAGATCCCACATTCCGAGGAGCGGCTGCGCCCGTGAACCATGGCCGCTGAGCCTGCGCGTTCGGAGCCTGTGCTCCGCAATGGGAGAGGCCACAACAGTGAGAGGCCCGTGTACCGCAAAACAAAACAAAACAAAAACAAACAAACCCACTTTCTTGAGGTATGATTGACATGGGAAAAGCTGTACATATTTGATGTATGCAACTCGATGAGTTTGGGGATAAGTATACACCCATGAAACCATGATCACCTTCAAGGCTACAGACATATCCATCACCTTGCAAAAGGGGCCACTTTCCTCTTGCCTCCTTTATTATTATTATTATTATTTTGTGTGTACATGTGTGTGGTAAGAGCACTTAAGATTCACCCTCTTAGAAAACTTTAGGTACATAGTACAGTGCTGTTGGCTGTGAGCACCAGGCCGGCGAGTAGATCTCCAGGATGAGGTTCTATTAGAGCAAGACTGGAGGACAGTCCAAGGGGAAGAGAGGTTAACTGCAGCACAGAACTTCTGAAGGATCCTGCTTTAAAGGTGGTCATGAGATGGTGCCAGCTGACACTGTGGGGAACAGACCAGTGATCACGTTGGGCTGAAGCTGCTCAGATGAACGAGGGCCACGAGACACAATGGTTTGGAGCTGATTTTGCCCTGAGTCAGAGATAACAGCATAGCAGGATGGCATCTCCCCACCTCCATCCAGGTAAAAGTGGCAGTATTTCACTCTAGCAAAAAGCTAGAAATAAATAATACTTTTGCTTTCGAAGTATATCTCTGAAGTAGTTGAAGGGATTTTTCAATAAATACCTCCTGAGTAGAAGCAGTTGTCATAAAACAAGGTAATTAGAAAACGTTCCTGGGTAACTTACTCATAGCACAAGAAAAACCCTAATTTCCTCCCTGAATTTATTGGCTGGCCAGAGCCAATTACAGCTACTCACAGAAAAATATCAGTAACTTGTTTTTTTAAGTGAGGGAAATAAATAAACAATGGCAACAAAAATCCACAGGCTTTTTTTTTTTGTCAGTTGTCAAAAAAGCAGTATTTTTTAATGAAAGTAAAAGACTTATAGTTTTTTTTTTTTTTTTTTTTTTTTTTTTTTGCAGTACACGGGCCTCTCACTGTTGTGACCTCTCCCGTTGCGGAGCACAGGCTCCGGACGCGCAGGCTCAGCGGCCATGGCTCACGGGCCCAGTCGCTTCGTGGCATGTGGGAACTTCCCGGACCGGGGCACGAACCCGTGTCCCCTGCATCGGCAGGCGGACGCTCAACCACTGCACCACCAGGGAAGCCCCAAGACTCTTATAGTTTATCTCAGTGGACTAAAATTAACATGAACTTACATTTTTGACACCCTGTCATAGCAACATATTATTTAGCACAAACAACTTTCTTCCTTTGGATTTAGAAGTAGTGCTTAAACAGAATTGCTAATTGATGCTTAGTGAAAAATAATTTATGGTACATTTTATTCTCTTATTGCTATAAAACTGGTTTAAAATAATGAGGCTCATGAAAGGATATGACCTGGACCATAAAATGTACTTATTAGAGTTGATAAATCATGATGGGGGATTCTCACCTCTTAATAAGTGTAAGACACTGCAGTGCAAAGCAGGGCTTAGATGGGGTATGGCTGTCTCCTGGTAGCACTTAGTGTGCTCTCTCCCTCCCTCTCTCTGTCTCTCTCTCTCCAGATGTCAGGAAACAAGAGTGTTTCTGAATGCCTAACTCCCCTCATGACTCCTGCTGTTAGCATCCAATCTGGTGTCCAGACACAGGGAAGCTTCTGTCGGAGTAGGAACAAGATCCTGTCCAGGGATCCTGTCTGAGTTCTGACAGACCCAGAAGACAGAAACAGCATCCCCAGGATTACAGAAGTCAAGTGCTAGGCAGGAAATGCTCCTCTCAGGGCCACACTGGTGCAGGAACCTCATTCATTCATTCATTCATTTGTTCATTCCTCAAATGTGCCTTGAGCACGTATAATATCCTTTGCAGGGCAGTGTGAACTCAATAGTAAACACAGCAGATGTGGTCTCCGCCCTCATGGAGCTTGCAGATTGAAGAGGAATGTGCTCCATGTTTGGATGGGGGAGGCTAGAGTGCAGTGGGACCGCTATACCCTGACAGCACAGAGCAGAGAGGAAGACTTCAAAGATGGGGAACTCTGGACCCCACAGAGGATGGGGAGGCAGGTGATTGGACACCTGGATCCCCTAAGAGAATTCTAAACCCAACTGGGTGGTGTTTTACTGATCACAGGCACTGCTATCAGGAGGGTTCCGGGCCAAGGAAGTACTAGCCACTGCAACCTCACGGAGCTTTGGGGGTGCTGAGAGCCCCACTGAATGAGCAGGGACTGGGGGCAGGTGGAAGAGGCTGCCAGAGTTGGGACCTTTGAGATCAGGGTCAACTGAAAGAGACTGCAACAGGTCTGTCTCCTGGGTGGGATAATCAGGCAGCCACCCTAGGCTTGCAGATGTCTGTCTTTAATAGTATATACCCAAGGGTGCAATGGAAGATGTCAGCAGTAGTCTCCTTTCAAGTGTGCTACCTTGGGCACCCCTACACTGGTTGAGTTGCCTCGGAGCCCCACTCCTTCCTGGGGATCACCCTGACCATGGTGGTATATAGTGGTTGCTATCATGGGTGGATTTCGCTCATTGCCTGAACAAAAAACCAAGATGGCCAGTTGTACTTCCACAGCCTCTGTTCAGGAGGCAGGTAACACCTGCCACATCATTGGAAGTCCCAGCTAGGATCCAGCAGACCAGGCAAGGGAGGTGCACCTGAGAATCCTTCTCCCTTGTTACCATAATGTCACATAATCTGTACCCTTTCCTGTTATACAGCCACACTTTTATTAGTAAAAATATGTGGGAGAGAAATGAATATGAGAGATTAAGAATTTTGCCTAGAAAAGAATATTATCCTTTGAGGACCATTCACATTATGAGATTGTACTGAGATTATGGAATTGGACTAAATTATTTTTTCTCCACTAACTGGTGAAAGGCTCCACTTATGACCCATAAAGAAGCCTTATTTCTTCGCATGTATGAGTGTAGTTAAGTGATTTCGTGACTCTCTCAATTTGTATAATGGAATTTTGTGCATCTAGTTGAAATAATGATTAAGGTCTATATTTAATAATTTAGAAAGCTGTCCACAATACATGAGTGAAAAAAAAGTAAATCACAAAACTTTAAGTATGCTTTGATTCTATTTATGTAAAATTATCTGTGTGTGCTCATGCATAAAAATGTCTGAAAAAGTGTTCACCAGAATGTTAACATGGGTTATCTCTCAGTGATATCAAGTGACTAGTTTTTCACTTTCTCCTTCATGCTTTTCTGAATTGCATTAATATATTTCTACATTGAGAAATGTTTTGTTTTTATAGAAGCTATTTTAATCTAAAAACAAAACAAAATAAACACTTGCTAGTAGCTTTTGGGAGTTGGGTCATTATTTACTAAATTTCCTCCATGTTATTCTTTTGCTTGGTTAGGAAGCTAAAATCCTTTTGAGAGATGGATTGCCTAGTTGAGCAGTTTCTAGAAACAGTTTTCTCTTGCTGAGATGCTACCTGATAACTTCCTACAGTCAAGCATGCTAGGTGACTGTAATTTCCCCGAATAAAGAAATGATCCTTCTTTGACATTATTGTGGCATGACTCCATGGGGTCCTGAGACACTGGCCCTTCCCATACACTAGTAACGGAATTCCTCAGAGATACGAAGGGGGAAAAATAACTCACGAAAGTTGTTGATATATTTTAATTTTTTAAAGTGTAGGATAAAGGAAGGAAGAGGTGAGAATTTGAAGAGCACTTCTCTTTGGGGCAGGAATGACACTGGGGTGGGTTTAATGTGCTTCTTAGCTCATTCATGTTTATCATCAGGAAACTGGAGGTCAGCATCAGAGAATAACCTTTCTAGTGAATATTGCATACCAGGCCATCAGCAGCTGGTGTATCAGAAAGCCTTCTGGGAGTCAGTGGTGCAACACAAAGACCTAATCAAAAGCAGAGTGGAATTAAGTACGTGAGAGTACCATCCTTTCCTCTCTAGGCCTGGGTAGCTGACAGCACATTTACTTAGTGAGAAGCAATCATTGTATACTGTGTCCAGCCTGCCATGGATATCCTGGTGTAAAGTTGCAGGATATTGGAAGGAACTTTTTTTTTTAATCTAAAATGTGTTTAGAGTTCCTAAATTTGGTTTATCATTTTATTATTGAATTTTCTAGAGGAGTCAGGGAGATTCTGGGTCCTGACTATATGCTGCGCATATCGAGGACTATTTCAGAACAAATGTCTGCTTCAGGCAGTTCAGACATAAGTCCTGGCTCGTTCTCCAACCTCATACTCTTCCACACTCCCCTTTGCAGGTTCGACCCCAGCTGCACCAGGCCCCAGCCACGCTAGCCTGCTTTGCTGTTGTTCAAACACACCAAGCATGCTCTGACTTCAAGCCATGTTCCCTTTCTTTCCTCTGCCCACATCTTCTCAGCTCAAACATCACCAAGCAGAGTGGCCTTCCCTGTAGAGATAGCACCCCATTCCTTACCCAGTCACTCTGATACCGCCTTTGCTCTGTTTTATTTTATATATAGCACTTATCCCATCCTAACCTATTACATATTTAGTGGCTATTTGTCTACTCCCACCAGAATGTCAGCTCCATGAAAATAGCCATTGTCTGTTTTGTTCACTACTGTATCTAGAACAGTGCCTGGCACATAGTGGATACTTAATAAAATTTTGTCGAATGAAAGAATGAATGCTTGAACTCATTTTACCCCATGGACATGTTCCTGGGCAATTGTGTATAAATTAGTTATTATAAATGGAGCATGTTTTTTTTATTGAGGTATAGTTGATTTACAACGTTGTGTTAGCTTCTGGTAGAACATATTTTAAATGCATTAGGAGAAAGCTATTGTTCAAATGAATCCTATCTTGCATCAATCCTGTAAAAGGAATTAGAATTCCTAGTTGGCCTTTTGTTTAGACCTAAGTTTTAGAGTTAGATTTCTCTTCAAGCAAGATCTACCTATATATGGCTATGTGCATGGTAGAGAGCATTCCAAAGGCCATCCAGGCTTACCTGGGCTTCCTGTATAGATGATCAGAATGATCACTATTCCTCGGTTTGTTTTTGGTCCCTAATGAAGACCAGTCGAACTGAAGGACTTGGAAAATACTAGTTGGAAGGAGGGGTAATATGAAAATCTTGACAACCAGTATGGTTCCCATCTCCTGCCGTGTTAACCCTTTAGTTGATGGACCTTGGGGAGCTGACCCAGAGCGGCACATGCTGGTGCCTCTAGGCTGCTCATCAGCCCCAAGGGAAAGAGTTTGCAGAGATTGCTTAGGCGATGTGCTGGTAGATGCCCCCACTTGGCTGTAGGATCTTCCCGGTATGGGCTGGGAGCACCTGGCCTGGTGCCTGCCCTTGGTGGGTGCTTAATTAACGTTTGATCAATGAATTCATTACCTGAGGGAACTTGGTGAGAAAATCTAACTTGGAAGTGGTTTTTTTTTTTTTCAATCTGTGGAGGTGCTTTTATCACTGACACAGTTAGGGCTTTCTCACAATAGCAGCACGGGAGGCCCAGTTCTTTCTTCCACTCACCAGAGAGAGTACGAATAAGGTCTGGATGGAACAGATCCAGGTTTTGTGGAGCCAGAGCTGTTCACATTTTGGATGGCTCTGTTTGAGAGAAAGAATATGACATTAGGCACAGGGTCTGGGAAGCAGCATGGAAGCTTATGTTTCAGTAGTTTGACGGTCAATCTGCTTCCGGGGCTGGGTGCTCTACACCCTCTGGGACCCAGCTTTATCGGGGACTCCTAGGGTGGGGCTCACTGAGGGCCTGTTTGCAGGGAGGATGGGGTGTTCCCTGGGAACAAACCTGCTCTAAGGAAGGGTCAGGCCTACTAATAACAGTGCCCCAGTTATCAGAGAACTGATTCTGAGAAGAGTGTGAGGGCTTTTCCTCAGAACTGGTTCCTCTCTGGCTCTGTATGATATTGTAGCCCAGAGCAGCACCCACGGTACCCAGGGATAAAGTACTGAACATGATAGGAGAGGTGTCCTCCTGCCTCTGTTAGAAGTGGGCTTCAGTTCTCAGAGGCTGCCGCTGCCACACAAAGGTAGGGAAAGCTTGACACCAGCCCCAGGGACCATGGTCCAGGCATCTTCTCATCACCTCAAGGCAGCAGTGGAGGCAGACAGATTTTACAATAACAGTCGTAGTTGCCCTTCACAGAGCACGTATGTGCTGGGTTACTTTATGTTCATTCTCTGTAATTCTTACGGGAACCCTGCAACATAAGTATCGTTAGCCTCACTTACAGGTGCAATAGGATGGTGTATTTGCTCAGATGACACTGTGCACAGAGACAATGTAAACCCTTTTCTCCAACTGACTTGCTCCCGCCCTGCTGGGTAGCATGGAACTGAGTCTCACCAATTAACAACACTTCCATCTCTCCTGGTTTATAGCCTCTTTCCTGTTTCAATAGTCAGGATTTTCTAAGCCAAATTCCCTATCAGGGCTGTTTCCATTGGTGTCTTTTGGATGACTCATTCTCCCTCGATGAGCACGTACTCTTGCTGCATATCCCCAAAGACAGTCCTGGGTGTTGGCAGGACTCACTGGGATTCCACAGTCAGGGGACGGGCTGCTGGACACTTCTTGCCCTGCTGCATATGGGCTGGCTGACCAGGGAGGGTAAATGGGCCCATCTGGTCTTCCGGAGTCACATGAATCTCACACTACTGGGGGCTGATCATCCGTGCTATCGTGAAGTCTGTAGCAGGTGATCGTCCGTCTGTGCTGGGGCTCGTGGAAACTTCCCGAATGCCACACATGGGCCATGGCAACCTCAGGCCGCCCTCTATGGGAGGACAGTGCGCTGACTCATCGCTCTCCCGGCCTCTCTTACCCTGATCCCTGGGCTGCAAAGGACCATGGCTCCTTGCATAGGTTGTAGTACAACCCTATGATACAGCCCCGTGGTCCTCATACTCTTGTTTTGTGTGGCCCCTCAAAAACTTCTGGGAAGCTCTGACCTCCTTTTCAGGTTGCTATTGCATGTTTTTCATCTAAACAATAGAGTTGCAAAAGGATGTAATTTTTGTCTTATTGTAAATACTGACATTTTATTTATTTATTTTTCTTTCTAAAATGAGGTTCATATTTATTTTTCTTCCTTTAGATGTTTTTATATTGAAGTATAGTTGATGTACAATATTATATAAGTTATAGGTGTACAATATAGTGATTCACAATTTTCAGAGATTATACTCCACTTACAGTTATTACAAAATATTGGCTATATTCCTTGTGTTGTACAATACATGAGGATCGTATTTATTTTTATTTATTTTTTATACAGCAGGTTCTTAGTAGTCATCAATTTTATACACATCAGTGTATACATGTCAATCCCAATCACCCAGTTCATCACACCACCATCCCCACCCCCCAGATCGTATTTTATTTTATTTTGTATTTTTTTAGTGTGTTAGTTTCTGCTTTATAACAAAGTGAACCAGCTATACATATACATATATCTCCATATCTCCTCCCCCTTCAGCCTCCCTCCCACCCTCCCTATCCCACCCACACAAAGCACTGAGCTGATCTCCCTGTGCTATGTGGCTGCTTCCCACTAGCTACCTATTTTACATTTGGTAGTGTATATATGTCCGTGCCACTCTCTCACTTCATCCCAGCTTACCCTTCCTCCTCCCTGTGAATATTGACATTTTAGAATAAAACTGTTATGGTGCTCTTTTAAATTTACCCAGTGAAATCTAAATACCATAGTGATTTAATACCCATGGTTCAAAAAACACATGAACAAGCTCTTTTCTTTAAGTTGGAAATTTTACAATATTTTCTTTTCCTTTTTGAAATTGCATTTCCATTTCGCTTCTCCTGCAGAACTGTATCCTAATGTGATATATTTTATGCTTGAAAGTCTTTTTATTAATCACCCTATCGTTCTGCTCTTCAACAAAAATATGTATATACATTGAAAATTTTAAATTGTTAATTTTGGGGGAGTCACCACAGCATCCTGTTACAAAATGTATTATGGATTAAGTTTCCAATAGAATTATTATTAGTAAATTGATCAAAACTATATATATATACATATTACATAGTTTTATGGGTAATTATTAAACAAAAAAACAATTGCGCTAGAAATGTTATCTCTTAATGAAATGGATGGGAGGGTTGTCATGGCAATTCAAGTGGGCTTTGCAGCTACTAATACTTCAAAGTGTCCTTTCGTTTGTTGCCAGAGGTTCTGCACTTTAGGAAAATGCCTCTTAGTAAGATTTGAGTCAGCTTCCTTTCTTTGCGTTGTCTACCTTCCTCTGTACCGTGAGGGAAGAGGGAGGTAGGAAAGTGTAGCAGATAACACTGATTCCCATACAACTCTCCAGATTGGGGTGCCTTGGCAAGGGAGAAGTTTCTGGAAGTTTGAAGACCACAGTCTCCAGCCCTGGCTCCCCATGTATTAAAAAGGGAGGGGTCCCCACTGGTCTGCCCTCTCCTCTGGGACACTAAATCTCATGGAAAATGCTGTCTTAGAAGGCAGCAAGAAAATACAAATAAAAATCACTGCTTTAACAAAATCAGTAGATTACCTGTACCATGGAGATGAGGAAATCAGGGCCCGGGGATGTTAAAATAGCTTTGCCTAAATATTAAGCTGGTTGGTGGCAGAGAAGGAATTTGACTTCAAGTCTGGACTCTTGTTTTACAGGATTGTGGTTTCCAAGCCAGTCTGTGGATGGCTGCATCATAATTATTCGAGTCTCTTTTTAAAGTGATTTACAGTTCCTGGGCACTACCTCTAGTGGTTCTAGAGGTGGGGTCTGAACATTTCGTTCTTTAAGAGCTCCTCAGATGCTTCTGCAGTAGGGTCAGTGTTAAACCACAGAGCACACCTGAGAAGGGCCTGTGTTTTTTCACAAGCAGGGAAGATTCCCCTCCCTGACTGAGCACTGAGACCCAAGAGGGAGGGACTCAGCAGGAGACAGAAATGGAAAATTTCCTAACACTGAATGGATGTGCTCCAGGGAGGCACCTTCTGGGTTTGTTGGTGGGTTTGTTGGTACCACTAAAATGGCCCAGCTTTGAAGCCCAGGCTACTGAAACCTAGGAAGCCTGGGTCACAGGGATATCAAGGAAGGGCAGGAAGCCCCACTTTCTTCCTGCAGCTTCTTAACAGGGCTACTTTTACAGCACCTTCCCAGGACTCCAGGGCTCTCCTTCTGACCCCCTGGGAGAATCTCTGTGGCTCTTAAAAGTCAGTCTGGAGCAAATTCAAAATCTTGGGGAGACTAGTTTTCTTCTATATCCAGTTTGGAAAACTGGACGTCCTGCTGTGAACCCACTTCTGGATTTAGCTGCTAAATCCAGCTGGAGGACATCTTCGGTGCCTGCTGGCAAGGCAGCATCTTCCCCTGTGCTCCTCTCTGGACCCCTCCCCGCATCAGGTTTCCCCTGCAGCTGTTCTGACTTTGACAGTCCCCAAGACGACTTGCCTACTTCGCAGGGCAGCTGGGAGGGAGGGTTAAATTCTGTCCTGAAAATCTCAGCGTTTTCTTCTGGGATGAAAAGACCTTGAGGACAATCTGGTCTCATCAACAGTTACCAGGCTCCAAATCCAGCTCGGTGCCTACACTCTGCTTCAAGCTCAGTTTGGGAGAACAGGTTTAATACACGCCGCCTCCTAGCAAGGTGCTACTGGAAACAGTTTTCATATCCAGCAGGGCCAGAGGGTGAGTACTACAACAGAGGGAGACACAGGAGACCTCTTCATCACCACGTTGTCAGTTTAAGGGACAACAAGCTTTATTCCCACTTGCCATGGGGCCCAGGTGGATGCCAATTGCTTTACTAAATTTCTGTCTGAAAAATGGTGCCCAGTACTAGAGCCTTCAGGGGACATCTATAATAGGAAACGGCAGCAAAGCAATAGACATCGGGCTGCAGTTCTTGCCTGGGCATGCTGGCTACGGCCCCAAGGTCCGCACTTGTCTGCCTGTCTTCTTCTGGAGATGCTCCCCGGACCTTGGAATCCAAGGGATGCTCCCAGACTTCCACTAGGTCGGTGCTGCCAAGCTCTAATGGGGCCCAAATTTTACACCAAAACGCTACCCCTCCCTCCTCATCAACTGAGTTTTACTCTTTCTCTGCCAACTCTGGCAACTGGCTCCTGAGAAATACTGTTAGAGAAATTTTTTTTTCCCTTCAAAACACTCACTCCACACCTCATGAAGGTTGCAGAAAGGTGCAGTAATAATCTGGCAGATGTTGACCAAGTGAGACAAATTTTCTGTTGTGAAAGCTACTACTCCTCAATTTAGTCAAATGTAGAAGGCACAGAATTCCTTACCTGACTCTCTGAAAGTTGCTTAGATGTGACATGGAAATAGAATATCAGGGGCCCGGGGGATTTGGTCCTGGATCTCATTAAGGGCATTGAAACTTATGGTATATCAGCATTTGGGTTGAAGAAGAATCATAAGGAAGATTCAAGGTTTGGACAGTTAATGCTGTGATATAATGGGTATAATGGACATTTTTATCCATCCAGCAAAAATTCCGCGTCCTCAATGGGAAGGAGAGCATAAATACTTAAGGATTTATTCTCAACCTTAAGAAATAATTTAATTTTGGCTCTTCTCCCTAATGACAGGAGAGTGACCTCTGGTCACAGAGAATAATCAGGGTGCCTAACGTCATAGGGAACTCAAGACTTAACCCCAATGCCCTCCACTCCTTCAGGAGAACAGCTGTCACCAGTGTCTTCCAGCAGTGCTACTACATTCATTCATTTGATCATGTATTCATTCAAGAAGCTATGTTGTGCTGTTTAAACAAAACAGACAGGTTCTCTGGCTTACAGCTGGGCAAGAGGGAATTAGGGATGAGTGGAAGGCAATCGTATAGATCAGTAGAGAGCAGATGGCGGCTTGAACCAGGACTCGGCTGCTACCAGTGGCACTGGATTTGTAGTATATATTGAAGATACCATTAATGGAACTCAATGAAGAATTGGAAGTGGAAGGATGGTCTCCTAGTTTCCAGCAAAAGCAACTTGGAGGATGCATCTTGGAGGTTTACGAGATAAGGCAGAACACACACAGACTTTTTCTCCTGCAGTTCTAACCATTCTTTCCTAATTTTCTTTGTGGGTTTCTTTTACTCTGTATGTCCTTTAAACATGGAAGTTCTCAAGCGATTTGTCCTTGGCCTCCTCCTTCTCCTTGTGAGATTTCTTGCCCATCTCTGGCTTCTCTTTAAAGCAGACAACTCCTAAAGCTGGGTAGACAGCTCAGGTCTGTCTGCTGAGCTCCATATTCATATTTTCTACCAAACACTAGGATGTTTCTTAAGTGTTTTAAATTTAGCATGTTAAAAGTCTTCTCATCCAGCCATCTCCCACCACCCCAATACCTGCCCTGAACTTTTCCTGCTCCTGTACTTCACTGCCTTGGTCACTGGACCACTGGCCCGCTGGTCACATAACTCAGCACGCCGGGAATCATTCTAGATCCTTCTTCTGCTCTTACAGCACTTCTCACTATATCTTATTGCCTCTCTAGCTTATATATTTCTCATCCCTGCCCTCTGCTCTTCATTTCTTCTCCAGTCGCATAGTTTAGGTCCTTGTCATTTCTTACCACAATGTCTTTCAACTGGTCTTGCAGTCTCAGTCTTGAGCCCTTCTGGTACACCCTCCGTGGTGCTCCCAGAGTGATCTTATTCTTTCCTCTAAAGGTGGTGGCTGGTTCACTTCCTTCAGAATAAAGCCTTTTGCACATGATTTAAATCCTTCCATAACCCAACTCCTCCTAACAACCGTCACGTCATCTCATTTTTTCCTTCATGGAAGTCACTCCTGCACCTTCCTTCACTCTTGTCTCATGACCCTCCAGTGCTTTGTGCAGGGGGGTCAAAAGGCCTCCTCTTTCTTCTCCCTTCTTCACTTGACTTGTCTGCACCCTTCCATTTCATCTAAAGCCTCATTTTTCTTGGAAACTGCCCTGAGCCCTCAGGCTGACATGGATACCCCTTTTCTGTGTTCTTACCCCACGATTAGGCACTTTGTACCCTGCGCTGTCACTGTTAATTCTGTTCGTCTACCTCCCCCTCTAGGCTACAGGCTCCTTGAGAACAGAGACTCTTTCTTACTTTCTTCTGTATTCTCAGGACCCAGCAGCAACGCAGGGTTAACTGTCAATTCATTCACTTGAATCAGTGAACAAACTGGTTTTATGCACTTTTTCAGGGAGGATCTATGAGAAAATTCTATAAACTATAGTTCTGTCCTTTTTGTTTTGACAAAGCTTATTATTTATAAGCTCAAATTGATTATAATGGAAATACAGAAAGCCTCAACTGAATCTGAGGCTCAGCTGTGAAGGATAAGACTATGAAATTCAAACATACTTCTGGAAATCACACACACTCATTAACTCGTATCCTCTCTTAATCTTGGAATAGCGTCCTATTAGACAAATGATTTACATTCACAGTAGAAGTGTAAACAGCATTCTAAAGCATGAATATTAAGCAGCGTTGGCATGTCATTTAAATAAGGGAATTGCTATCCTGGGAAAGTTAGGAATGGGAAAGCATGAACAAAAATCCGGAAAGGAAAGAATTAGGGAGAGCTCAGAATGTTTGTGTGTCTTACCCTCTACGAGCATCTAACCCTCATGGGAGTAGGAGCACTGGCTGGTTCACTTTGTATCCCCGGTGCCAAGTGCCCTGCTTAGCATATGATATGTGAGGAAGGGAGGAAGGAAGGAAAGCAGTGTTAAAAGATGATGGGAGAGGGCTTCCCTGGTGGTTGAGAGTCCGCCTGCCGATGCAGGGGACACGGGTTCGTGCCCCGGTCCGGGAAGATCCCACATGCCGCGGAGCGGCTGGGCCCGTGAGCCATGGCCGCTGAGCCTGCGCGTCCGGAGCCTGTGCTCTGCAACGGGAGAGGCCACAACAGTGAGAGGCCCGCATACCGCAAAAAAAAAAAAAAAAAAAAAAAGATGATGGGAGATTGGCAGATATGGGAGCAACAGTGAGGACAGTTTTAAATACATGTGCAGCTTGCTCTTGCGCAAGACGCACAAAGGATTTTCCATTGGGGTGGGCGCCAGATGCTGTCTGCGGTTGCTCAGGGCCTTACCGATCCTTCTTCACCCATCTCTCTACTTTTGGGGCGGGAAGCCTGTAAACTACATTTCCCAGACTTTTTAGCCAGCTGGCTTATTAGATTCTGCTGGTGGGAGGTACTGATGGGTGACTGGAAGGTGGAAGAAAGGGAGGAGCTATTTCATCTTCCAGCTCTGGGCAGCAGTATCAGTGGGCAGCAGGTGCCTCCCCTGGTTCTTGCTCAGCAGCCAGTTTCTGACAGTGGCAGTGTACATGAACCCCTTGGACATAATTTCCCCTTTGCTCCTCTAGGGCTTACTTAAATTGGAATATTTTTTTGCGTTTTGGGCCCCTCAATCCTTTCACCACTTTTGTAACCAGTTACCGGTATTAAATCCCCTCTGAAATACCTGGAATACTTTCCATTTTCCTGGTTAGACACTGGCTGCTACACAAACACTGACCATTAGACATCAACAAATGAACAAATCAATATATAGATGCATCCATATTTGGTTAAAGGTATATATACAAAGCCTCTGAACTATAAAATGCATTCGAAATCAAATAATACATGAAATAAAGAGACAAGTGAGTAGCAACTGGCATATTAAATGTAATCTCCGTTCAATAGTAGGAGATGTGTTTAAAATCAGAAGGATATAATGGTAAGAAAATGCAGGGAGAATTAGTGGAGTCAGAAGGCATCCAAACCAGGGCATCTGCTAGCCAGCTCTCTGCCTTTGGCAACTCACTTAAACTCTTCTGCCTCAGTTTCACTTTCTGTAAAATGAAAGGGTCGGATTAGATCAACTCTCAGTATACTTCTAAGGCTGGAATTTTAAAGATTTATGCCTTTGAGTAAAATCTCCCTTGGATAGCTGGGGAGGAAAATGCCCCATCTATGGGGGAGAGTCTGGACTTGGCTGGAGCTTCCATTTAGCCTGCCCCTGAAATGCATGTCTGTGTGTGGGCCCTGTTAGCACATCCTGAACCGATCCATTGCCAGATGTTTGTCTTTGCTGGATGTACAAGAACCATTTCAAAAGCTGTGGATATGCCAAGTCATTGCCATGGCAGTGACCTCTATTGACCCTTCACATACACACAAATGAAATAAAGCAAGTTCACACAAGGTACATATGATGAAATTAATAGCCCTGTAATGAACAGGAGTATTGTTCCAGGAATCTGTCACGTTATTAGATACAAAAGAAAAACATTTCTAGACATTGCAAGCCTGTTTTCCACTAGTAAGTTTGTTCTATATTACCTTTGATTTATGTCTCTTAATGTGTTCCTCCACCACCATATATATTTTGTTAATATTAATGTACTTATGCATCTTGAAATTGCTTAATTAATCCCTTGCTTTCCCAGTGAGTTATGTAAGTTGGTGGATTTACATGATAAATATTATAATGAAGAAAACACAACAGTGGAACATAAAATACTAACTTAATTTACCAGACCCATAACAGAGAAGTTTAGGCTATGATTTCCCCTGTGAAATTAATATTTCTTATTGCTTTTTCTAATTAAAGCTTATCCCTTTTCTAGATCCTAAGGGTACCATTTTTTATTCCTAAAAATACTTAGGAGCTGCTTATCTATCAAATCCCTATGTTGGGTGTTTTGGAGGATGTTAAACTAAACAATAAACAGATTCCCACCCCCACCCGCCCCTGTGCATTTTGTACATAATCTCTCAACCTCATCACTTTTGACATTGGGAGCCAGATAATTCTCTGTTGGGTGAGGGATGTTGTGTGCCTTGCAGGCTGTTTAGCGTCATCCTTAGCCTCTATCTACTCCATGTCAATAGCACCTTCTTTCCCACAGTGTTACAACCAAAAATGTCTCTAGATACTGTCAAATGTTCCTTAGGGTGTGAAATTGCCCTGCACCCTGTTTTGGTTACCACTGTATAGGTAGCACTTAGCACAGGGCTTGGCACGTCATAGATTCTAAATAATGCTTGTTGAATGTTGAATAAATACACAAATAACTATATTGCCAAAAAGACCAAAAGAGAGGTACAGATAAAACACTACATGAGTCTAGAAGAGGAATGAGTTGCTCCTGCAGGAGTGCGGGTCCAGGAAGAAGGATTTCTGGGGGAGATGCTGTAGGGAAATGGGAATGGAGAGGGCACGTTTATTAGAAATGCTCTCGGAGTGGATAAGGGTGAAATGGGAGATCAGTTGAACTGGAATGGAGGGTGGCGAGAGGAGCAGGTTAAGGATAAGATAGAAGGGACTTGGATTCAGATTATGAATCCAAGTCTGAAATGCCAGATATGAGTCAAAGCAGGTTCACAAGACCATGGGAAATCATAGCAATAATTGAGTAGGGATGGGACATGTGTCCTACCAGCAGGAGAGAGAATGGAGATGGAGAAACCAGTTAGGATATTTTTATAACAGTTATGAAAAGAGCATGTACTAGGCTTATAGCAGGCACAAAAGTTCCAAGGGAGATTGAGTTGAATAGGGAGGATTGAGGTAGTGCTGGCTCCTTCCCTCTTGTTAGTTTCAGGTATACAGCATAGTGATTCAGTTTTTTTGAAGATTATATTCTGTTATAGGTTACTGTAAGATACTGGGTATAGTTCCCTGTACAGTTAGTCCTTGTTGCTTATCTGTTTTATGTATAGTATCTTGTTAATACCATACCCCTAATTTGTTCCTCCCCCCATGCTTTGGTAACCATAAGTTTGTTTTCTGTGTCTGTGAGTCTATTGCTGTTTTGTATAAACATTCATTTGTATTATTTTTTAGATTCCACATATCAGTGATATCACATTGTATTGTCGTTCTCTGATTTATTTCACTAAGCGTAATATTTTCTAGGTCCATCCACATTGCTGCTAGTGGCAGTATTTCGTTCCTTTTTATGGCTGAGTAATATTCCATTTTATACATATACCACATTTTCTTAATCCAGTCATCTGTTGATGGACACTTAGGTTGCTTCCATGCCTTGGCTATTATAAATAGTGCTGCTATGAACATAGAGGGACATGTGTCTTTTGGGCTTAGTGTTTTCATTTTTTCAGATCTATGCCCAGGAGTGGAATTGCTGGATCATATGGTAGTTCTATTTTTAGTTATTTATTTATTTATTTATTTTAAGGAACCTCCATACGGTTTTCCATAGTGGCTGCTCCACTGTTGGCCCCACCAACAATGTAGGTGTGTACCCTTTTTTCAACACCCTCTCCAACATTTGCTATTTGTAGACTTTTTGATGATAGCCATTCTCACCAGTGTGAGGTGATACCTCATTGTGGTTTTGATTTGCATTTCTCTAATAATGAGGAATGTTGAGCATTTTTTCATGTGCCTGTTAGCCACCTGTATGTTTTCTTTGGAAAAATATCTATTCATGTCTTGCCCATTTTTTGATTGGATTGTGTGTGTATGTGTTTTTGTTTTTGTTTGATATTGAGTTGTATGAGCTGCTTGTATATTTTGGATATTAACCCTTTGTTAGTCTAATCATTTGCAAATATTTTCTCCCATTCTGTAGGTTGTCTTTTCATTTTGTTGGTGGTTTCTTTCGCTGTGCAAGAGCTTTTAAGTCTAACTAGGTCCCATTTGTTTACTTTTGCTTTCATTTCTTCTGCGTTTATGGCCCTTCGTGACTCTCCAGCCCCTTCTCCCACCATATCATCTATCAATCAGTCCCACCCTTCTGTTCCCATCTTCTTAGAGTCAACTGTTGCTTATTCCCCAAGACATTGAACCTGAGCCCTTCAAACAGTATCTGCCCTTTGCAATCTCTTTGGAACACTTTCTCTACCTTTGTCTGCTTGGAAAATTCTTATTCACCCTTCAAAATGCTGTTCAGGTGCCGTGTCGTTCACAAAGCGTGTTTGGGCCACTCACGGTGGGGTAAACACTCTTCTGTATCTCGTGCACATTTATATTTTTACACAGGTCACACTGTGTCGTGATTGCCTTTTCTAATGTACAAAACTCTTCGCTCCTTGAGAGTAAAAATTGTGTCGTCTTGTACTTTTTCTATTTGCTTGGCATAATGACTAGAAAATAACATTTGTAAAATGAGATTCTTTAGGTTTGGTTCTCAGGAAGTCACTGGTAGTTTTCCAGAAGAGTTTAAGTAGAATAGCAAGGGTAGAAGTTAGTTAAGAATGGAGGGTTAAGGGGTGAGTCAGAGGTGGGAAGCAGACATACTGATGGAGATGGCTCTGTTGAGAAGTGTGCAGGCAGAGGGCAGTGTAGTGATCAAGCTTGTGAACTCTGCAGCAAGGATGCTGTGTTCAAACCCTGGCTCTGCCGTATACTAGCTGTGTGACCTTGGGCAAGTCACCTAACTTCTCTGTGCCTATTTCCTTATTAAAAATAAAAACAAAAACTGGGCAAGATAATTTTGTACCTTCCTTATAGGGTTGTCAGGGATTAAATGAGTTAATCCATGTAAGATTTTAGAATAGTGCTTGACACCTAATGAGTGCTCCACAAATACTAACTTAAGAAAACTGGACTAGACAACCAAGAGATAATAGTCAGTGAAGTGTTGGTTGGTTGGTTGTTTTCAGCTTGGCAGACATAGCATATTTGTAGGCTGAGTGGAAGGAACGAATTCAGAGGGAGGGATTGAGGTAGGAAGCAAAAGAGGGAGGATAACTGATGGAAAAAGACATCATTGATGCAGCAGGCCTTCCTCTGAGACTGGAGGGAAGCAGGAAATGAGTGAAGATGCTAAGGGAGAGGAGGGAGTTGAGGGAACACACTTGGATGCCACTCCTCTTGTGTGAAGTGTAAGACCTGGTAGCTTTGCATCTGTGTAGCTTTGTAGATAGGTTCTGTTTCTCTCTACAGCACTTCTCTCACGATTGTTTTTTCCAAAAGTCGTTTCCCTTGCACATATGTGAGATGATATATGTGTAAGTTATTAACTGAACTATAGTTTATAATAGCAGAACATTGGAATCAACCTGAATGTCCCCACTTTGGGGACTGCTCATATACATTACGGAACTCAAGAGAATACTATGCAGCTGTAACAAAGAATGAAGAGCTCTTTATATACTGATGTGGAATGACCTCTGAGAGCTATTGTTGAGTGAGAAAAGCAAAGTGCCTAACAGTGGCATGGCATGCTACCATTTTAAAGCCATTGTAATAAAAAGAGGAAGGGTGAAATTTAAGAGGGTGTGTTTGTAGATGCCTAAAGTATCCCTAGAATATATGCAAAATATTGATAAAATTTATTCCCCTCAGTGGAAAAGAACTCACTTGCTGGGGGACCAGGGTGGAAGGGAGCCTTCTCACCATATATCCTTTGAACTCTTTGAATTTAGAACATGAAAATGCACTATCAATGCAAAAGATTTAAACTAAAAATCTTAACAGTGATTGTCCACAAATGAGTCCAGCTCTATTCCTGATGTTTGGTTTGATTTCTTGGGGATTACAGTCATAATAACAACAAGTAAGAACCATGACACAAGTATCAACCAAACCTGATTTTTATAATCCCAGCTACCTTCTCAGGAAAGTCCTCACTGTGCAGAGTGAATCACCTTGTTGTGCTGAACACCACAGTCATTTCGTACATGAGAATTTGGAAATAGGTGCTCTAAGTAAGCAGGATTTCCCTGCATAAGGTAAGATTCCTAGACTAATACCAGACAGAATAAGTGAGAAGCAAATTTATGATGGGAGACAGTAGAAGCCAATAAGATGAGGTTGCAAGGAACTGAAGACCAGGGAAGCCAGACAGACCAAGACAATTAGAAGTTGTTTTTCTTTTGTGCAGAATGTGATGCCACTTTCCTGTGATCCCCAAATCCTGATTCTGCTACAGGTAATATTCTGGATATTTTTTAAAGTATTGTTGGGATGATCAAATGAAAACATACACATAAGTGCTCTGAATAGAGTCTGATATACAGTAAGCGCCCAATAAATCTTAGTTGTTAATAATAATTATTTGAACTTGTTTTGAAGCTGAGGATTTTGGAGAGTGGGCACCAAGTTTGGGTCAATTCCAGATGAGATCAAGGGATGCGAAGCGAAAAACAAAATTTCAGCAGAAGCAGGAAATTTAAGGTCAAGGATAATATAGAAATATAAGCCCATGGGGAGCTGAGGAATTTTGCGGACAGGGCTTTGGGTTTTGGTAAAGGTTGTAAATCCATCTTATCTAGATCTGAAGTAGCTGTGAAACTCCAGCTAACATCTGAGTTACAGAGCCAACCAGCATCCCAGGTTCACATGGCTAGTGATCATAGAGGGACGGCAAAAATGTTCCTATTGCCATGCCTGGAACTCAGCACCTGCAGTGACCCCAGGGTGAGCATTGAGGAGGCTGTCATGGAAGAATCTGTCCTTACTGCTCATTTAATATTTTACAGCTAGTTTTGATATGTGAGCCTTCCTGATGAAAACCAATAGCGTAAACTGGAATTATCCAAATTTTATAGAAATGGTTGCTGTGGTTTTATAGCTTCAGAATGAATGTAGCTCCAGGAGGAGGCCACCCAAACATATCCAGCACTTCTGGGCATCTTTACTTATAGAGAATGGAGATCTGATTAGCCTCAGGGTCATTGCTGATGGCCACAGTTCACCAGGATTTGATGCGGTCAGTGGTTTAAATTTCTCTCTTCAGGAGGAGGTACCTCTAGGGAATTACACAGCACCATCAGCAGCTGTTGTGTGGACTTAAACTGGATTTGGGTAATAGGAAAATGGTTTTATGAGTCAAAAAATGTCGTGTTGCCTCCTGTCTCAGTTGTCTGAATACTGTCATCATTGTCCCCAAATTATTATCTCAACTTTGGTTCTATAGCAGGTTTTGTGTCTTGGAATGAATTTTTAAAAGCAGGAGTAGCTAATTATCCGTATTTATTTCCCTAAGGCTATAATGCCATGTATAAGTGCAGCCTGGGATGATGACTTGGAGTTAGAAAACCTGTGTCTGAGGGCTGGCTGCCACATAGCTGGCAACTGGGCTGTCCCATGGATTTCCATATAGAGGCTTTTCCATTGCAAAGGTTTATATTCTCTTTTGAAATTCTCATACTTCTGGGAAAGTATCTTGAATTAAACCCCCCTCCCTCTGTATCTCCATCCATCCATCCATCCATCCATCCACCCACCACCATCCATCCGTCTGTCTATCCAATCTGTTCTTCACTGTTTATTATATCCATTTAAAAAGAGTAATTTCTGGGTGAGGAGGGCAGGTAGAAGAACTGGCTGAGATGTAACAAACCTCAGAGTATTTCTGCACTTGCCCTGGGCTCATGCCCATCTCCTGGTTTTTATGCACAGTCCCTGACCCTCCTTTGTATTTTTAAATTTTTTAAATTTAATATCTTTAATAGAGTATAATTGCTTTACAATGTTGTGTTAGTTTCTGCTGTGTAACAAAGTGAATTAGCTATAAGTATATATATATCCCCATATCCCCTTCCTATTGAGCCTCCCTCCCACCCTCCCTATCCCACCCCTCTAGGTGGTCACAAAGCTCTGAGTTGATCTCCCTGTGCTATGCAGCAGCTTCCCACTAGCTATCTATTTTACATTTGGTAGTGTATATACGTCAGTGCTACTCTCTCACTTCGTCCCAGCTTCCCCTTCCCACCCTGTGTCCTCAAGTCTGTTCTCTACCTCTGCGTCTTTATTCCTGCCCTGCCAGTAGGTTCATCAGTGCCGTTTATTTTAGATTCCATATATGTGCACTAGCATATTTGTTTTTCTCTTTCTGACTTACTTCACTCTGTATGACAGACTCTAGGTCCATCCACCTCATTACAAACAATTCAATTTCGTTCCATTTTATGGCTGAGTAATATTCCATTGTATATATGTGCCACATCTTCTTTATCCATTCATCTGTCGATGGACATTTAGGTTGCTTCCATGTCCTGGCTATTGTAAATAGAGCTGCAATGAACATTGTGGTACACGTATCTTTTTGAATTATGATTTTCTCAGGGTATATGTCCAGTAGTGGGATTGCTGTAACCCTCCTTTTTAAACTAGGGATGTCCTGGCAGCAGAAAACTACAGTAAGGATATCTCAGCAGCGTCAGTTGCTTTCTCTAGGCATGGATTCATATATTTCAGCCTGGGCAGGCTGCTGCTGGATGGATTCCTGGTCCAGCCTGGACCATGTCCACCATGGCAGACTCATCTCATTCCAGTTCAGGGTCTAGGCATTTGTCATGGACTCACATGCCCCAGGATGGATCAGTGCCTCTGCTAGAGCCATGAAGTCTGACAGTTGATAGCCTCCTGGCAGAGTGGGTCTCAGAAAGTCTGCTTAAGCTGGGTGATTAAGCTCTGGTCATACCCAGCTTTGGGATAGGCTGGTAGACAGCAGGTGGCCTACATATCAGATTCATGCATTTTACATTCTACACGTATTACGCACCCTCTGTGGGCCAGGCACTCTGAGCCACTGAATATCAGAAAGTGCCCAAGACTTCTCAATCGCCCCCACTCAGTTGCTGGAGCTCTGCACTCATCTGGAGGTGAGCCTGAAGGCTCTGCAACTCTACCAGGGCCAACTGGGCACTTGTTTGGTGGGAGCGAGCTGGAAGGGGACCCTCAGAGGCTGAGCCAGAGTGGGATGACCAAAGACTTGTACTTCCTGCTCCCGGCTGGAGCGCCAGGGTCTGCAGAGCTTTGTTCTTTTGCTTCCTGATGGAAAGGACTATGGTAAGGTGGGGGAGGGAGTGAATTTCCACTCTCTTCATTGGGGTTAGGACAGTCTGACCTGAGCCCCTGCAGGGGCATTATGAGTCTGGCCTCTGCAGGCCTGAGCAGAGGTTCTGATGGGCAGCAGAGGTCAGGACCTGGGGGTTTGCGCAGAGGAGGAATGAAAGTGGCCAGAGAGACTAGAGACTAGTTCTCAGGACTGGAGAACTGATCACAGATGACGACCTAATAGAGGCAAAGTCCTAGGAGGGATGAGGACAAGTAGGATGGGTAGAAAGTGCGGGCGCAAGGCCCAAGACAAGGAGAAATAGGTTTGACGCTCCTGGCAGGAGGGATTAGAGCTTTCCCCTTTATGTTCCCTGCATCTAGGGCAGCACTTAATACAAATGTTGGTTAATTTGAATTAAGTTCCGTAGCCATTCCTTAAATGTCTTTATATCATAAGGTGTATTAAGTTCAGCTGAAGCTGACGAATCACCACCACCCAAGACGTGAAGGACAGAGAAGAGGCAGTCTGCATTGCCTCCTGCCACGCACGGGCTGAGCACTTTACATCATTAACCCATTGAAACCTTTAAAGAACCCCACAAAGTAGATAAGATCGTCCTCCTGTAGATGAGGAAACTGAGCCTTAGGGAAGTTATTTGCCCAACTTCACATGGCTGTGATGTGGTGAGGGTGGGGCTACAATGTATGGGAATCTAGGATGGTTCGGTTTTCAGACCTCAGATCTACTCCTCAAACTACTTCCGAAAGCTCTGTGGGGGCAGAAGTCATGCTTTGGCCATCTTTGTGGTTCTGGCACTGGGCCTGAAAACGGAAAGCAATCAATACGTTTTTGCAGAATGAATGAATGAGTGAATGATGAATGATGGATGAAGTTGCATCTTTGCTCATGAATATGTGTTTGGTGAGTTCTTGGCCATGGAGCTCACACATGTAGGATGGATGGAGACTCAGTTTTTGAGGTCTTATCAATAAAAGGCAGGGATCACATTTTCCCTTTCTTTGATGTTCTGTATTCAATAGGTGCTGCATTAATACCCTGTTTATAATAATGCTTCTGCTACCTGAACTCTTTCAGAAACAGCTGAGGTCTCCAAAAGATAATATCACATCGGTTCAAATCAGGGGAAGTTTTGAGCATTTGTTCAACTATTGGAGGAATACTTGGGACTTTTTTCCTTCCTTTATCTGACCCATCTTTATTGGCTCACAGAATTGAAAGATTACAAGATCATTTCTAACTGTTTCTGGGATTTACTGCTGCTCCTTTCAGGAAAGCAATTCAAAATTAGTCTATTCAAACACACGTTTTCTTCAAACAAAAGTTTATTTGCTATATATAGAAAAATGCCACCAGAGGACTAATTTGGCAGTTTTGTTGATTACCCATTGTAATGAGCATTATTACATAATTAAAAGAATTTTTTTCCTAACTGCCTTTCACTACTAATTAACATTTTATACATTCTTCAGTGGACACTTTGGGTTGAACCAGAGACATAATTATGTCATTTCTATGCGAAGAGCAGCTTATGAATTATTAATTAATATTAAATCTGTTGATTAAAGGCTAATTCATAAGTAAACGTATTACAGCTCACCAAGTACTGCTCTCTAGAAGCTTTCTTTTACAATTTCTGTGGTCCCTCATCCCTTGCTAAAGAAAGACATAAGCTGGCTACACAGACTCTAAGGAACAAAAGTAATCCATTTCCAACTCTGTCTGAATGTTTAACTATTATTAACTTTTTGCCTTCCAGTTGCTTTTAAAGTTGTAAAGCACATGCAGGGTGCAAGCAGGCCATGGAAAGCAGTCACTCACTTCCTTAAGTTTTTCTTTAACTCTAAAATGGAGAGCTATTCTCTGGTAATACACAAGCACTCTGCTTCCTGAGACCACACCAGCCTGGTGTGCACTAAGGAATGAGGGTCTCCATAGTGTCTGGTGCAGCCCCTCCCAGGAAATCACTGGGACCCCAGCCAACCTTCATCTGGGCAGGAGTAAACTCACAGTACTGCTGAAGGGAAGTTGTCTTCTCAGGCACCTTGGGGCATCTCCGCTGCCCCTTCCTTTTAGGTTCATCTTCAAGCCCCAGGTCCTGGCTGTCAATGCTCCAACCTGGCACTGTGGTGGCACCAAAGCAGGCTGTGAATGCCGCTTATCTCACACCATGGATGGCAGAGCTGTGGCCGTCCTTCTCTGGAGTAGTCAGCTAGTGAAACTGACAAGGCACCCATTCCTTAATTACACTTTATTTTAGGCCACGAATCATACTCCTGGTTTCCATCACACCTCACCAGGCTGTCTGCCCTGGAATTAGCATCCTTGTTTCAAATCACTTGCTGATATCTGTGGGTTATTCCTATTTCTGCTTTCTAAAGTTTACTTTAAGTATTGGGTTGACCAAAAAAGTTCGTTTGGGTTTTTCTGTAAGATGTTATGGAAAAACCCGAACGAACATTTTTGGCCAACCCAATAGCAAGATTTTGTCAGTTATTTTTGTGGGAGGCTATTTTTAAAAAATTAACAGCATAGATTCAATAAATCCCTGTCTGACTATTTTACTCATTTATCATGGGTTAACTTTGATCTGTTCCTTGGCCTGGCAGCTCTCTCTCTAACCTGAGTTTGCTGTCCTACATGCATGTTCTGTGTCTCAGTACATCTGTGTGTGTTTTGTTTCCTTGATGGGAAGAGTCACCTTCTGCTGCTTGGGTGGGGCACAAGCTGAGAATTATTATTGTAAAGTATTGTGTAGAGTATAAAGTATTGTGTTACTTTCCACATTGCTGTTTAACAAATTCACATACACACTCACATGCTGGCAACATTAGCACAATAATATGTTTTGTGTTCATATGTATTTAGTAAAATGATCCACACCCAACACTTCATTAGATCCTCATAATACCCATGTAAGAGCAAAAAGTATTGTTCTTCTTATTTTATGCAGAATATGTTACAAAAAGGCTAAGTGGCTTGGACATTGTCCTACAGCTATTTACTCTTGAAGGTAGGAATAGACCCTCGTCCTTCTATTTCACTGCTCTTCTCCGTACAGAAAATCCCATAAATCCTCACCTCAACCCTTCCCTACATATGCCACCTATCTGGTGAAAGGTGAACATGTGGGAGAGCCTAGTTATTAGACTTATGTTGATCTCCCAGTTCTTCAACGTGGTTGATTGACTCTTTGAGATAAAGACTTCTCCTGGCTGGTTAAAGTATAAACATCCCTAGAATGAACACTATATCATATTATCAAAGTCACTTCCCCTTGAGTGGTTGAGTTTAATGATTCCTTTCCCAAGAGCATGTTTTTCTAGCAGTGAAGAAAGCATCATCGGCCTTAGTCATACAAATTTGGGGGATCTAAGATGTCTCTTCACACTGTAGGTATAGAGCATCTAAATTCAGTATGGGCCATAAGTTATAACCTGACATAAGCTCGTTACAGAACTGAATGACTTGATCTTGTGGGAACACTGCTGGCAAGAAAGGCTTCACTTGAGACGTAATAACAGATGGAGGGGACCAAGCATGCTTTTGTGCTGACTCTGGTCACGTGTAATGACCCTTCTTTGTCTTCTTTCTTAACTTCCAGACAAATGTCTGCCTGGCTTCTGACTTGGAGAGCCAAGGCTTTGTCATTAAATTCCAGCTTTGGTCTGAGGACATCAGAACCCCTGGCTTTTTGACCAGGGAATGATGTTGTCCATCAGCCCAGTCTGGATTTCATGTTGCTAATCAAGTTCTGAAGTAAGAAGACTCTTCATTCAAGGGCAATTCTTAGCTCTCTGATCTGCCACTCTTCCAACTGTCACATTAGAGACTCTTATGCTTATAATTACACCTTGACATCCTGGTTGGGGATGCCTCTTACCCATAGATCATGGCTTTTACCTGTGCTGCTGCTTTTCCCTACCTCATCCCCTTCCTACCCATGGACTGTTCAAGATGGGGACTTCAAAATAGCCCAGCTGAAACACTTGTATAAAATTTCAACAATTTCAGCAAAGGAAGACCTTGTGGTGGAGAGATATGGCCATACACTCTGCCCTTGGTTTCCATTTAGCTTTATTAAAAAATAGGTACACTGCTTCTTTAGATGCTCACGTAGCATCAGAATTCTACCTCTGTAGTTCCTGGAACTTAAAAGATGTTGTATAATTGTTTTTCCAGTGAATGAACCTGAAATCTACAAATTTCAGTTCCTTAGTGACCTAAAGACCCATCCTACCTCCATTGCTTTCTCCTCTGCCTTAGCACAATGCCAAAATGCTTCTCCATTGCACCCCTTCACCAGCCTCAGATCTTCCTATGTACCCTCAATCCTCTGGAAGGGGGTCTGATCCAGGGGTCCAGGACAGAGTTTCTTTCTTTCTTTTTTTTTTTGCGGTACTCGGGCCTCTCACTGTTGTGGCCTCTCCTGTTGCGGAGCACAGGCTCCAGACGCGCAGGCTCAGCGGCCATGGCTCACGGGCCCAGCCGCTCCGTGGCATGTGGGATCTTCCCGGACCGGGGCACGAACCCGTGTCCCCTGCATTGGCAGTCGGATTCTCAACCACTGTGCCACCAGGGAAGCCCCAGAACAGAGTTTCTTTTCTTTAGCCTTCTGCCACTTTGCCTGGCCTGAGCTGTCCTGGCAATGTGAATGGAGTTTAAGCCCTGCCCCCAAACCCAGCTTTCAGGACTCTAGCCCATCCTGTTGTAGGGACTCAGAAGACTTTATTTCAGTCCAACCTTGTGCTATCCCTGGGAGATGGCACAGATAAGGAAATAATCATGAACCTGCAGAAATAAGACTCCGAAAGATTTACCAGGTATGATTAGAAGAAAAGCCGATGCTCTTCTAGAACAGAGCCCAGTATTCTTTACAAACTTAGCAATAGAACCAAACCCAGTGAGAATGATCCCTAGTGCTATTTTAATCCATTCTCCAGGCTTCTGCCTCAACAGTCTCCAGCACTGATCACACATTAATTCTTCTAAGATGCCTTCTTCCTTGTCCGTGATTCAGCTACATCCACGCTTAGGAGGAATCCCAGAGCTCAGCCTAGTCCACCTTGCTTTATACCTTCAGCTGGATTATCTAGTCCTACTCAAGGTGTTTCTACAGCTCTGATGCACATCCAGGTGTAGTCCTGACTGCTCATGCTGCTGCAACTACTCAGGGCACTCGTGATCCAGTTGAGGAATGAATTATTTAGAGAGGGCTGAGCTGTTGTAACAAGATCCAGCAAAATTTCAGTGGCCCCAGAAATACAGAAGTTTTTATACCCTCATCCAGGGAAATGTTCCAGGTTAGTGGCTAACTCTCCTCTTTGGGGGCCCAGGCTGGTGGCAACACTGCCATCTTCAACACCTGACTCCCAAAGCCACTTGCTCTTTGCTTTTCCCCACCCCAGAGGAAACAGAAAAAGAAGCATGGAGAGGTACAACCTGGTCTTAAGCTTCCACAGCCTGGAAGTGGCCCGCGTTGCTTTCACTCACATTCCATCGTCCAGTAGTAACATGGCTACACCTAGCCAACTGCAAAGGGGGCTGGGAAATGTAGTCCAGTTACATGCCCAGTTACATACAAGAAGAGGAACTGGGTTTGGTAAAGAGCTAGCAATCTCTGCCACAAGGAAGGAGAACACACACACGTGAAACTGAAAATCATGTGTCTGAGACAGGAACCCAGGGAAGAATAACACCAATTCTGAGTAGCAGCAGTCTGTGTAGATGATCCATTTCCAAAGGCTTTATGAATGTATTTTGCTCTGATTATTGTGGTGAGGGACAGAGATAGTAGAGGAGAGTTCAGGTTTGGGCATATACACCCGTTCTGTGTATCCATCCATCCATTCTTTGATTCAGTTAATTCTTTTGGAATACCAATAATAGGAACAAGCAAGCAGTAGATTGGAGTCAGAACACAAATAAGCTTGTCTGGAGGACAGGGCCCATGTTAAGGTTGCAACATGGAGAAGAAGCTTGTGAGGGTAATGGAGTAGGGAGAACAGATAAAAGAGCAAGGCCCCATGATGGAAATCAGAGTATATATGACAGTCAAGAGGAGAGTTCTTTCTTATGGATCTATGTGTAGAATAATATAGAGAAAAATCAGAGGAATCTGGATGAGATGGAAGGCAACTGCCAAAAAATTAGAGATAAGGTAAAGAGTCCTGGATTAAGAGTGGAACTAAAGAAATAAAAAGGGAGATATCAATAGCAACAAAAATGAGCAGGACATGGTGACTGGTCTGATGTGGGAGGCGAAAAAGGATGAGGTTCTGAGCCTGGAGAACCTGGTACCACGGATGGAAGGAGAAATTGAGAGAGGATGGTGGCAAAGCAGTGCTTGGATTGTTAATTTTTATATCCAAGTAGAGATAGTCCATGGTTAACTGGAGATGTAAAATTCAGGACAGGATGAGGAATTAGGGCTAGAAATTAGAGGCTTGGAGAGAACTCCATGTGGCGGGTTTTGAACATTTTATAGGACCTCAAGAAGGAGTATAGAGATAGAGAAGAATGACCATCTCAGGACTGAGCCAGGTATGATATACACCTGATGCTATTTTTGTGTCTGTTGAAATATTACAAAAGTGGCTTTGCCCAAGGAATTCTGACCCTGGGAATCCAGCAAGAAGCATAAGAAGCAGCTACACATTCCATTTTACTGTGTCTTTTACATGTGGACTCAAATGTTTTCTTAATTGAATGCCCTCATTTTTCTAAATTCTTCGGGAAAGGTTCAAGGGAGATAAGGCACAAGGAGGTGAAGTCATTTGCTTTTAGTTGCATGAGTTAATGGCTGTAGTAGTAATATAACTCGAGACCAAATCCATTAGGACAGTGTTCCCGACTCTGAGAATCGATAATCTATGGTTTCACTAAAGCAAAAGCATGTTGCTTCAAGACAAAGGCATGTCACTGTACTTCCTGGCACCATAAAAGTTATTTTAATATCGAAATTTTATCCTTGTTGTTCAGAGTGTCATGCTTTGCAGTATTATTGAGTGTTTGAGTCCTGAAAGCTAGCCCTGAGGAACCTTCCATGCAGCTGGATTTGGCTGTTTTAGTCTCAGGTCAGGCTTCCATTCATTTCATCTCTGAAATCTAATGATCTAACCTAATAAAATTATAAAAGATTCTAAACTGCTCTGCACTTAATCAGTTTAGTGCAAGAGAATTAAATCAAAGCCCTAGGTGTGCACCCCTCATCGCACAGATGGAATCTCACCCTGGGAGACAATCTTATTATTTGGTTACTTATTATTTGGGAGGCTGGAAGGTTGGGAGGGGATTGCATGAATTTTAAAAAATATGTTAAGAACCTAACAGGATGGGGCAGCTTTGTGGCTTTACTGGTGAAGCTTAGTGTAAAGAGTGGGGTTTGGGCTATAGGTAGGTCTGAGATCTGATCCACATGCCACCGCTTATTATTTATGTGACAGTGGGAGTTAGTGAGCCTCAGACTCGCCATCAGTTGAATTGAATTGGTGAACAGAACTAACATGGTATTGTTATTGTAAGGACTTTCTGAGATTTTTAAAATATATAAAGTTTTTTAGCATATACAGTCAGCCCTCTGCATCCACGGATTTGGAGTCCAACTGTACTATGCCTTTTGTATAGAAGGCTTGAGCATCCGTGGATTTTGGTATCCGTTGTGGGGGACATGTCCTGGAACCAATCCTCTGCAGGTACCAAGGGCCTACTGTGTAAACACACACACACACACACACACACATTTGTATATATATTATAGTAGTGTGTGTGTGTATCCTAGCAGTGTCTGTCACGAAAACTATTTATGTCATTATTATAATTACTAATTATTATATTTAAAATATTTTCCTTATATATTTTTTAAAAATAGCAGTGGGCCAAAAGAGTGGGGGGAAGTCTACTGAACATAGTGTGGAAATAGATTTGTTCTGCCTGCATCATAACAAGACTTTCAGGAAGCCAAAAACAGATAAATGTATGGTTATTACGGTGTCCTCCTAGAAGGGACTCAATTGAAAGAACATAGCTCTGGTGAGAGTTTTGAAGGGTAAATGTCACTGAGTGAGGTCCTGAGAAGACTTATAGAGATAGTCCACTTCATGCCTTACTCCAAGTGAAGAACAGAACATGTCTTCTTGGACTAGATTGGGATGAACCCAATATCATGAGAATCCCAGAGAGTCTTGGGATTTTTCTCCGGTGCCTGGCCTTCCTTTGCTGGCTGTGATGTGGGAGGAAAAGCTTTTTAGCAGCAGCCCTGGGTCAGGCAAGTCATTCTGATTCGTTTTTGACAAAAATTCAGTTTCGCAACAAAATTTTCTACAAATATGGGATCTGTTAATAATCAGGCCTCCTCAGAAGTTATAAATTCATCCATTCACTGAACGTTTATTGATACCCTGCTCTGTGCCAGGCACTGGTGATGCAGAGATGAGACACACAGTCCTTCTGGCTCGCCAGAGCCTCCCAGCTTGGGAAGCTCCCAGGACACAGGCGGACGTGCTCAGCACTGCAATAAACACTACAATGAGGGTGAGCCTTAGCTCTAACTAAGGCCCACAAGTGGACAGCCCACCCAGTCCTGGCAGCTGGGGAATATTGATGACTGGCCTGTTCTTGCTTCATAGAAGAATTCTCTTAGAATCATTTCATCACTCAGAGCACTTATTTTACACATCAAAATCCTATTTTAGGTTTTTGGCCCAGAGCTGTTTTAAACAGTGGATCCTGTTGTGACTAAGCACTACCAAAGTAACAATTGGTATTATGAGGATACTTATAAAAGTGCTTTGTCCTTTCCGAAGAGAGAACTGTTTAGCATTGCAAAGAGAGGTGGTAGTGGTACTGAGCACTATTCCAGAAGCACTGTGCTTCTGGAAATGATAGAAAGTTCTGATTATATCTACAGGAGCTCCTTAACAATATATAGCTTCTGCAGTTTAGCTCCTCACTCCCAGTGTCCTCTTAATCCCAGTGCATAACAGTGGTTCTGCAGTTCATGCGTCAGGTACCCTTAAGGCTGCTGTCTGTGTGAAAGGCAAACTCTAGAGTTGTGCAGTGTACATCTTGTACAACTGAATATGCCACCCTCAATTCAGGCAGTTTCAAATTACCTTTGAAAGGTAATTTGAGAGATTTTTCTTTCCTCCCCGAACATGGGTCAGGGTTGATTATAAATATTACAGAAATGAGAATACATTTGAGTCTCCTTCTGATAATATGGAACTTATTATCATTTTTTTTTCATTATCTATGATCTGTATATGAGGACCTGGTTCACTTGGATTCACATCTGTGTTTTATCTCTGGGACTTTGGGCAAATTACTCCACCTTTTTGAATTTCATCTATAAAATGGGATAATAATAGCTAACATTTAATGAGCTGTCACCATATGTAGACAATGTTCCAAGTGCTTTGTATGCATTATCTAATTTAATGCAAAACACCTCAGTAACATTTTCTTGTTACCAAGGCTTAAACCTTGGGATCAATGTCTACCCAAGATCACCCAGCAATTAAGTGCAGGGCCCAGGACTTGAACCCAGATCTGTCTAGCTCAGATGCCTATGCACTTCACTATGCCATGAGCTAGTCACATGGATTGATATATTACTGTCCCCATAAAAAATGGATTTCTCTCTGAATTAACACATTGTCATTCTGGTTTATCGTTGTTTTAAGCCAAACATTGTTGATGCTCACATTTGCCTTGAGGGGTCTAGTTCAGGGAATAGGTTGCAACACCTCCTCCTGGTACTACCTTTGGTTTAATACACTCTGCAGGATCAATAGCTCTAATAGAAATTTTACTTTATTTATATATTACCATTTGTGTTAATGCTAACATATTTATTTCTCTTCCATTCTTCAAATGAGATTTGAATCTACTTGATATTTTTTCTCTACTGCTTGGGACAGTGGACAGTGAATTCCATGGACTTAAAATGCTGTACCTCTGTCTGAGTAATTAATATATTCTAGCTACAGCAATTACTGAACCTTTTGGCTACTCACTTTGTGTTCATCCAGTTGGATAGAACATCAGTTGTAGCAACTTGGGCTTTTCTAAAAAAGGGATTAAAAATAATCTAATCAGTTGTCTGGGCTGCTTTCCCATGAAGAACAGGCATTGTAAAGTAATTGAGTCCCTAACAGTGTCCCTGGAATAAAAGAGGTGAAGACAAGTTGAGCTTGGGTTCCCATACAGATGCCCACAGAGCCTCATGTAGGACACTGAATGCTCCAAAGCTAAACTTTGTGTCCAGGGCTTAAAGTTCAAGGCCCTTTCCCAGGCCAAGTCCAACACACTGTGCCAAATGGGTCATGTTAGATTTTGTTTCTCATCTTGATCTTTTTTTTTCTTAACTTTTTGAGTGACCTTTTTTTTTTTTTTTTTTTTTTTTTTGCGGTACGTGGGCCTCTCACTATTGCAGCTTCTCCCGTTGCGGAGCACAGGCTTCGGACGCACAGGCTTAGCGGCCATGGCTCACGGGCCCAGCCGCTCCGCGGCATGTGGTATCTTCCCAGACCGGGGCACAAACCCGTGTCCCCTGAATCGGCAGGCAGACTCTCAACCAATGTGCCACGAGGGAAGCCCTGCTATTAACATTTTGATGTATTTTCTTTTATATATATGTGTGTGTGTGTGCATGTACACATACATATGTAATATGTAGCTATAAAATAGTATATACAGTTACGAAATGTAACAGTGTGTACAGTTACATAACAGTTATATATGGTATGTAATATATATCATAGTAATAGTATATACAGTTATATAATAAGAAATATAATAGTAAATATAGTTATGAAATAGTAATGCAGTTATGAAACAGTATTACTATTTGCAAAAAATATAACAGCTTATATATAAGAATGCAAAAAACCTTTCACATTTATGAGAGTTTCTAGCTTGGGTTTGTAGTGTCTTGTTTTTGTGGTGGAGGCATTTGTTTTTGTTCATTTACTAGAGTGTTGAGGAGCCCCTGGGCTTCTATCCTTCCAGACCTTAAGAAGAGGCTGACAGCATTATTGATCACCTGCCTGTCACAGTGATTGGCCATGTTCTGCTCCTGCAGCGTTTGACCATTGCATTTCTATTGCTGGAAGCTGCACTGATCGCTGGGGATGGCAGAGCGTGCATTTTGTCAAGTTCATAACTCACCCAAACCTCCTGGGTTCAGCGTTTTCACCTGAAGTGGAAACTTCTGATGTTCAAGCTAATTTATTCTTAAAATAAAAATGTTCTCTTTCTAAGAAAAAGAACTCAGAAAAGCCCTTGCACATGGCTTTCAAAGGTATCAAAGAGTTTATGTCATACAACATTTAATGACTTAAGTAGAAAGGAGTAGTGGCATAAACATCTTCCTTAAATTACTTGGCTTTAAAACTGGAAAGTATTTGGCAAAAAAAAAAAAAAAAAAAAAAAAAAGGTTTGCATTTTCCTATACTTGGGGTTTGGAAAATAACTGTAGGCTCCTCAAGGAATATAATCTGACCATCCAAACATGATCTGAACCTCAGAGCCTGATAGACCCCATTACTTGCCTTAAGAAATCATTTGCACATCTTTTAAAAAGACCTTGGCATTTCCATCACAAAGATTTGTTGTTTATTATTATTCTTCTTTTAATCCTAGAAAGAACATGGTTATGTTGAAATCTTGGAAATTTAAAGTACATGAGGTTTTTATTTCCCTGAGTCAAAATCTTCGTAATGAAATACCTTGTGTGTGTTCTTCATTTTGCTACAGATTGAGATTCTATTTTCTAAAACAAGAACTGATAGCACTGAATGAAACACAGCCTAGACAATAAATTTTATGAAGCAACGAATCTGTTTACAGGTGCAGTGGTTGGCTACTGTGAATTTAGTGACTGACATGTAATATGAAGGCCAAACTGGGCTCAAGAGTGACTGAAAACAAGCCCAGAGGGAAGGACACCACAGAAGGTGAGCCAGACAATTCCATTTTCTGAGCAGTTGTTGAAAGTAAGGTCCTGGAAGCTAATAGTTTAGTGTCTAAAGGAAGCTGGGTTTTTTCTTCTTTCCTCTGTCTGCTGTAATTAAATTATTCCAGAGCCACATTTGCCCAAAGATAAGAAGATTTTAAGTGTGTATATTTGTATGTGTGGGTTATAGTGACATAAACAAGAGCGATCCTGCTGTGGAAGATCTTTCTCTGGTAGAGGAGCTTCTGACATCTTTTGAGCATTTTATTTTATTTTAATTGAGATGTAATTGACATATAACATTGTGTAAGTTTAAGTTGTGTTGATTTGATACACTTATATATTGTAATATGATTACCACTGTAGCATTAACTAACACCTCTATCATGTCACATAATTATTAATTTTTTTGTGGTGAGAACATCCATGATCCCATCTCTTAGCAACTTTGAAGTATGCAATGCAGTATTGTTGACTATAATCGCTGTGCTGTGCATTAGATCTCTAGGACTTATTATTCATCTTCTAACTGCAAGCTTGTACTCTTTTGACCAATGTCTCCCCAATTCCCCCAACTCCCCAGCCCCTGGTAACCACTATTCTACCCTCTGTTTCTATGAGTTTGGGTTTTTTCAGATTCCGCATATAAGTGAGATCCTACAGTATTAGTATTTGTCTTTCTCTGTCTGACTTATCTCACTTAGCATAAGGTCCTCAAGGTCCATCCATGTTGTTGCAAATGGCAGGACTTCTTTCTTTCTCATGGCTGAATAATATTGTCATATATATATGAGACAATCCTCTTTATCCATTCATCCATTGATGAACACTTAGATTGTTTCCATATGAGCACTTTAAAGTATATTTAAAACAAGTTTTGGAATTTAATAATAAACACTTCAACCTTACTTCTGCCCTCCAGAGACACTAAATGGAATGGCAGAGGTTCTAGAAATTGGAGGGATGGGGGAGAGAAGAAGAAATTCTCAGAAGGTCCAAGTAAAATAGAATAAGTCATTTAAGATGTAGTCACAACTCCAAATGTTGGAGAATGTATGGAGCCACAGGAGTTCTTACTGCTGGTGAGAATGAAAAATGGCACAGACACTTTGGAAAATAGTTTGGCAGTATCTTCAAAAGTTGAACATAAACTTGTCATATGACCCTGGAATATCATTCCTAGATATTCACCTAAGGGAAATGAAAACATGTCAAAAGACTTGTACATGAATATTCATAGCAGCTTTATTCATAAGAGTAAGAAAAACTGGAAACAACCTAGAATGTTCATCAGTAGGTGAATCAATTTTTTTAAAAAATGTATTATAGTCATACAATGGAATACTGCCTAGCAATAGAAAGGAATGTACTACTGATACATGCAACAAAATAAATGAATATCAAAAACATTATGTTGGGGCTTCCCTGGTGGCGCAGTGGTTGGGAGTCTGCCTGCCGATGCAGGGGACGCGGGTTCGTGCCCCGGTCCGGGAGGGTCCCACATGCCGCGGAGCGGCTGGGCCCATGGGCCATGGCCGTTGGGCCTGCGCGTCCGGAGCATGTGCTCCGCGACAGGAGAGGCCACAGCGGTGAGAGGCCCGCGTACCGCAAAAAAACAAAGAAAAAACATTATGTTGATCAAAAGAGGACAGACAATACAGGCTACATATGGTATGTTTCCATTTAAGTCAAACTCTAGTAAAGACAAGTCTAATCTATAATAGATGCAAGAGTGGTTGTCTGGGGATGGGAAGTGGAGGTAGGGATTGATTGGCAAAGAGCACAAGGGAGCCTGTTTGGAAATTTTCTACCTTATGATTTATCTGGTGGTTACATGAGTGAGGAAATTGATCAAAACACACTACACCGTACACTGGAATGTGTCTATTTGTTACATGTAAATTGTGCCTCAAATAAAATTGATTTTAAAACTTTAGTTACAGGAATTAACAAAATGATGATAATGTGGTTCAGAACCACTTCACTGTGTTGCAAGTAATTATGGCAAGAAGTGAAATTACTTCAGAGTGGTTTTAGAAAGTGCTAATATGAGGCTAATTGCTCTGTCATCAGTGAGTGAATTGTTAGATGTTTGAAGTCCCTGTAAGGGAATTCCCTCTATTTTTCAGGTGAACCATGCACACACAGACATAAACTAAGATGAGATATACAGGGGAGAAGATTAAAGTGAGAAACTCCTTATCCTAATTTCTAGCTTTCAGTTCAGCAGTTTTGTTGGGCTAATGTTTATTGGTTCTGCCAGGTAAAGGGTGTTCTAGGATGAAAACACGATGCCAGCACGTTAAGGGTGAACAAACAGTCTAGCAAAAGACCCAGTGATCTTATCAAGGACTCAGCACAGTGGGCTTAGTTAACAATGATGATAACAATAATAACTACTGTTTATTGCGTGTTTACCTTGTGGCAGGCATTGAGCTCCATGATTGACATATTATCTCATTTAATCTTCCCAACAGCTTTACAACATGGGTGCTGTTAGCTCCCTGTTTTATAGAAGATGCAGCAGAGGTTCAGAGATGTTAAGTAACTTACCCAAGATTACACAGTTAATGAGTAGTAAATGGCAGAGTTGAAATCTGCTCATAACCATTATGTGGTAGCACAAACGTGGAATATGTATAATATTAATGGAGGATGATTATTTGACTTGAAGGGTTCAAAAACCATTACAATTTGTCCAACCTGATCAGACCCCTCTCAAATTCCAAGTGGCAAGAGAAGCACAGTTTTCCTCCCCAATAGATACTATTGTTACCTTGTCCAGCTTCTCTTAAAGACTGTCTTTCTGGACAAAGCCTGGGCTCTCTTTAATTCCTTACACTGACATTCTTCCACCAGGGGAGCCTGCAGAGCTGAATAATGTTCTTGGATTTGTGTCTCTAATCTTGTCGCTGATCACTCCTAACTTTTCCTGGCAAGGCTCCTGCCAGGCTATTTCAGGAAACAAAAATTCATTACACACATCCTTATTGATTTTCCCTCGTCTTTGCTTATTACTGAAATGCTTTTCCCTCCATCTCTTGAAGAAACAGCATTGCAATTACTGGAAGCTTGCTCTCCCAGCAGCCTACCCCCAGGACCAGAGGGTCTTGCTGTTGTTCCTAGGAGGGGTGGGCGGAGGGGCCAGAGCCACACGTCCCTACTCTGCTATCCTCCAGGAGTGAGCTGGTTGACTGCTTCATTCTAAAGTTGCTCCTAGGTGACTGACTTAGTAATATCTCATCAGGTAAACACCAGAACCGTGTCTAGTGATTGCCCGAGGTTACTGGTTTCCTTTCTCAGTAGTTTTGGGTGTAAATGCTGCAATGAGTATCTCGGAAAAGCCACCCAGCTTTGGTTGCTATCTCAGGAATATTTGACTTACCCAGGGGGTCAAAAGAACAAGAGAATCTAATTTTTATTGAATGAATTAATACATTATTGAAAATATTCTTATTGAGTACTTATTATGCGCTAGGCTCTGGGGACACATGTGAGCAAGACAGCCGTGCTCTGTGTTCTCAGGGATTTTATAGTCTGGTGAGGGATATAAACAACAGCAAAAACAATAAAAATAATGAAGTCAAAACACAAAGTAATAAAATTACAAGTTGCAATAAATGCAGTGTCAGAACAGAAGGTGGCTGAGATAGAAAACCTAGATATTGTTTTAGACACATTCACATACAATATCACTAACCTGCCAAACATCCATGAAGCACCTGTTCTCCCTGATCCTAGACACATTAAGTAGTCTGTTCCACGTGACACAGGGGGAGCTGGATGCAAGACCAGTGCTTTTTCTCTTTTTTTTGCAGTGTGTAAGTTTTATTTGGGTCCTAATTCAAACAAACTTAAAAATTTGTAAGGCAATTGGGGAAATGTGAACAGTAACAGAATACTTGATGATATTAAGAAATCGTTAGATTTTTTAAAGTGTTATAACTTCTAAAAAATTCTTTTAGAGCTATATATTGAAATATTTACAGATTAAATGACATGATGTCTGAAATTTACATCAAAATATCCTAGAGGCAGGGCAGGGAATAGGTAAGGGAACATATGAAACAAGGTTGGCCAGAAGCAGATAACTGTTGAAACAGGGTGATCGGTGTGGAGGTTCTTTATACTATTCTCTCTTTCTTTTTAAAAATATGGGCAAAGAACCTAGGTTCTGTAGTCAGATTGCTTGGATTCAAATCCATCTATTAGTTGTATAACTCATCTTATAGAATTGAAGATATGAATGAGAATAGGTTTTTGTGGTAAAATATACATCGTATAAAATTTACTACTGATACTTTAGCCATTTTTAAATGTACAGTTGAGTGGCTTTAAGTACATGCACAATATAGTGCAGTCATCACTACCGTCCATTTCCAAAATTTTTAAATCATTCCAAACAGAAACTCTCCTCATTAAACAATAACTCCCCACTCTCCCCTTCTGCTGGCCCCTGGCCACCTCGCTGTTCTACTTTCTGTCTCTGTGAATTTGCCTATTCTTGGTACCTCATATAAGTGGAATCATTCAATATTTATATTATTGTGTCTGGTTTGTTTCACTTAGCGTAATGTTTTCAGGGTGCATCTAGTTGTAGCATATGTCAGAATTTCCTTCCTTACTGAGGCTGAATAATATTCCGTTGTATTAGTATATACCACATTTTAGCTATTCATTCATCCATTGAAAGAACATTTTTAAAGAATTTAGAAAACAGTTTAGCATAGGAGCTTACTAAATGGTACCTAATAATTATTATTGTTGTTATAGGAGAAATGCTAGAAAAAAAATTTAATCAATTTTTAAGCAATATTTTAACCATATTTGTTTTGGGGTAGAGGGATTTTTTTTTCTTTTTTTACTACAGGCTTTGCATTTCTTGGTGATGTGGTTTGATAATTGAAAAATCATTTTAAATACATACATGCATCTTAGCTACTCCTTTCTGTCTTTATATTTTTACCAAATATTTAAAAAAGTTGTATACATGTTGTCTCAACCACCTTTTTTAAAAAAAATTTTAATTTTATTTACTTTTTTAAACAGCAGGTTCTTATTAGTCATCCATTTTATACACATCAGTGTGTACATATCAATACCAATCTCTGAATTCATCCCACCCCCACCCCCACCCCAAGCCGCTTTCCCCCCTTGATGTCCATACGTTTGTTCTCTACATTTGTGTCTCAACTTCTGCCCTGCAAACTGGTTCATCTGTACCATTTTTCTAGGTTTCACATATATGGGTCAATATACAATATTTGTTTTACTCTCTCTGACTTACTTCACTCTGTATGACAGTCTCTAGATCCTTCCACGTCTCTACAAATGACCCAGTTTCATTCCTTTTTATGGCTGAGTAATATTCTATTGTATATATGTACCACATCTTCTTTATCCATTTGTCTGTCAGTGGGCATTTATGTTGCTTCCACGGCCTGGCTGTTGTAAATAGTGCTGCAGTGAAAATTGGGGTGCATCTGTCTTTTTGAATTATGGTTTTCTCTGGGTATATGCCCAGTAGTGGGATTGCTGGATCATATGGTAATTCTGTATTTAGTATTTAAGGAACCTGCATACTGTTCTCCATAGTGGCTGTATCAATTTACATTCCCACCAGCAGTGCAAGAGGGTTCCCTTTTCTCCACACCCTCTCCAGCATTTGTTGTTTGTAGATTTTCTGATGATGCCCATTCTAACTGGTGTGAAGTGATAACCTCATTGTAGTTCTGATTTGCATTACTCTAATAATTAGTGATTTTGAGCAGCTTTTCATGTGCTTCTTGGCCATCTGTATGTCTTCTTTGGAGAAATGTCTATTTACGTCTTCTGCCCATTTTTAGATTGGGTTGTTTGTTTTTTTAATATTGAGCTGCACCAGCTGTTTATATATTTTGGAGATTAATCCTTTGTCCGTTGATTCATTTGCAAATATTTTCTCCCATTCTGAGGGTTGTCTTTTCGGCTTGTTTATGGTTTCCTTTGCTGTGCAAAAGCTTTGAAGTTTCATTAGGTCCCATTTGTTTATTTTTGTTTTTATTTCCATTACTCTAGGAGGTGGATCAAAAAAGATCTTGCTGTGCTTTATGTCAAAGAGTGTTCTGCCTCTGTTTTCCTCTAAGAGTTTGATAGTGTCTGGCCTTACATTTAGGTTTTCAATCCATTTTGAGTTTCTTTTTGTGTACGGTGTGAGGGAGTGTTCTCATTTCATTCTTTTACATGTAGCTGTCCAGTTTTCCCAGCACCACTTATTGAAGAGGCTCTCTTTTCTCCATTGTATATCCTTGCATCCTTTGTCATAGATTAGTTGACCATAGGTGCATGGGTTTGTCTCTGGGCTTTCTATCTTGTTCCATTGATCTATGTTTCTGTTTTTGTGCCAGTACCATATTGTCTTGATTATTGTAGCTTTGTAGTATAGTCTGAAGTCAGGGAGTCTGATTCCTCCAGCTCCATATTTTTCCCTCAAGACTCTTTGGCTATTTGGGGTCGTTTGTGTCTCCATACAAATTTTAAGATTTTTTGTTCTAGTTCCATAAAAAATGCCATTGGTAATTTGATAGGGGTTGCATTGACTCTTTAGATTGTTTTGGGTAGTATAGTCATTTTCACAATATTGATTCTTCCAATCCAAGAACATGATATATCTCTCCATCTGTTGGTATCATCTTTAATTTCTTTCATCAGTGTCTTATAGTTTTCTGCATACAGGTCTCATCTCCTTAGGTAGGTTTATTCCTAGGTATTTTATTCTTTTTGTTGCAATGGTAAATGGGAGTGTTTCCTTAATTTCTCGTTCAGATATTTCATCATTAGTGTATAGGAATGCAAGAGATTTCTGTGCATTAATTTTGTATCCTGCAACTTTACCAAATTCATTGATTAACTCTAGTAGTTTTCTAGTGGCATCTTTAGGATTCTCTATGTATAGTATCATGTCATCTGTAAACAGTGACAGTTTTACTTCTTCTTTTCCAATTTGTATTCCTTTTATTTCTTTTTCTTCTCTGATTGCCGTGGCTAGGACTTCAAAACTATGTTGAATAATAGTGGTGAGAGTGGATATCCTTGTCTTGTTCCTGATCTTAGAGGAAATGCTTTCAGTTTTTCACCATTGAGAATGATGTTTGCTGTGGGTTTGTTGTATATGGCCTTTATTATGTTGAGATAGGTTCCCTCTATGACCACTTTCTGGAGAGCTTTTATCATAAATTGCTGTTGAATTTTGTCAAAAGATTTTTCTGCATCTATTGAGATGATCATATGGTTTTTGTTCTTCAGTTTGTTAATATGGTGTATCACATTGATTGATTTCGTATATTGAAGAATCCTTGCATCCCTGGGATAAGTCCCACTTGATCATGGTGTATGATCCTTTTAATGTGTTGTTGGATTCTGTTCGCTAGTATTTTGTTGAGGATTTTTGCATCTATATTCATCAGTGATATTGGTCTGTAATTTTCTTTTTTTGTAGTATCTTTGTCTGGTTTTGGTGTCAGGGTGATGGTGGCCTCATAGAATGAGTTTGGGAGTGTTCCTTCCTCCGCAATTTTTTGGAAGAGTTTCAGAAGGATGGGTGTTAGCTTGTCTCTAAATGTTTGATAGAATTCATCTGTGAAACTATCTGATTCTGGACTTCTCTTTGTTGGAAGATTTTTAATCACAGTTTCAATTTCATTACTTGTGATTGGTCTGTTCATATTTTCTATTTCTTCCTGGTTCAGTCTCGGAAAGTTAAACCTTTCGAAGAATTTGTCCATTTCTTCCAGGTTGTCCATTTTATTGGCGTAGAGTTGCTTGTAGTAGTCTCTTAGGATGCTTTGTATTTATGTGGTGTCTGTTGTAACTTCTTTTTCATTTCTAATATTATTGATTTGAGTCCTCTCCCTCTTTTTCTTGATGAGTCTGGCTAATGGTTTATCAATTTTGTTTATCTTCTCAAAGAACCAGCTTTTAGTTTTATTGATCTTTGCTATTATTTTCTTTGTTTCTATTTCATTTATTTCTGCTCGGATCTTTATGATTTCTTTCCTTCTGCTAACTTTGGGTTTTGTTTGTTATTTTCTCTAGTTCCTTTAGGTGTAAGGTTAGATTGTTTATTTGAGATTTTTCTTGTTTTTTGAGGTAGGCTTGTATAGCTATAAACTTCCCTCTTAGAACTGCTTTTGCTGCATCCCATAGCTTTTGGATCATTGTGTTTTCATTGTCATTTGTCTCTAGGTATTTTTTGATTTCCTCTTTGATTTCTTCAGTGATCTCGTGGTTATTTAGTAACGTATTATTTAGCCTCCATGTGTTTGTGTTTTTTATGTTTTTTTCCCTGTAATTCATTTCTAATCTCATAGTGTTGTGGTCAGAAAAGATGCTTGATATGATTTCAGTTTTCTTAAATTTACTGAGGTTTGATTTGTGACCCAAGATGTGATCTATCCTGGAGGATGTTCCATGTGCACTTGAGAAGAAGGTGTAATCTGCTGGTTTTGGATGGAATGTCCTATAAATATCAGTTAAATCTACCTAGTCTATTGTGTCATTTAAAGCTTCTGTTTCCTTATTTATTTTCATTTTGTATGATCTGTCCATTGGTATAAGTGATGTGTTAAAAGTCCCCCACTATTATTGTGTTACTGTTGCTTTCCTCTTTTATAGCTGTTAGCAGTTGCCTTATGTATTGAGGTGCTCCTATGTTGGGTGCATATATATTTATAATTGTTTTATCTTCTTCTTGGATTGATCCCCCGATCCTTATGTAGTGTCCTTCCTTGTCTCTTGTAACATTCTTTAAAGTCTATTTTATCTGATATGAGAATTGCTACTCCAGCTTTCTTCTGATTTCTATTTGCATGGATTATCTTTTTCCATCCCCTGACTTTCAGTCTGCATGTGTCCCTAGTTCTGAAGTAGGTCTCTTGTAGACAGCATATATATGGGTCTTGTTTTTGTATCCATAAAGGAAGCCTGTGTCTTTTGGTTGGAGCATTTAATCCATTTACGTTTAAGGTAATTATTGATATGTATGTTCCTCTGACCATTTTCTTAATTGTTTTGGGGTTGTTTTTGTAGGTCCTTTTCTTCTCTTGTGTTTCCCACTTAGAGAAATTCCTTTAGCATTTGTTGTAGAGCTGGATTGGTGGTGCTGAATTCTCTTAGCTTTTGCTTGTCTGTAAAGCTTTGGATTTCTCCATCAAATCTGAATGAGATCCTTGCTGGGTGAGTAATCTTGGTTGTAGGTTCTTCCCTTTCATCACTTTAAGTATATCATGCCACTCCCTTCTGGCTTGTAGAGTTTCTGCTGAGAAATCAGCTGTTAACCTTATGGGAGTTCCCTTGTATGTTATTTGTCGTTTTTCCCTTGCTGCTTTCGATAATTTTTCTTTGTCTTTAATTTTTGCCAATTTGATTACTATGTGTTTTGGTGTGTGTCTCCTTGGGTTTATCCTGTATGGGACTCTCTGAGCTTCCTGGACTTGGGTGGCTATTTCCTTTCCTATGTTAGGGAAGTTTTCGACTATAATCTCTTCAAATATTTTCTCTGGTCCTTGCTGTCTCTCTTCTTTTGGGGCCCCTATAATGTGAATGTTGTTGCATTTAATGTTGTCCCAGAGGTCTCTTAGGCTGTCTTCATTTCTTTTCATTCTTTTTTCTTTATTCTGTTCCGCACTGACACTGTTCTGTCATTTATCTTTTCTTCTGCCTCAGTTATTCTGCTATTGATTCCTTCTAGTGTAGTTTTCATTTCCCTTATTGTACTGTTCATCTCTGTTTGTTTTTCCTTTAATTCTTCTAGGTCTTTGTTAAACATTTCTTGCATCTTCTTGATCTTTGCCTCCATTTTTTTTCTGAGGTCCTGGATCATCTTCACTATCATTATTCTGAATTCTTTTTCTGGAAAGTTGCCCATCTCCACTTCATTTAGGTTTTTTTCTGGCGTTTTATCTTGTTCCTTCATCTGGTACATAGTCCTCTGCCTTTTCTTCTTGTCTATCTTTCTGTGAATGTGGTTTTCATTCTACAGGCTGCAGGATTGTTCTGCTGTCTGCCGTCTGGTGGATGAGGCTATCTAAGAGATTTGTGCAAGTTTCCTGATGGGAGGGACTGGTGGTGGGTAGAGCTGACTGTTGCTCTGGTGGGCAGAGCTCAGTAAAACTTTAATCTGCTTGACTGCTGATGGGTGGGGCTGGGTTCCCTCCCTGTTGATTGTTTGGCCTGAGGCAACCCAACACTGGAGCCTACGTGGGCTCTTTTGTGGGGCTAATGGCAGACTCTGGGAGGGCTCACGCCAAGTAGTACTCCCAGAACTTCTGCTGTCAGTGTCCTTGTCCTCATGGTGAGCCACAGCCACCCCCCCCGCCTCTGCAGAGACCCTCCAACAGTAGCAGGTAGGTCTCGTTCACTCTCCCCTGGGGTCACTGTTCCTTCCCCTGAGTCCCGATGCGCACACTACTTTGTGTGTGCCCTCCAAGAGTGGAGTCTCTGTTTCCCCCATTTCTGTCAAATCCCACTGCAGTCAAATCCCACTAACCTTCAAAGTCTGATTCTCTAGGAATTCCTCCTCCCGTTGCCAGACCCCCAGGTTGGGAAGCCTGATGTGGGGCTCAGAACCTTCACTCCAGTGGGTGGACTTCTGTGGTATAAGTGTTCTCCAGTCTGAGTCACCCACCCAGCAGTTATAGGATTTGATGTTACTGTGATTGTGCCCCTCTTACCGTGTCATTGTGGCTTCTCCTTTGCCTTTGGATGTGGGGTATCTTTTTTGGTGAGTCCCAGTGTCTTCCATTCGACGATTGTCCAGCAGCTAGTTGTGATTCTGGTGTTCTCGCAAGAGGGAGTGAGAGCATGTCCTTCTACTCCACCATCTTGGTTCCAATTCAAGACCACTGCTTTTTCCCTGGGCTGTGTTTCAAGGCACAGGAGACCCCCTCTGCCACCCCAGGGGATGTGGTCAAGTTTCCAGACTACTGTCAGCTCTAAGTGCAGTTCGGCTGTCCTCTCTGCAAGCTCCCTGTCTGCCAGAAAAAAAAAAGGGAATAGCAAGTCCTCCAAACAAATAAATGGTGGATTGGATAGAATTCACTCCTTGGGAAAGGCCTCATACTGTTTGTGAGTGATCCAGGCCAGGCCTTGTCTGGGTTTCCAGTGGTGAGTTCTACAGGGGGCGCCTTGTGGCTGGAGGTGGTCTCTTGGCCAGCTCTGGGGGGCTGCCCTCCTGGACCCAGAGCCATGTGCCCTCTAGATTATTTTTTTTAATTAATTTTTATTGGAGTATAGTTGATTTACAATGTTGTGTTAGTTTCTGCTACACAACAAAGTGAATCAGTTATACACACACATATATTCTGTCTTTTTTACATTCTTTTCCCATATAGGTCATTACAGAGTACTGAGTAGAGTTCCCTGTGCTATACAGTAGGTCCTTATTAGTTATCTATTTTATATATACTAGTGTGTTTATGTCAATCCAGTCTCCCAGTTTATCCCCCCATTTTCCCTCTTGGTGACCATAAGTTTGTTTTCTACATCTGAACTCTATTTATGTTTTGTAAATAAGTTCATTTACACCATTTTTTTAGATTTCACATATAAGCGATATATATTTGTCTTTCGCTGTTTGACTTCCATCCATGTCACTGAAAATGGCATGATTTCATTCTTTTTTTGGCTGAGTAGTATTCCATTGTATATATGTACCACATCTTTTTTTTTTTAACATCTTTATTGGAGTATAATTGCTTTACAGTGTTGTGTTAGTTTCTGCCATATAACAAAGTGAATCAGCTATATGTATACATATATCCCCATATCCCCTCCCTCTTGCATCTCCCTCTCACCCTCCCTATCCCACCCGTCTAGGTGGACACAGAGCACCGAGCTGATCTCCATGTGCGATGTAGCTGCTTCCCACTAGCTATCTATTTTACATTTGCTAGTGTATATATGTCAGTGCTACTCTCTTACTTCATCCCAGCTTCCCCTTCCCCCTCGCCATGTCCTCAAGTCCATTCTCTATGTCTACATCTTTATTCCTGTCCTGCCCCTAGGCTCATCAGAACCATTTTTTCTCTCTCTCTCTTTTTTTTTAGATTCCATATATATGTGTTAGCATACGGTATTTGTTTTTCTCTTTCTGACTTACTTCACTCTGTATGACAGTCTCTAGGTCCATCCACCTCACTACAAATAAGTCAGTTTCATTCCTTTTTATGGCTGAGTAATATTCCATTGTATATATGTGCCACATCTGTCAGTGGACACTTAGGTTGCTTCCATGTCCTGGCTATTGTAACTAGAGCTGCAGTGAACATTGTGGTACATGACTCCTTCTGAATTATGGTTTTCTCAGGGTACATGCCCAGTAGTGGGATTGCTGGGTCATATGGTAGTTCTATTTTTAGTTTTTTAAGGAACCTCCATACTGTTCTCCATAGTGGCTGTATCAATCTACATTCCCACCAACAGTGCAGGAGGGTTCCCTTTTCTCCATACCCTCTCCAGCATTTATTGTTTGTAGATTTTTTGATGATGACCATTCTGACTGGTGTGAGGTGATACCTCATTGTAGTTTTGATTTGCATTTCTCTAATGATTAATGATGTTGAGCATTCTTTCATGTGTTTGTTGGCAATCTGTATATCTTCTTTGGAGAAATGTCTATGTAGGTCTTCTGACCATTTTTGGATTGGGTTGTTTGTTTTTTTGGTATTGAGCTGCATGAGCTGCTCATAAATTTTGGAGATTAATCTTTGTCAGTTGCTTCATTTGCCAATATTTTTTCCCACTCTGAGGGTTGTCTTTTTCTCTTCTTTATGTTTTCCTTTGTTGTGCAAAAGCTTTGAAGTTTCATTAGGTCCCATTTGTTTATTTTTCTTTTTATTTCCATTTCTCTAGGAGGTGGGTCAAAAAGGATCTTGCTGTGATTTATGTCATAGAGTGTTCTGCCTATGTTTTCTTCTAAGAGTTTTATAGTGTCTGGCCTTACATTTAGGTCTTTAACCCATTTTGAGTTTATTTTTTTGTATGGTGTTAGAGAGTGTTCTAATTTCATTCTTTTACATGTAGCTGTCCAGTTTTCCCAGCACCACTTACTGAAGAGGCTGTCTTTTCTCCATTGTATATGCTTGCCTCCTTTATCAAAAATAAGGTGACCATATGTGCGTGGGTTTATCTCTGGGCTTTCTATCTTGTTCAGTTGATCTATATTTCTGTTTTTGTGCCAGTACCATACTGTCTTGATTACTGTGGCTTTGTAGTACAGTCTGAAGTCAGGGAGCCTGATTCTTCCAGCTCCATTTTTCTTTCTCAAGATTGCTTTGGCTTTTCGGGGTCTTCTGTGTTTCCATACAAATTGTGAAACTTTTGTTCTAATTCTGTGAAAAATGCCATTGGTAGTTTGATAGGAATTGCATTGAATCTGTAGATTGCTTTGGGTAGTATAGTCAATTTCACAATGTTGCTTCTTCCATTCCAAGAACATGGTATATCTCTCCATCAGTTTTGTATCCTCTTTAATTTCTTTCATCAGTGTCTTATAGTTTTCTACATACAGGTCTTTTGTCTCCTTAGGTAGGCTTATTCCTAGGTATTTTATTCTTTTTGTTGCAATGGTAAATGGGAGTGTTTCCTTAATTTCTCTTTCAGACTTTTCTTCATTAGTGTACAGGAATGCAAGAGATTTCTGTGCATTAATTTTGTATCCTGCTATTTACCAAATTCATTGATTATCTCTAATAGTTTTCTGGTGGCATCTTTAGGATTCTCTATGTATAGTATCATGTCATCTGCAAACAATGAACGCTTTACTTCTTCTTTTCTGATTTGGATTCCTTTTATTTCCTTTTCTTCTCTGATTGCTGTGGCTAAAACTTACAAAACTATGTTGAATAATAGTGGTGAGAGTGGACAGTCTTGTCTTGTTCCTGATCTTAGAGGAAATGGTTTCAGTTTTTCACCATTGAGGATGATGTTGGCTGTGTGTTTGTCATATATGGCCTTTATTATGTTGAGGTAAGTTCCCTCTATGCCTACTTTCTGGAGGGGTTTTATCATAAATGGGTGTTCAATTTTGTCAAAAGCTTTTTCTGCATCTATTGAGATGATCATATGGTTTTTCTCCTTCAGTTTGTTAATATGGTATATCACATTGATTGATTTGCATATACTGAAGAATCCCTGCATTCCTGGGATAAACCCCACTTGATCATGGTGTATGATCCTTTTATTGTGCTGTTGGATTCTGTTTTCTAGTATTTTGTGGGAGGATTTTTGCATCTATGTTCATCAGTGATATTGGCCTGCAGTTTTCTTTCTTTGTGACATCTTTGTGTAGTTTTGGTGTCAGGGTGATGGTGCCCTCGTAGAATGAGTTTGGGAGTGTTCCTCCCTCTGCTATATTTTGGAAGAATTTGCAAAGGATAGGTGTTAGGTCTTCTCTAAATGTTTGATAGAAGCCATCTGGCCCTGGGCTTTTGTTTGTTGGAAGGTTTTTACTCACACTTTTAATTTCAGTGCTTGTGATTGGTCTGCTTATATTTTCTGTTTCTTCCTGGTTCAGTCTTGGAAGGTTGTGCTTTTCTAAGAATTTATACATTTCCTCCAGGTTTTCCATTTCATTGGCATATAATTGCTTGTAGTACTCTCTCATGATCCTTTTTATTTCTGCAGTGTCAGTTGTTACTTCTCCTTTTTCACTTCTAATTCTATTGACTTGAGTCTTCTCCCTTTTTTTCTTCATGAGTCTGGCTAAGGGTTTATCAATTTTGTTTATCTTCTCAAAGAACCAGCTTTTAGTTTTATTGATCTTTGCTATTGTTTCCTTCATTTCTTTATCATTTATTTCTGATCTGATCTTTATGATTTCTTTCCTTCTGCTAACATTGGTTTTTTTTGTTCTTCTTTCTCTCATTGCTTTAAGTGTATGTTTAGGTTGTTTATATGAGATGATTCTTGTTTGTTGCATAGGATTGTATTGCTATAAACTTCCCTCTAAGAACTGCTTTTGTTGCATCCCATAGGTTTTGGGTCATTGTGTTTTCATTGTCATTTGTTTCTAGATATTTTTTGATTTCCTCAGTGACATCTTGGTTATTAATAGTGTATTGTTTAGCCTCCATTTGTTTGTATTTTTTACAGATTTTTTCCTGTAATTGATATCCAGTCTCATAGCATTGTGGTCAGAACAGATACTTCATAGGATTTCAATTTCCTTAAATTTACCAAGGCTCGATTTGTGACCCAAGATATGATCTATCCTGGAGAATGTTCCATGAGTTCCATTATAGGATGGAATGTCCTGTAAATATCAATTAAATTCATCTTGTATAATGTATCATTTAAAGCCTATGTTTCCTTATTTATTTTCATTTTGAATGATCTGTCGGTTTGTGAAAGTGGGGTGTTAAAGTCCCCTGTATGATTGTGTTCATGTCAGTTTCTCCTTTTATGGCTTTTAGCATTTGCCTTATGTATTGAGGCACTCCTATGTTGGGTGCATAAATATTTACAATTGTTATACCTTCTTGGACTGACCCCTTGATCATTATGTAGTGTCTTTCTTTGTCTCTTATAAAAGTCTTTATTTTAAAGTCTATTTTGTCTGATATGAGAATTGCTACTCCAGCTTTCTTTTGATTTCCATTTGCATGGAATATCTTTTTCCATCCCCTGACTTTCAGTCTGCATGTGTCCCTAGGTCTGAAGTGGGTCTCTTGTAGACAGTATATATACAGGTCTTGTTTTTGTATCCAGTCTATGTCTTTTGGTTGGAGCATTTAATCCATTTACAGTCTAGGTGATTATCGATACGTATGTTCCTATTACCATTTTCTTAATTGTTTGGGGTTTGTTTTTATAGGTCTTTTCCTTCTCTTGTGTTTCCTGCCTAGAGAAGTTCCTTTTTTGTTGTACAGCTGGTTTGGTGGCGCTGAATTCTTAACTTTTGCTTGTCTGTAAAGGTTTTAATTTCTCCTTCAAATCTGAATGAGATCGTTGCTGGGTAGAGTAATCTTGGTTGTAGGTTTTTCCGTTTCATCACTTTAAATATGTCCTGCCACCCCCTTCTGGCCTGCAGAATTTCTGCTGAAAGATCAGCTGTTAACCTTATTTGGATTCCCTTGTATGGTATTAGTTGTTTTTCCCTTGCTGCTTTTAATGTTTTTTCTTTGTATTTAATTTTTGATAGTTTGATTAATATGTGTTTTGGCATGTTTCTCCATGGATTTATCCTGAATGGGCTCTCTGTGCTTCCTGGACTTGATTGAGTATTTCCTTTCATATGTTAGGGAAGTTTTCAACTACAATCTCTTCAAATATGTTCTCAGACCCTTTCTTTCTCTCTTCTTCTTCTGGGACCCCTATAATTCGAATGTTGGTGCTTTAATGTTGTCCCAGAGGTCTCTGAGACTGTCCTCAATTCTTTTCATTCTTTTTTCTTTATTCTGCTCTGTGGTAGTTGTTTCCCATTTTTTATCTCCCAGGTCACTTATCTGTTCTTCTGCCTCCATTATTCTGCTATTGATTCCTTCTAGAGAATTTTTTATTTCATTTATTGTGTTGTTCATCATTGTTTGTTTGCTCTTTAGTTCTTCTGGGTCTTTGTTAAACGTTTCTTTTATTTTCTCCATTCTATTTCCAAGGTTTTGGATCATCTTTACTATCATTACTGTGAATTCTTTTTCAGGGAGACTGCCTATTTCCTCTTCATTTGTTTGGTCTGGTGGATTTTTACACTGCTCCTTCACCTGCTGTGTGTTTCTCTGTCTTCTCCTTTTGCCTAACTTGCTGTTTTGGGGGTCTCCTTTTCACAGGCTGCACGTTCGTAGTTCCCGTTGTTTCTTGTGTCTGCCCCCGGTGGGTAAGGTTCATTCAGTGGCTTGTGTAGGCTTTTGTGGAGGGGACTGGTTCCTCTGTTCTGGTTGAGGGGAGGCTGGATCTTATCTTTCCGGTGGGCAGGGCTGCATCTGATGGTGTGTTTTGGGGTGTCTGTGAACTTAGTATGATTTTAGGCAACCTCTCTGTTAATGGGTGGGGCTGTGTTCCTGTGTTGCTAGTTGTTTGGCATGGGGTGTACAGCACTGGAGCTGCTGGCTGTTGGGTGGAGCTGGGTCTTAGCGTTGAGATGGAGATCTCTGGGAGAGTTCTCTGAAGTCCAATGTCCTGAACTCAGCTCCCCCTCTCAGAGGCTCAGGCCTGACACTAGGCTGGAGCAACAAGACCTTGTCAGCCACATGGTTCAGAAGAAAAGGGAGAAATGAAGAAAGAAAAAATAATAATTAAAAAAAAAAGGAGAGAGAAACCAAACCAGTAAACAAATCCACCAATGTTAACAGGCACTAAAAACTATACTAAGATAAACATAAAAATCAGAAACAAGTCAGTTGCAGACAGCAAACCCAAAGTCTACAGTTGCACCCACAGTCCACCGCCTCAATTTTGGGTTGATTCGTTGTCTATTCAGGTATTCCACAGATGCAGGGTACCTCAAGTTGATTGTGGGGATTTAATATGCTGCTCTTGAGGCTGCTGGGAGAGATTTCCCTTTTTCTTCTATGTCTGCACAGCTCCCGGGGTTCAGCTTTGGTTTTGGCCCCACCTCTGCGTGTAGGTCGCCCTCAGGATTCTGTTTCCACCCAGACAGGACGGGGTTAAAGCAGCTGCTGATTAGGGGGCTCTGGCTTACTCATGCCAGGGGGAAGGAGAGGTATGGTAGTTATAATTGGAATGCAGGATGAGCCTGCGGCGGCAGAGGCTGGCGTGACGTTGTAACAGCCTGAGGTGCACTGTGTGTTCTCCCAGGCAATTTGTCCCTGGATCACAGGATCCTGGCAGTGGTGGGCTGCACACTGGGGTTGCAGCCTGTGGATAGTGATCTGTGCTTGCACACAGGAATCTTGGTGGCTGCAGCCACAGCATTAGCGTTTCAGACCTGCCTCTGGTGTCCGAGCTGACAGCCATGGCTCGCACCCATCTCTGGAGCTCATTTAGGTGGTGCTCTGCCTTCTGTGGGCAGACAGAAAAGGAATCCCCTCTCCTTGCGCACCTCGAAACAATGGTCTCTTGCCTCTTAGGCGGGTCCAGTGTTTTCCCCAGACTCCCTCCCAGCTAGCAGTGGCATACTAGGCCCCTTCAGGCTATGTTCCCACAGCCAACCCCAGTCCTCTCCCTGGGATCTGACCTCTGAAGCCCGAGCCTCAGCTCCCAGCCCCCGCCCACCCCGGCAGGTGAGCAGACAAGCCTCTCGGGCTGGTGAGTGCTGGCTGGCACCGATCCTCTGTGTGAAAATCTCTCTCCTTTGCCCTCTGCACCCCTGTTGCTGCGCTCTCCTCCATGGCTCCGAAGCTTCTCCCCACCCACACCCCGTCTCTGCCAGTGAAGGGGCTTCCTAGTGTGTGGAAACGTTTCCTCCTTCACATCTCCCTCCCAGAGGTGCAGGTCCCATCCCTATTCTTTTGTCCTTGTTTTTTCTTTTTTCTTTTGCCCTACCCAGGTATGTGGGGATTTTCTTGCCTTTTGGGAATTCTGAGGTCTTCTGCCAGAGTTCAGTAGGTGTTCTGTAGGAGTTGTTCCACATGTAGTTGTATTTTTGATGTATTTGTGGGGAGGAAGGTGATCTCCATGTCTTACTCCTCTGCTGTCTTGAAGGTCCCTGGTCGGTATATCTAATTTTTCTCTCTCCAGT